>NC_080671.1:280551046-280901046 GCF_030247195.1 Topomyia yanbarensis
GCAATGCCTAATCCAATGGATAAATACTAGAACTCACTGTTTTTTTATCAACACATTATTTTGTCTTTGAAGTGAACTTATATATTGATTTTGGAGAAATAGTTAATTTACTGTAAAGGTAATTCACAAAATGTTCTCAACATCGAATTCCTTGAAAACACACGTAGATGTGTTTTCATACCTCGATATTCAAAATCGGTTTAGTTTTGCCCCTAATATACCAGTAAAGCAATACTCTGTATGAAACAATCTCATTTTTAGTTAGTGGAAATTGGTAAGCGAGGACTAAAAATACAAAATGTTTAATATCTCCGCCGCTCGTGCACGGGTTTTGACAATCTATAGCTTGTTAGAAAGGTATTTTTACAAGCTTTCTATTTATGTGCAGTTTGTGGGATATTATATTGTTCGGAAATTATTTGCAAAAAAACCTGCTGTGTTTTGACAAAATTGCCCATATTTCAGAAAGTAAACAACATATCGAAAATCATAGTGTCAAATGGCAACGTTGGGCCTTTCATTTGAAACTAATTTCATTAAGATCGGTTCAGCCATTGCTGAGATAATTACATGACATTTTGTACATACATACATACACACATATACACACATTCAGACATTGTCTCAATTTGTCGAGCTGAGTCGATTGGTATGTGAGACTCGGCCCTCCGGGCCTCGGAAAAAGTTTTCAAAGTTTGAGCGAATCCTATTCATTTCTTTTGTAAGAAATGTAATATACATTTCGCCCTTTTCAAGAAAAAGCGTTGATTTCTTAGTTCTCAGTCGCGTTGGAAATTTGAGTAAAGTATAAACTTCAAATCGATTCAAAAAAAAATTTCTTTGGCTCAGTACAATATATAACCCCTTTAGGAAAATTCAGTTTTCCCACCACAATATAGATATTTTATTAACAGAGCATTAACAATAATTCGTTGGTATGTCTATTTTATGGGCCATTTTTTCGCTTTCCCATTGATTTGGTTTGAGATTTCTAGCACTGATGTTGTCCTATGCTGATTTGAGCGATTCTCTGAGTCCTGCCACTATCCCATGTGGTATGTGTTATCAAAAACATCGCGAAGCATCAAGTTCTAAATGTTCTCCAACGATATAATATCCGAAGAGAGTGATAAGAGTTATAAGAAATGTCTCATCACACTGTTAGGTGGATTGAAAACGTTTTTAATTAGTGAAAATTGGTAAGCGAGGAATGAAAATACAAAATGTTCTATATCTCCGTCGCTCGTTAACGGATTTTGACAATATATAGCTTGTTCGAAAGGTATTTTCACAGGGTTTCTAACTAAGTGCAGGTTGTGGTGACTATATTGCTTTGTTCGAAAGTTATTTACTAAAAACCTGTAATGTTTTGACAAATTGACCCATATCACAGAAAGTAAAGAACATACCGAAAAACAAAAATAATAGTGTCAAATGCCAACGTTAGGCCTTTTATTTGGAACTAGTTTCATTCGGATCGGTTCGGCCATTGCTGAGATAGTTACATGACATTTTGTACATACATACATACACACACACATGCAGACATTGTCTCAATTTGTCGAGCTGAATCAATTGGTATATGAAACTCGGCCCTCCGGGCCTCGGAAAAAGTTTTCAAAATTTGAGCGAATCCTATACATTTCTTTTGTAATAAATGTAAAAAGGTAGTGTGAAGTAACTTTCAAATATAGAAGTTTTCTTTATGAAAGTACGGTTCTTGAACCAATACTATAGAAGTTTTACGTTCCTGCATAAGTAGAGATAGATTCATAATTGCTGTACGTTTACGAAGATTGATTTGTGCTGAGTAAAGCCACATGGCAGCACTATTCTAACCATTGTTGGTTAGAGAACTGTACATTTCATTTCCAAAATATATTGCACAACAACTAGAGAACACCAAGAAAGTTGGGATGTTAACACAATGTAGCGAGCCAAATCAAGTTTAAATGGAATACGATCATTTGATTCCCAAGATTTGCGAAGAAAATAATGGTCCACTGTGTCAAAGATTCGCATAACATAGTAAGGGCAAAACCCAAAATGCTCCGCGCGACTAGCATATTTTAAAACCCTCAGCCATCAAGTCCTCGGCATGGAACTACACCTTGACTTAGAAACTACTGCTTTCAGTCGCCTCCTAGGGCGTGGGAGCAGAAACGCAGCGGCTCAATTCTTGGCAGGATGCCACACGGCCTCTGGGCAGGTTCGTTTGTCCCCATCGAAATTTGATAATCGAAACCCAGCAAAACTTCACCGAACTACAATCAGCCGAAAGTTTCAGCGAACCCCTAAAAAAAATCCGGCAAAATAATGCCGATCATCAACGAAAAAAAAATTGGTGCGTTGAACAATCGTTTCGCTGCGTAATGCAGCATACTGGGAAACTCGCTCGGCTCTTCATACGGTTCGCCATTGAGAATATTTTAAACCCCCGCAACAATTTTAACCATAGTACGAGTCGGATGACACAAGATTTGGGGTTCCCGATTTGGCTGGTTTTGACCACCGGAACAGGAACTCCGTAGTGAAATTCTTAGCCGGTTGAAGCAACCTCTACCGACTAGAAGTAATACCGAGAGGTAGTCCCTGGGGGGAACGATCGCGGAGCCCAATGGAGTTTAGTCGCTATTAATGGCTGCGTCACCATTCGAGCCCGACACACCCCTAACTCCGCTAGCGAATGACGGATCTCAATAGTGGCATGTCTGTAATAATATACGTACATGGAACTATTGAGAACCAGAGCTACAGGTCCAAAGCCCTGGTAAAGGAGGATGGTTGTGATGATCTGGTCCGAGGTCACCACGTAAAGCAAGGTAGGTCATAACCCCAATTCCAAGGCGTGAAGCGACCCGTGCCGAGGGATGAGTGATCGAGGGGGTGAAAAAGATGCTCGATCGTTAACGGAGCCTGTGGGGTACCTGGGCAACCCCCACAGTAAGCGTCCCTTACCACGCTAATGCGGAGCTCTGGCGTGGCGGACATTTATTCTCGCGCTACTCGTGGGATCAAACATAGAGTCAACAAAAAACAAAAATAAACAGTCGGAGGTGCCAAACCCCTTTGCTAGAGGTGGTTTGGCGAGGTCTCCCCCCGTAGGGAGAGTAGTGGAGCGATGAGTGCTGCATCTGAAAGCACCAGTGACCCCCAGCAGCGGTAGGAAATAGCCCTACCAACGCACCGGACGGGCCACTATCTGCGATGCGCAAAGTGGTGGAGCAGCTCGATTCAATAATCGAGTACACTAGCGCAAAGCAAAACATAAGCAAGGAGTTAAAACAGAGTCTCATGGAACTCCGAAAAACTGTTCGTGTCGCAAGACAGAAACAGCAGGTTTATGCCAAGAGGGTGGAATGTCGGGAGAAGTCCGACAGAGAAACCCAGACAGTGGCTTCCAAGAGGGAGGGATAAGAGAAGGTCGATACGGGCACTCAGACAGTGGCCTTCACCTTCTATGGAGCAGCCACGTCGCTTGAAGCGGCGGCCGAGTTCCCCTCGAAGGGAAAAGGCAAGGGCAAGGGCAATCGCAAGACGTCGTCGAACGCGAAGCGCCCTCGGAAGTCGCCAGGCGAGGGTGCAAAAACCGACACCACATGGCGTGCAACCGTTAAGGCCAAACGCCGTCTGGCTGAGGTAAGCGAGGGCGAGAGTGACCTCGCTGAGCAGAGCGTTGGTACCAGCAACCCGGCGCGACTGGGGCAGGGGGGCTCAAACCCCTGGACGCTGGTAACCAAGAAAAAGCCGGCACCGAAACCGGAGGTACCGCGGCCTGCGAGGAAGGCCAAGGACAGAGGCGAAGCCTTGTGGTTAAAAACCGACAAGGACAAATACGCCGATGTCCTTAAATCGATGAAGGCGGCCGAAAGCCTCTCGGCCCTTGGGCAGGATGTGCGTAGCGTAAGACGCACCAACACGGGAGAGATGCTCCTGGTGTTGAAGCGAGGCGCACAATCAAGTGCAGTATACAAGGCCTTGGCCCAAGAGGTCCTCAGTGAGGGCGCCCAAATCAGGTCGCTAGGTGCGGAAACAACTCTCCAGTGCAAGCACTTGGACGAGTTCACGACCGCAGAAGACGTCGTCGGAGCCGTCAAGGAGCACTGCGACGTCACAATCGAGCGGGCCTCTGTGCGATTGAGAGACCGACCCTCTGGTACCCAAGTAGCCTACCTCAGGCTACTGAAGGCGGATGCCAAAAAGGTAACCGAGAAAGGGAAGCTGAAGATCGGCTGGTCGGTATGCCCTATTAGTATACCCCAGCCGCCTTCAGTGGATAGGTGCTATCGGTGCCTTGAGTCCGGCCACAAAGCCTACGAGTGCAAAAACCTCGTCGCTGCGGCGAGGAGGGGCATAAGGAGCGGGGCTGCACTAAGGCGTACAAGTGTCTTATCTGCACCCCTAAGAAGCAAGCCCATAAACATGCTATGGGCGGACCATCGTGTCCCTTCGGTGAGGTAAATAAGAAGAAGCCGTGATCGTCACACAGCTAAATCTTAACCATTGTGCAGCAGCCCAACAGCTACTGTAGCAGTCGGTCTCGGAGTCGAGGACAGATGTCGCCCTCTTATCAGACCCGTACCGCATCCCTGCCGGCAACGGCAATTGGGTGTCGGACGGGTCTGGAATGGTGGCAATCTGTACAACGAGACGGTTCCCGGTTCAAGAGGTAATACACTCCTCCGCCGAGGGTGTTGCGATTGCCAAGATCAATGGCGTGTTCTATTGCAGCTGCTGCGCTCCCCCAAGGTGGCCAATAGAACAGTTCAACCAGATGATCGACAGGTTCTCGTCGGACCTAGTGGGCCGGAAACCGGTAGTCATAGCGGGAGACTTTAACGCTTGGGCAGTGGAGTGGGGCAGCCGCTGTACAAATTGCAGGGGTCAAGCGATAATGGAGGCGCTTGCGAAACTCGATACTGTGCTAGCTAATAATGGCTCCGCTAGTACATTCCGTAGAAACGGAGTGGAGGCGTGGATTGACGTAACATTTGCCAGCCCGAGTCTGGCTCCAGGCATGGAATGGAGGGTAGACGAAGGCTACACCCATAGCGATCATTTAGCAATCCGCTTTAGGATTAACTATGGTGTGCAGCATCCGAGGGCGGGAGATCCCTGTCAGGTACGCGGGTGGAAGTCCAATCACTTCGACATTCTATCACGCGCGTGCGACGCCACTATGCCGAGGAAAACACTGCCAAGGAACGGTAGATGCCCGGTATACTGGTGGAATGCCGAGATTGCAGCTCTACGGTCAGCCTGCCTCAGAGCTAGACGTAGGATGCAAAGAGCTCGCACCGAGGATGCAAGAGAGAACCGCCTTGAAGTGTTTCGAGCTGCGAAACTGGCCCTTAACAAGGCCATTAAAAGCAGCAAGAGAGCGTGTTTCGACAACCTGTGTGAGAGTGCCAACGCGAATCCGTGGGGTGACGCCTACAGGATTGTGATGGCCAAGACCAAAGGGGGCTCTTCACCCCCAGAACGGTCTCCGGACCGGTTGGCGACGATTATCGAAGTACTCTTCCCGTCTCGAGCCACAAGCCCCTGGCCACCTGCACTACGAGACAGTGTGGGCACGGCCGAAATAGTGGCTCCAGTGACGAATGAAGAACTACTCGCAGTGACTAAATCCCTAGCAATGAACAAAGCTCCAGGGCCGGATGGAGTTCCAAACAACGCACTCAAGGCAGCGATCATAGCGAACCCGAACATGTTCAGGCTAGCTATGCAGAGATGTCTTGACGAGTTCCGTTTCCCCGATAGATGGAAAAGGCAGAAAATGGTGCTGTTGCCGAAGCCCGGGAAGCCGCCAGGCGACTTATCGGCGTACAGACCAATCTGTCTGATCGACACGACTGGCAAACTGCTTGAGAGGATCATCCTCAACAGGCTAACCCCGTACGCGGAAGGTACGGACGGCCTGTCAAGCAACCAGTTTGGCTTTCGGAAGGGTAAGTCCACAGTGGACGCTCTCAACTCAGTGATAAATACTGCCGAGATAGCGATCCAACGGAAAAGGCGAGGTATTCGATACTGTGCGTTAGTGACAGTTGACGTGAAGAACGCATTCAACAGCGCAAGCTGGGAAGCCATCGCGCTCTCGTTACACCGGCTTAGCCTACCAGTGGGTCTGTACCGGATCCTGGAAAGTTACTTCCAAAACCGCGTACTGCTATACGAGACCGATGCCGGTCAGAAAGGGGTTCCGATTACCGCCGGAGTCCCGCAGGACTCGATCCTAGGCCCGGTGCTATGGAATCTCATGTATGACGGGGTTCTGAGACTGAAGTTCCCTCCTGGGGTCAAGATCGTCGGCTTTGCTGACGACGTAACCTTGGAGGTCTACGGGGAGTCAATTTCTAAGGTAGAACTAACCGCAGAACACGCGATCAGCACGGTGGAGGAATGGATGAGCGCGCGAGGCCTGGAGCTCGCTCATCATAAGACGGAGGTAGTTATCGTCAACAACCGCAAGTCGGCACAACATGCAGTTATTCATGTGGGAGAAGTCGCGATCACTTCACAGCGAAGTCTGAAGTCTCTCGGAGATATAGACGACAAGCTGACCTTCGGCAGTCATGACGAATATACATGCAAGAGAGCGTCGACTGCTGTTGCGGATCTATCGAGAATGATGTCCAACAGCTCAAAGGTGTGCGCCAGTAGACGTAGGTTACTGGCAGGTGTTGCCGTATCCATCCTCAGGTACGGCGGCCCGTCATGGTCAAGAGCATTGAGGGTAACCAGTTACCTACAGAAACTGGAGAGCACCTACCGCGTGATGTGCCTCAGAGTGATATCTGCCTACCGCACGGTATCACACGATGCATCCTGCGTGATAGCGAGCATGATGCCAGTCGGGCTGGTCATTCGGGAAGATGAGGAGTGCTTCGAGCTACGTGGAAATAGGGGAGCCCGCGAGCGCACCAGGGTGACCTCGGTCGCCAGATGGCAGCGTGAGTGGGACAACTCCTCGAAAGGTAGGTGGACCCACCGGCTGATACCTAGCATATCGAGCTGGGTGGGAAGACCCCACGGGGAAGTTTACTTCCACCTGACACAATTCCTGTCAGGCCATGGCTGTTTCCGACAGTACCTCCACAGGTTCGGGCACGCGGAGGTCCCAGTCTGCCCGGACTGCCCAGGTGTAGACGAAACTGCCGAACACATACTGTTCGTATGTCATCGGTTCGACGTCGAAAGAAGAGCAATGCTTGACGTCTGTGGCTGGGACACAACCCCTGATACCCTTATTCAGCGGATGTGTCAATCGGTGGAGAAGTGGAACGCAGTCTCGGCTGCTACCATCCAGATTGCCAGTAGGCTACAGGTAATCTGGCGAACCGAGCAACAGACGACGGGCACGGCTAACTAGTGATTGGTTAGCTGGAGCGAAAAAGGCCAAGCGCAAAAAAGGGAGTGAATGGTCTGTTCATGCCGACGCAGGTTTGGCGCAGCGACTGGCAACCGCGTAAGGGGTAAACCCAGCCACCCCGAAGCAAGACAGAAGAGTGAGTGTATAGGCGTATAAGTCGACTGCCTCATGCCAAGACGGGAGGGTCGTAGCGTAGTATGTTGGGACTTAGCTATCGATACCTCATGGCGTGGCAGAGGAGTGAAAGGGTGAGCATCCAAGTCAGTCTCACATGGCATGTTAAGGGTGAGCACAAAAGTCAGCCTCACATGGTATGGTAGAGGCTAGCACAAAAGTCAGCCTAGCAAGGAATGAAAAAGGAGAGCAAACAAGTCAGCCTCGCATGGTATGCCAGAAGTGGGGCCTAAGAAAAATGTCCCACATGGGATGCCAGGGGGAGTGACAGAGGCACAATAGAGTGGCACGATCGAGAGTGAATCAGGTGATAGGGTGAGCACCCAAGTCAGCCTTACATGGTATGGGTGGGGCGAGCACAAAAGTAAGCCTAGCAAGGAATGAGTAAGGGGAGCACACAAGTCAGCCTCGCAAGGAACGAAAAAGGTGAGCACAAAAGTCAGCCTCACGTGGGAGTGTTTGAGAGTGAATCAAAGTGCGATTGAGAGAGCACCCAAGTAAGCCTCATACAGGACGTATGAACGCGTGAGTGAGAGTGAATGAGTACATTTAGTACAGCCATCCCCCCAGAAGTAATACCGAGAGGTAGTTCCTGGGAGGAATGATGGCGGAGCCCAATGGAGTTTAATCGGTATTAATGATAGCGTCACCATTCGAGCCCGAGACGCCCCCAGTGCACCCCGTGTGGTAGATTTGACCCTACCAATAGCACGTGTACTGGGCTAGGACGTAAATGTATTCTCCATTGTAAAAAAAGACTGTTCGGAGAAGGAAGCTGACATTGAAGGACCGCTTCCATAGATGGTCGAACAGATAACAAAAAAAACTTTCTGGAGCGCGGTACGAGATGGTCTAGCTAACTTTGAACTCGATGAACATCAGCACATGAGTAACCTCTATCCAGTTATGAATGCTTGAAGAAATGTTGGTGAGAGTCCCAACCAGAGCATTCAAACATATTTTATTTATTACTGCATAGTTTTTAATCAACAGTGACAGCGTCAACTAACGTGTTTCCCATGAAATTGTTTTACGCTTTAGCTTAATTGTAACCAAATACAGATACTGAGAGTACTGGATTCTTGCTTTCAGTTTCTCTAGAGAAAACATGTGTAAAAAAACTGAAGAAAAGAGAAGACTCAACTCTAGGAATTATTTTGGATTGGCTGTTGGAAAAAGGAACCCAAGTCGCCCAAAATACAATGCGGTCACTAACATTGTCACAACAAATGCATCAGAATGTCGAATATGCAAAAAATCACCATTCCATCCACTCTTCAAGTGTCCAGGTTTTCTAAAAATGCCGATTTATCAGCGAAATAGAACCGTGATAGAATTAAAAGTGTGCAGCAACTGTTTTTCGACACGACATGAAACATCGGAATGCAAATCAAGTAACTGCAGACTGTGTGGACAGCGACATAATTCTCTTTTGCACGTTCCGGGTGAATCGTGAGGTACCGAATCCGACGCTAGCCAAAACATAACGCTTTTAACATCAACGTCAATCTCAACTCCCGAAGACTTCTCAGATAAGGAAAGTTTTATTGCTGCAGCTTCAATATCTAATGCAGCGAATATGTTGGCAACAGCAGTTGTTCTGATACAAGCACTGAACGGTTCACTAGTACGATGTCGAGCTCTTCTGGATTCCGGATCTCAGTGTAATTTTGTTACTGAGTCTCTATTGCAAAAACTACAGTTAAAAACCTGTTTTAATCCACCTAGTGGTGTAATTGTGCCTTTCTCATATATCATTTAATAATTTTAATTTATTTTAATAATAATCATTTAATAAAGCTGGTTATGTTCAATATAAATGTGGAAATGACACATTCTTATCATACTTGGCACGTATATACATATGCACGACTGCCACGAACCTGATGAGCAACATGTCAAGGCTGACACACTTCAAAAATACAAATATAATATTCAATCAGCAGACATGAGTTCAATTTTGTCTACATGATAACATGTTTTGGAATGCTGGGTGGTGGGTGGGCTTTTAGTGGGATGGGGAGGGGGACACACTTCCTACAACAAACCACCTCCCTCCCACCCATGCCATGGTGTGGGAGGGAGGTGGTTTGTTGTAGGAAGGAGATAGGGGTGTAAATGGAGGGGTGATACTCCCTGCCGCATACTATACCTTTCATTTGAGACTAGGTTAGTGAAAATTGGTTCAGTCATCACCGAAGAACCGATGTGGCTTTAGTTCTAGAATATGCCCCCACATACACACATTAACGCACACAAATATTTTCGAATCTCGCCGAATTGAATCAAATGGAATACGACAGGTTAATTTTTATTTATTAATTTCATTCTTTATTAAGCTCATAATCCATATTTTTACAAACATTTTTATATCGGTTCATGTATCCCAAAATGACTGCAAGAAATAGGGAATATTAATGAAAATCAAATTAAATATAATGTCATACATACGGTGGCCGGGCAACCGCTCTGCCTCAATTGCTCGTCGTACGCTCTTTCCGAGAGCAGTTGTACGACGAGCGAGTCGCTCGAACGTTTCCATACGAGTTTCCTGTGAATTTAGATGACATAAGTATTTTGCCTTAGAGTTAAATATGCACATATTTACCAGGCTAATTCCACGTGCCCGATCTTGGTTCCGTTGGTCACGTTGGTCACGCTGGTTTCGTTGCTTCCGACGATTGTTATTCTGTTGTTGTTGCTGCTGTTTTTGTTGCTGCCGTTGTTGCTGCTGTTGTTGCTGTTGTCGTGGCTGTTGTTTTTGCTGCTGTTGTTGCTGATGTTGTGGCTGTTGTTGTTGCTGCTGATGTTGCGGTTGTTGTTGTTTAATGCTCATTTTCTTCCGCTGCTCTTCGTTCTGCTCCTCGCACAACTCCACTAGATCATCTTCTATGTCCAGCATATCCATCTCTTGCTCACTCATCTTGAATAAATCTACACCAAACCAGAAAGGGAAAGAGAATTTCACTCTGAGATCCGGTTTTAAGAAGAGACTTACCCGTAACCTTCTTAAAGTTGCAAAAATCACCGGTTCGTAGAAAAACACTACCTATCTGGCCGATGCAACGAAACAGTTTGTTTTATTTATTGCTAGGCGACCGTTATCTTTTTCTGCGTCAAAGCAACCTGAAATTTAAATTCCGGCTGAACTGGAACCCCATTAACAATAATAAGGCGTAATGTTACTCGTCAATGACTACACACTCGTTTGACACTAATCATGGTTTAAAACAAACATTACTCAGTAAAATGAGTAGCGCATCAAAATAAATACTTTACTGGTATACTTGCCCAATGTCGAGTAACATTGAATCAAATATTGCTGCTGTTATCGATCGGGGAATAAAAGGTTACCAGATATCGAGAGAATGCTTGCTGAAGGATCAAAACTAGAACCTTGTCGAATGAGAGAATCCGTAGAAAAGAAGTTCACGCCTTATCTGATAACTACAGAAGAGAACTAATCGGTTCGAATTATTCTGGAAAAACTTTAGATTAAATCGTAAGTAACATTGAGAGCCTCTCTTTGTTTATTTTCTCTTTCGATTATTACGACTTTGCGCTAATTTTTCAGTTCATATCGAAAACCGACAGTTTTCACTAGAATATTATACGAAGAGTTTAGTAGTAAATGTCGAAACGAACGAGTAATGAACAAAAGAAAAAGTAATCAAAGAAAATCTCTCATTGGTGAAAGACAACAGAAATGCATCACTCCTCCTTTATTCGGGCTTGCGACCGGCAGTTACATTTCTCAATACTATGCTATTTACTCACTTGATTGCTAAATCATGCATTCCAAATAGTACACTACAGAGAAATATATACTGGCGGAGTTACATGCAAGGATAGGAACACAGGAAATAGGGATAAGTTTGCAAAAGTGTCTAACATAACGACGAAAAATGAAGCGAACGAATATCGTTTAACAAGTTTCGATAGTGTGTTCTCTAGAGAGTTCATGTGTTGCATCCGAACCCACGTTAATCTTGAAATAAACGAGGATCATCAAACACGATATGGCCTGTGTTAGGCCAAAGAGACCAAGCGCCATTTTGAAATACATGGTCTAAAAACGCTTTCGCATCCAAAATAGCATTAGCAAGACCCACATCTATTTATTTTAGGGAACACAAATAGCAAAAGAAAGCAAATAAGTGTTCCTCAACTTAACGTTAATGGTAAGTTATCTAAAAATTCATTTTAACATGCAAAATGCTAGAGAAAAATTATGGCGCTCAGTTCGGTTTGGCTTAACGGAGGCCATATGTATTCATCGAGTTTTTTGGCAACGTCACATGGCCTGGGTTGAGTCAGAATATCAGCTTGACTTACTGGGATACACTCTTTAGAAAACTTTAACTCAAGTAAACACAAATACAGTATATTTGAGAAAACTACAACACAAGCATAAGCATGAGTATAAGAGAGATCTATATTTGAGAAAACTACAACATGAATCTATAATCTAAACTACTGATCTTTCTACATACAGTTTCTTTTTTCAACTCATGTGCATGAATATTTTGCTAGCATAAAATCATTGGTTCAGTTGAAGAAATTAGCTAGTACTGATATTCAGCCTCATAAACTACCACCATAACCAATAACGCATCCCCAACCATACATTCAGAAATTGATTCGGAATCCTGATTGATTTCTGAATGAATTCCAGGTCAAAGAAAAATTCGATGCCAACTTTATACAGCTGGAATACATTCAGAAATCATTCGGGATTTCGTGCCAATTTCTTAATGGTTTGACCAGGCACGACAGTGTTTGGTGATATGAATATGGGTGGAAAATGCGTTGGTATGTGCACACTCAGCCACCTCTATTGTAGAAGATTTAAGCTAATATGGAAATTCTTATTCAGCCTCTTCTACTAATTTTTGAAGTCTAAAGCTAGTGTGCATTTTTATGTCAACGTATTTTTATTTCATAGATGTCTCAAGGTTTATGAAATCAAAGGTAACGTTTTCTTGTATTCTTTCAGTGCTACGAATATGTAACACTGTAGGAGATGCACAAGAAACGCATGGTTTAATAACATAAATTTTATAAGCTCTGCCAGTCTTTTCGAGAAGATATATGCACCGTTCAATAAGGTATGTGCACACTCAGCCACCTCTATTGTAGAAGATTTAAGCTAATATGAAAATTCTTATTCAGCCTCTTCTACTAATTTAGTAGTCTTTAGCTAGTGAGCCATTTTATTTGAACTTATTTTTTTATGTTTTGTAATGTTTCAGTGTGTAAACAAATTAGCCAAATCATATGTCTCGAGATTGATAAAATCATAGGTAACGTTTTCTTGTATTGGAAGCATAAGATTATAATGAGCATTTCCAGAACCAGCGTTACGAAGATGTAGCACTATAGGAGATGCACAGGAAACACGCGGTTTAATAACATACATTTTATAAGCTATCTCAGTCTTTTCGAGAACATAAATGCATCGTTCAAGTTTCATGCACAGAGCAAATAACGAATCTTGATTACCCCATTGACCATTACCACAACAAAGTTTCAACAACATTACCATACTATCGGTTTCCATAAAACCACTTGAATGCAATGATGAGAAAAATTGTATATTTTCTATGACACTTTTAAATGCTAAAATGCGTAAATCGCCAGAGAAACTCTCATTTCCAGTTAGAGCATACGAGATAGAATTGAACTGGCAATTGCCGTCACCAGTGATTGGGATTTCTCGAAAGTTTGGCAGGATTTGCTCTGAGAATAATGTATCACGTTCAGCATTATATACTTGCAATCGAGCTGTTTTAAAATATTGTGAATTTAAATCTATACAGCGATGGTATGGTTTAAGCAGCTGTTTTATCTCTTCTATGCATGATCCATTCCAAACGTCTAATGTATCAAGATAATCAAATAGCAAATTACTTGCATCTTGGTCAAAATTATGGAAAGTTGATACCGATTCGACTGATTCAGTCGACCACTCGAGAACCTTTGTATGTAAATCTTGGTCAACAATGCTCAAATCACTATCACTGCACTGCACTGACATGCAAGCTATTTTACCAGATAAAATGTCCCTTGAGCAACTACTTACAGAAGCCCTGTGATCATTTTTTGGTATACATCTGAACACAGATGAATTAATATTAATTTTCTCCCTCTCTGGTATTATACAAAATATTGGTTTGTGATCAGAAAAATAGCATTCATATACACCAGCCTTCAGCTCATTGATGTTAGAATATAGAACGTCTAGTCTTGATCCAAGAATAGTTGTAGCTTCAGTTAAACTATCCGTCAATTTCATAGTTTGCATTAAAGATTTGAATTGCATCACGTCATCACTTGTAGTGTCATTAATATTGAAGTTAAAATCGCCCATAATTATAGTTAGCTGTTTCTCGAAGTTATTAATTTTCGTTAGCTGAGCTTTGAAGTCAGAAAAGCTAGCTTTTGGTGATTTATATCCAGTAATGATTGATACTCCATTCAAATCCATGTGTACTAAATCTATATGACTATGATATTTTCCTTTGTTCGGTTTGTAGTATATTACTGGTTCAATGTTTGTCATTTTCAAGTTTGCTTTTCCAAAACACATGACACCTTTTGCGATATTTTTCTTCACATATTCAGGATGACCAAGTGTATCAGAACGATAAATGAGTTCAAATCCAGGAATGATGATTTTTTCATTCGAATATGTACAAGTTTCCGAGAATACTAAAACATCGCACCTCAAATACCACTTATCAGAAATTATATGTTTAATACTTGTACGTAAGGATCGGACATTTAAATAAGATATTACCAATCCATCTACATTTGTCAAGTTGTTGAATGCCAGACTTAATTGTCGTTCCGATCGCAATCTTCGCATTTCCTTTAAACTTGCTTCAATTGTATTGTTACTTTTCATATTTCCGAAAAACCTACCCAATATATATAAGCCGGAAAGCTTCGATACACGACTTAGCGCTACATACACTAACTGACGGGTTAAGTTGCAAGATTTCCGGAAATCGACACAAACGTTAGCATAAGTCTGCCCTTGGCTTTTATGAATTGTTAACGCCTCGCAAGGAACCAGAGAAAATTGATCACGTACCAGTTGGTAATCTCTTTGAAAATGGGTAGTAAGGTTATACTGTTTTCTAATGATCGGCGTCCATGAAGTATTAATTCCAGCATTTATCATAAAGTCGTTATATCGCGCGCGAATTTTTTTTCCAACAAGTTTGGATGAAAAACTTAGGAATGCAATTTTCGGTTTATTCGTTCCTGGATCATGATATACCTCCTCTAGCACACCAGTAGCACCATTAACAAGGCCATCAGATACATCTAGATTTGCTGTAATCATGTATTTAATTCCAAGTTTTAAACGTAGTTTGTATGGGTAACCTCCACAATCTTTAGTAGGCTTTCTTTTCCACATTTCTAGCTTAATATTTTTTTGTTGGTTTTTGAGATTTCCAGTTATAATATCGATGGCAACGCACTCAATTTCAATTGAAGATGAGGCTGTAATTCTTTTGTCATTATATTTCTCAACATCTGCATTGGTGTAATATAGTCTTATTGCAGTGTCCGGTACATCGTTTTCTTCGACTTTTCGAGTTCTGATTAAGTCAATATCTTCATCAGTCATTTCTCCACGAGCAAAGTTATTGAGTGCAAGAGCAAAGCTTCTATCATCTTTTTGCCGCATCACTTCTGTAAGCTCGTAAAATTGAAATTCATCCCAAAGTGGTGAGAGTTCCATCCTAATCAAACTATGTTTTGGAACACTAAAAATTGACGAATCTTTAACCGGCGATAACTGAAGAAAATCGCCAACCGTGATTACTGACATTCCTCCAAAACTATCGTTCACCCCAGTGATTTGACGTAATCTAGTATCAATCCGACCAAATATTGTACTTCCTACCATAGATATTTCGTCTATTACTATAAGTTTACAATACATTAATTGTTGTCTTAAGTTGTTGGCAATATCCATCGGCAAGTCAGGCATATTAGCACTTTCCTGTAATGGAAGAGCAAAGGCAGAATGCAAAGTGTTGCCTCCAATCAAGAAAGCTGCTTTTCCTGAAAAGGCACATAGTAATACCTTGACAGAATCCAAGCTTTGATCTTTTGTATTTGTATTCATGTATTCCAAGTGGTATGTAACAAGTTGGAATATTGCTGATATTACCATACTTTTACCAACCCCAGCAGACCCAGAAATGAATATTCTTAGAGGTAACTTGCGAGTTGTAAAGCATTTAAATACATGCATAAGTATCTCCAACTGTCGTGAGTTCAATTTACTTATAGTATCGAAAAGGTTAACCACATCTACTTTTGGAGGCGCAGAGTATGTAAAAGGTACATTTTTTTTCGGGCGATCTATTCCGCCTTGCACTAGAATATCAATTTCCTGGTCTTTCGGAATTGTTTCAGCTTCGAATTCTTCAGCTTCTTCTTCCTTTAGTAGCATATTATTTACATTAACTGCTTGAATAGCTTTATCAAGTTTATCATCTGTCAAGGCAAATAGTTTAGAACGATTTCTTTCGATTTCTTCAGTATTTTTAACGAATGTTTCATACCAGTTCACTGATTCAATTTCATCATTTTCATTCCGCCAAGGATAGAACAGTAATAATTGTTCCCGGTAACAATTATCAGGGTCTTGCCCAAGTTTATACCGTACATATCGGATTATTCGAGCCTTTGTTCGACGGTGATGATCGAACTGATTTTCCACTTCAATTTCAGCCTCGTCATCTGAAACTAAATTTTTATCCTTTCGTGGTCTATTTGCAGTACGGAAATAGTAAGCGGCATATTCCGCTAGGCATACATTTACTAGTCCTATTCGCTCAGCGTAATGGCTGTTCATCCTTTCCGGCAATTTGAGTTGAATCGGGATCAAGTTGCTGGAGCTCCTTGGTAGATTTTAAAAACACCACTCTGTCATTTTGTCTACCAGTGTTTATAAAAATGGACGCACGACTAAATTCAGTGAGAGGAGTTCCCAAGCAATGATAAACAGCTTCGGATGTTGACATTAAATGGCTATTTAAAAATTTGTTGGCAATACAACGAAAACGTTCTTGCAAACTTTGGTTTCCTTTATCCAATTCTGTTTGCAGATTTTTTAACCCTCTTGACAAGCCAGATTCCGCTTTGGCAACATAATCAACAATATATTGTGCGACTCCATACTCATCTTTAACTATTTGTAAATCAACGTTTGATTCCATTAAATTTAGGATTGTTGTATTGTATGTGTTGATATCTACTTCGCAGCTTCTTCGCTTGTAAAATATTGTTAATCTGCCAATAGAACATCTTACAGCTATTATATATGCCTCTTGTGTCATTTTAAGATCTCTCAAAATATCTTCGAAAGATTTATCAACACGTTCTTTATTTGTATAGAATTGGTCCATTAATTCTCTGATTTTCTTGAGATTTTCCTTAACATTTACAGTTTTCTCTTCTGGGCGCAATGGCTCAAGAATCATTGTTTTCGGCATAACAATTTTTGGAAAATTGAAACGACATAAATTTTTGTTACGCTTGCCTTTACTGCAAGTTGCAGTGTGTTTATGGCGAAGATATTTACAAAATGGATTCTTTTCGTCATATTGGCAACTAATAAATTTATCGGTAAATTCAACAACCTTAGCAAAACTGTCCGGATTGTCTGAATCGAGTTTGGGGGCTCCTTTCACCCACAGAAGGACATGGTCATGAGGCGATCCTCGTTGTTGGAATTCTCGTCTCCGGAAAAAATCTGATACTACATGTCCTTCAAAAATTCCTCCTTCTCTGATTGTTTTCATCAGCTGTTTAATTTTATTGTTGTAATACATAGCAGAGAATATGGGATTATCATTCACCAGCTTAGATTTTGCTTGGTAGGACATATTTATTGCTGATAGCAACGAAATTTTTTCCCCAGAAGTGTATTGAACTAATCCTTGAATTAGCTCTGGCCAGTTGGTCTCAACAGGAGAAAATGTGGCGAAAAATGTGGGAGGTCCTTGTTGTCTTATTAACGCGAAGACAACTTTCTTAATATGTTCCATATAAGCAGGTGTACAGCGTATGTGGTTCATAAATTTTAGTCCATCATTATGTTGTCTCAATTCAGCTATGAAATTTGGGTTTAACGCTTCGACAGCAGTTACTCCCCCCGCGTTCGTTTTTTTTCTCATCGTAGTTTTTATTGAGCTGAATGCTTCATGGAACAGCTTAGTTTTTGCTAAATATAATACGCGTTTGGGGTCCATTTTATTTCCGAAAAATCGAACTTCCCATTTAATAATGTCTGAGATTGTAATATTTTTATCAAGAAGTTTCCGAGGTTGTCCCCCAAAAATCTTGGGAAAGCATAGATATTCTATGTCAGGATTTCTGTATGGTGATACGGGGCACTGGTTTTGCCCTGGGGCCATCACAACCACTGAGTTATTTGCCACAATTTCGTTGAAATCAAATAAGAGACATTCATCATCTCCATCATTCAGTTGTTGGTAAAATTCGTTTTCACTATCCATATCATCATCATACGCAATATTTTCATTTCCATCTTTTAATGAGATTAAGTCATCGATGTTCGCGTCATTTTCATACTCATCCGAAAAATTATTTGCGAATTCTATGCCATATTTTTGGTACAGCTCTGTGCTCCGCAAATAATTTGCCGCATTTTTGAGTACTTCTGGACGAACATATCCGCGGAGATAACTGGAAGAATGTCCTAGATTTCTTTTAAAATCTACGGGAATTGCCATAATATTAACATTGTGAAGATTTCTTGGAAGCGATAAAATCATTTCATTCACATCTACAGGAATGTATACGACGCTGCCTTTCATTCCTACTTGCGGGTTTGAAGCTCGGTGGGACATTAGAATAACTTTCATAAATGGAACAAATGGAGCCAGCAATCTCTCTTCAATATCGTTAAGAATTTTTAAGCATTCAGGTACTAGAGGTAATTTCAATCCATTGCTACTCGCCGGTTTTGGTACTTTCCCATTTTCTATATATCTGATGCATGTATGACAAGCATAATTTTGCATTCGTTCATCATAACTATTCAAAATTCGAGAGTCGATTATCGATTCACTGAATCGGGCTTTGATCTTCAGTTTTAATTTTACCTTTTCACGAGTAATTTTCACAACACCTGCTTCAAAAAAGGCTCCTTCGCAACAACAGCACATGTAATTTGGAACTTGTTGCCTATTTTCAATAAATTTCAACAGTAATCGTGATTGTATATTTGACTTGTCTTCATTCAGATGGTTGTACACGGTATTACGATGAGTAATAATTGCACATCCTCGCTGAACACGTTTGGCCATTCTATCATGATTTCTTTCCGATTCTCTGTACGAATTTTCATCGCGTAAGGTGTGCATTCGTAAGATGTTAGCTTCGTTCTCCTTCTGTGTGTAGTTTTGTTCAGAACGAATGACTTTCATTCGATCTTTATTTGTAATTCTTTCGTTTCGTTTATAACCTTCATCCTCGGCCCTTTTTTTCTGAATCCTCTCATTGTTTTTGATTTTCTCTTGAGTAGCATAATTTTCATCATCCGCTCTTTTTCTTTTTATTCTTCGACCGTTTTTATCGTTTTCCTGTGTTCTATAATCTTCATTCTCTGTTCTCATTTTCTCCATCCTCCGGTTATTTTTGATTTTCTCCTGGGTTACATAACTATCATCCTCCGTTCTTTTCCTTTTCATTCTCCGCTTGTTTTTATCCTTTTCCTGTGTTATATAATCTTCATTACTTTTTCTTTTCTTTTGCATTCTTATAGCATTTTTATCTCTCTCTTGTATTGCATAAATTTCATCCTCGTTTCTTGTTCGTTCCATCCTTCGTGTATTATTGATTTTCTCCTGAGCTTGATAATGTTCTACTTCTCTCATGATTTTCATCATCTTTTTATATTTTTCCTTTTTTCCTGCGCTGTATAATCTTCATCTCTAGCTCTCTTTCGTTTAATCCTTTGAGTGTTTTTAACTTTTTCTTGGATTGCATAATTCTTATCTTCAATTCGTTTCATCTGCATCCTTTGTTTGTTCTTTCTTCGCTCCATGGAGAAGGTATCTCTACGACATAATAGTTGCATTCGCTCAATATTTTTCCTTTTCTCGTTCTCTTTATATGTGGAGTCGCATCGTTTTTCTTTTATATTTTCTTGCTTTTTTTTTCTTACGCATTATTTTTTTATTATCAAATCCACATAATACATCTTTTGCAATGTTGTTATGACACTCTGTTGATTCATTTTTATTTTCATTCCTTTTTCTATCATAAGAGCGCCTTGATCCTGTTTTCTTTAACAAGGTCTTCTTTTTAGTTCTTGGCATTTTCGGTAAACAAGCTGGAACAATAAGTTTAGCCGTAACGAATCTTTGTATAAATATAGACTTCAGCAACATTAAAGTCCTCTAGGTAGAGTGTTGACAAGTTGAATTTGACGTATTCAAACGCTTTGGGTATGAGAACTACGAGAGCGATTTATGATTTTAGGTCAGAATTGCGACCAGTATCACTTTCGCCAATTTAGATGTTAGCGGCGAGACGAGTTAGAATATCAGCCAACTAAAACTTTATTAATTTTGAATTTTTCTTAAAGGTTCCATTTAGGTCTTAGAAAAATTGTGCAAATTCTATGGTCGATTGGTCAAACTATATTTCTGTACCCAAGGTTTAATGTTTATATAGGAATTCGTATGGAGAAAGAGACTTTTACAAATTAACAAAATAATTCCTCCACGAATGGTCCATTGCCTACTAAAACTCAATTGATAGATCATTTTTATAGAAAATTTATCAAGGAAGCACCCATCTTACTCGAAGTGAACACTTTTTCATTAAGTTATAGATTTTCAAGTTTTTTTAGCCAGGTTTCGAAGAACACCTTAAGCATCGCAATGAATTAACGAGAAATAGAAATACTCGACGCTGGAATCGGCATAAAGTAATACAGACAAAAATACAGACAAAAAATATATCTACGAGCATGTTTATTCATCTTTGTTTTGAATTTTTGATATTTTTGACAGTTAAGATAATAAGTACATACGTGATGTGTGGTTCCGAAGGATTTGTGTTCTATTAGTTACAAAGCTGTATTAGACCAATAATTTTAAAAGTACGAGGATGGTCATCTTGCTTGGGGTCACCGCCTTTGACGCACTTCCCCTACTACTAATTACGTGTGCATCAAATATTTAATTAGTGATCACTTACGCTGTCGCACAGAAATACAATTCAACATCCCACAAATTCTGATCCCTAATAGAAGGCGAATGGCTCACAAATAAATATAAATGATGGTCCCTGTAATTCTAAAGACTGACAGAAACTGTAAATATTTAATGTTTTATTATCGTTAGGAAAAAGTGACACAATATCCTCATGTGGATCAAATTGAGCAGCCCTGTTTTCAAAAAAATTGAGCAAATCTTAGGTCACAAGAAATAAATAAAAAAATAATTCACATTTTCCTAACTATTTCAGACATAACAATACTTTACCAAAAAAATACTTTACCAAAAACTTTGTACTAAAAAAATCTACGAAAATGACTCTACGACATGGGCCATTTATCAATTTATTTCATGTGGACGTATACCTCATGTTACGACTGACGAATAATAAAATTTACATGAACAAATTACTCAGAAAGACATTTGATCAAGATATAATGTTGAATCTAAATCAATGATAAATAAGATACTTAGTAAACTAAGTGAAATTAATTTTAAATGTTCAATAAAATATAATGATTATGCGACATGGTCATTTTGCCCCTCAAGATTGGTCATATTGCCCCACAAGGTAAAATAGCAAGCAAAAAGTCAGTCATTACCTACAATGATTATTTTTGATGGGAATCCACTGGCAGCGGTGGGTAGCCGCTGTAGACACAGCCATTAACTTACACAATGTGGCAAACCCGCCACGACTGTAAGTGCAGTGACAATAGTCTAATAAAAATCTATTCCGACATTCGAAAGGCAAACAGAGATGAACAGCAGCAATCATCATTGATTGATGCTAATCGTCGACAGGTTTGTGACAGTGGTGATCTTGCGTGGCTTTTCTTCTCGGTTGTCACGGTAAAGATGCTGGAGAACTCGAGTGATTTGTAGTTACCTACCTAAGCTCGACCCTCACCAGTAGCAGACAAAAGTTAAGCCCGCAAGATATTAAGCCTGTTCTAATGACCCTGCCACTTCTAGTTTTCCGATCTGTATACTTCACATCCTTGCTCTCATCTGAGTACTATGGCTCTAATTTTCATAACTTTACCTACCCAGTAATCTCTAGCTAATTGAATGTCGTTAAAATGTAAAAAAGAAAATGTGACTAACATAGTCAAAATAAAAAAGGAAAAAAAATATTTTCAAAGATTTTGAAATTTCTTCAGCACGTTGGACAACTACATGTGAAGAATACAGAGACCAATAGAGAGAAATTTGAGATTATTTGTACGTTTTGCTACAGATAGTGATCTAGACCTTAGGGTACGCATATTGTCCCACTTTTCCCAATTGTATTTTATCCCATTTTGCGCAAAAAATCAGTAAAAAGCACAAAAATTTCGTCTTTTTAAGGGAACATTACTTTTGCAGGTGATTAAGTATAACTTACTTACCAAAAGCGATTTCTTATTAGATACTTACAACGAATGATTTATCAAAACCAAACTACACTTTTGAACACCACACTCAACTGGAAGTAGAAATAAAATAATTTAAAGTGCGTTTCGAACAATGAAATTAGATAGATCCCGATTTATGTTTCGGTATTGTTGGATAAATCCATCTAAATTGTTTAGTTTTAACAACCCAAATAAAAAGAAATCTTACCTGGTCAAAGCACGAATATACAAAAATTAGCTTCCAACATCAGCGTCACGTTGTTACTGTGACGTTTTTTAGAAACGATTATTTTCCTTTGCTAAATGAAATTGGTAGAAAAGTAGTTATAGCAAAAGGCGATTTGACTCACTCGATCTCCTATATTATTATAATTTTACTTACCCGATCAACACCTAGTTAGCTATATTCGTACGGGTTTTCCGTCAACACTCGCTTTAAAAACATACAGTTTGCAGAAACAAGCAGTACACAAACCTCCTCGAACAATTTTTATCTTTTGATGAAAAGACTTTTCTGTTGTACTCCCAGAGTGCTTAGATGCTTTAAATTTGATGTTTTATCTCATCATACAAATATTAATGAGGTAGACTTATATCAAGACAACTCGTAATCTGCTTTGGAGTCAGGCTAATCTAGCGGCTAATTAGCCCATTTTAATAATTTAGACATCATGGTGTTACCAGTTTATATGAGAACTTGCTGTGTAACCGCACTCTCCAATCCGTAACACTGGAACTGAAAGTCGGATGAACTAAAAATTCAATAGCAGCTTATGGGAGCGCTATACCTTTCATTTCAAACTAAGTTTGTGTAAATTGGTTCAGCTATTTCTGAGAAAGTTGTGTAAGTTTAAATGACACACATACACTTTCGGTAGCGGGGTCAATGAAGAGAATGCGAGTGTAAGGGTGGTCCGAGGGTGGTGATGAAGGGGTGAGGTGCAATTGTAAGGAGGAGAGGGGCGAACGATGCAACACCCATCTGCATATCATACCATCCATTTACATACATACATACATACATACATACACACATACACACATACATACACATAGATATTTTGCGATCTCGGCGAACTGAGTCGAATGTTATATGAGACTCGGCCCTCCGGGCCTCGGTTAGAAAGTCGGTTTTTGGAGCAATTGCGTAACCTTTCTATATGAGAAAGGCAAAAGAATAGTATTTAATTAGCTTAATCAGCATGAGTTCAATGTTATCTTCATGTGATTATATTTTGAAATGTTGGTGGAATGGGTTTAAAAGTGGAGGGAATGGGGGGTTAGTAGAGTGGGAGTGGAGGATGCGTCAGAAATCCTTCATCTTTTTTTTTTTTTTTTTTTTTTTGTATGTTTCCCACCACACACCCCCGTACCAAAAAGCTCGCACTGAGAGCCCCCTGGTCACGGACACATACAGACCTCAGCTTGGTGAATTGACAGCACAGTCGAGCAAGAAAAAAAATAAAACAAACAAATTTAACAAGCTGAGGGAGCAATATTGTATGAAAGGAAATAATTAATTGAAGTAATTGAAGTAATTGATATGCATGAGCACCCAGTGGAATTTAGGATTCCTATTAAGGGGCTCATGACCATTTAAAACATTAAAAACTGAATCGATAATAATTTATAATTTGATAAACTTATGGTTGGATTAGTACAACATAGAAACTAATTTAAAAAAAGAGGACGAAACCATTGAAATTATGGACATTAAAACTAGATACGGTTGATACGCTTACAATATATAATTAACTATCCTTGCTTTAAGGTATTGCTTTAACTTGGTTTTGAAAGTGTTTAAGTTGGTAATGAGCTTCAGTTCGTTGGGTATTGCATTGTAAATTGACGGACCATGAAACATTATACGGCTTTGACCTAAATTAGAATGAGCCCTTACTCGAAGCAATGAATTAGCTTGCCTAGTATTCTGGTATCGAATGCCGACGGATATTGGGAGATTATGATGGATGCCTGGTTGGTGAAGGATTTTATGGATAAACATAATTGTTTGCATATCACGGAGAGCTAAGAGAGGTAGAATGCAACGGGAATTTGTAGAGTAGAGCTGTGATGTGGGATGTAGATGGGGAAGCTTGTATATGGTTTTTAAACATCGATTTTGTAGAACCTGAATGCCCTTTAGCTTGGACTTCGGTGCTTGACCCCAAACAATTAAAAGGTAAAGAATATGAGAATGAACACATGCGAAGTAAAATTTCAGTAAAACGTTCCGTGGGACAAAATAGCTGACCTTTCTTAGAGCACCGGAAAGAGATGAAAGTTTCTTTTCAATACTCTTTACTTGGCTATCCCAAGATAACGTTGAATCGAGAACGATGCCCAAATATTTGAAGCTTTCCACCTTTTCTATAGTTATTTGGCCAAGCTGGGGATTGGTGTGATTTGGCAGTTTCTTTCTAGGAGAATGGAACACCATGTATTTAGTTTTAGATAGATTCAATGATAACAAATTGGCATTGAAATAATTACTTAAAATACTTAAATCGTGTTCAATGGAAGCTACTAGAGTTTGTGTATCTTTGCAAGGGTAAAAAAGGGCTGTATCGTCGGCGAATAGTCGAGGTACGCCTTTCAATTTTAAATTGCCAATATCGTTAACGAAGATTAGAAACAACAATGGCCCAATAATGCTGCCCTGTGGAACTCCTGTGCTAATTGGACAACATGAACTATTCGCCTCCCGGATTGACACAAACTGCTTTCTATTGGATAAATAGCTACGTAAAATGTCGTTGGCAACCCCTCTAATACCACATCGTTCCAGTTTAAGCAAAAGAATACTATGGTTCAAAGTATCGAAAGCTTTACTCAAATCTAAGAACAGTGACCCAACAATTTGTTTAGAATCTATCTCATTAATAAGACAGTCCACCAGCTCCACAACTGCTGTTGTAGTATTACAGCCTTGTCGGAAACCATATTGAAAATTGTATAAAATATTATGAAGTTTGAAAAAGTCAAGCATCCTAGATACTAGAAGCTTTTCTAGCACTTTGTTGAAAACTGACAAAGTTGAAATTGGACGGTAATTACAGGGATCATAAGGATTACCACACTTAAAAACAGGAACAACTCGGGCTATTTTTAAGCAATCGGGATAGCTTCCAGTGGCTAAAATTCTATTAAATGCTTGAGATAGGATTGATGCGAAGGAGCGAGGATTGCTTTTTAAGGTTTTCACAGGTATATTATCCGGGCCACTACTTTTATTGCTATCTAACTCATTTATTACTAAGACTACCTCATTAACAGTTGTTGGCCGCAGAAAAATTGAATTCGAAACAGACCTATTGTTGATTGGATTGATATTAGTGGAATGTGGAATGCTGTATGCCAATGTGCTACCAATGTTCGAGAAATAATCGTTAAATTTTTCGCAAATAATCAGGAGGTTATTAGATGTTTTAATACCGTTAACTATAAGGCTAATTTGTTCTGTTCCCTTCGTACGACCCATAATTGAATTGATGTTCTTCCATAGCTTGGAGTGGCAGGTGGTATTAAGCAAATTGACGTAATAAGATTTTTTACTCAACCTTTTCAGTTTTTCAACCTTTTTTGTTATGTGTTTTAATAGCTCTTGTAAGTGAATATCATCTGGCTTTTTCCGTACTTTTTTTAGACAGTTTGATTTGATTTGCATCAATTTCCACAGGTCGTAAGACATCCAAGGACAATATTCATTTTTTGTGTTTATAAGTTTTGTGTATGACTTAGTGCATTGTAATAGCATTGCATTATATGTGGTAAGTATGTTCGAGAAACACTCTTCGACATCATCCACATGCGTTAAGCTATCTATGTACTGGTTAAAGATTCTACAAAGTTTCTTATGATCAATTATTTTCTTTGTGAGCAATTGTTTACGTCTTATTCCGTGTAATTTTATGGTGGAGACAATTTGTAGGTGATCGCTAATATCAGTGAAAATAGTGTCATTCCGTAAACAGGAAGCATCACTTGATTTACATATAAAGTGATCAAGTATATTATTACTGGATGGTCGAGTAGCAAAGGTATTAGTGCAGACGAAACCGTATGATTCAAGGAGATTGCGATATCGAAGAACAACGTTATTATGTGAGAGATTTACGGGTACATTCATATCTCCTATCACATAGCAGTGTTTGTTATTTTTACAGTTTGATAGCCAAGACTCTAGAAGATCATGAAATTTGGCAAAATCAAATGAAGGTGGTCTGTAAACACATATTAAGTCAAAATAATGTGTTTCAATGTGGAGCTTAACATGAATTCTGTGTAAGCCGTCGATAACCTCGTTTATTATAACATTTTGACCTAATTTATTGCTAATGAAAACAGCTAATCCTCCATGGGAGGTGTCTCTGCACGAAAATGTGGCACAATATCCAGGAATATTGTATATCCCAGTATTACCGTGTTTTACCCATGTTTCCCCTATGACAAGCACATCGATAGTTACATCACATTGCTCCAAAAAGTATTTTATATTGTCAAATTTTTCCAAATCATTCATTCCTCGTATGTTCCATTGTAATATTCGCAGACATTTCACATTTTTGTCAGTATACTTCAAATTAAAATCGGCTAGTAGCCCGTGAAAAGTATTCACTATACCCTCCATTTTAAATTATGTAATTCAATTGAAGGACCTTACTTAGCAGGCCTTGTTTATATATTTTTCTTCCTTTTCGGAGAAGGAGATGGTACAGAAATTGAATTGTTCTTATAACGTGTTAATAGTTGACTCAAGTCTTCCCTATTTTTGATAGATTGGGGTTTTGAATTATCATCCTTCTTCACAAGGATAACGCCACCCCGGCCTGACCAGATATATTTTATGTTGAGGATATCTTGCGCTTCTCTTAACTCTTTTAAAATATCTAGAGACAGTGGGGTTAACTCGTCGCGAATTGATACGTTTGTGGCTTTTCCATTAAGCAGTAATGATGGACTGATGGACGTGGATAGTTGCTTTTTAATAAGTTTTTTTTTGTTCAACACTTCTTCCTTGATATCTGCATTTTTGAAAATTATTCTTATGGGGATTAATGGGCTTCCAGATTTACTAGCTGTAAATATTCTAGCTGATGACACAATAGAGTCAGTATTTAAGGATACACCAAGCGAAGCAATTGTCTTCGATACAAGGTCAGGCACATCCTCATCAGAAAGCATAGGAATACCAAATAACATTGCGTTGTTACAGGTGGACAGCTTATTAGTCCTGTCGACATTCAGTTCTAACTTGTGAACAACACCTGCGAGATTGGCATTGGATTGTTTCAGAGTAAAAATTTCATGTTTTAATTCTTCGTTTTCGGCTTTCAAATCTTTAAAATCTTCGACAATATCGTCAAATTTTGAAGATAGGAATTCCTGAGAAGATTCTATCGCTGCCGTTATATGTTTCACCTCCGTTCTAACGCTTTCCATTTCGATGGCTACCGCATTCGAAACAGTTTTTTTCAGCTCTGTCGCAAGAGCCGTGATCATAGTCGAATTATTGCTGCTCATTTCGATTATTCGCTGGTACGTAGCAGAACAATCGGATGAGCAGAAATATGACGTATCCCGAATGCGCCTGATAGCATTACCAATAATGTTACGACATTTAAAATGGGCGCTGCAGAAACAGTACATACATGTTATTAATTTATTAGGATCAATCTCTCTCTTCTTACACTCGACACATATAAGCTCATCATCAGCCATCATTGGTCTGGCTAAAACACCCACAAGCACGGACAGTTATTAATATGTATTGTAAAAAAAAATGAATGTAACGATGAATGAGAAAAACATTTGGATATGTGTTCACATTTGAAAGAATATAATCAAATTTAAAAAAATAAAGTGATTTTCAGGAGCTATTGTTGCAATATGTTTTGGCCAAAGAACAATCGAAGCTAGCATTGGGTAGTACGTACCTCTCACCTGAAACGTTTACGCTCCTGCGATATCAAAGCATATCAAGTAGAGAACCCGTGCAATAACAACAAATAGTGAGCAATCAGGCACTCATTCCAACCACTCAAACCAAAGTTATATCCACAACCAGAACAGCACAGATTGCATGCAATCTATTGGATGTATAGCCGCATACAACTGATATGTCCTATCCTAGATAATAACACCACAAATGAACACTCAGGTCACGATATCATGTGTGCTAGATAGTACTCACCATTCCAGCCAAAGTTCATCTATCAACCAGAACTAATCAAATTACATGCAAACTATTTGATGTATAGCTGCATGCAACTCAATTCGGCCCTATTGAACAAAACACCACAGCGCTTACGTTGACCACTGTGTCCCTATGTGTGCGAGGCAGCTGTACTAAAGCACGTGCGATCAACACACTAACCAGTTTTTCACTACACGAATCCAACAGACAATCATGCAACACAGCACAGCAGCAGCAACGACAACTAAGTAATAGGCAGAATTTATAGCACCACCACAACCTGAGCCAGTAGAAAGGTTCTTCGATTGGCAATTTATATTGCAAAAATAACTTTTTTTACGGCGAAATTGCACAGACACAATATGCACTCCATTGAACTTGGAATGCAAGTACACTTAACGCCACAAATATACTATTTCACCAAATGAATTTCACTGGAAACACCAGAAAAATTTAAGTTTTGTAAGCAACAAAAAAACGACGCGTATCAACCGCCACAACAGTGCTGCCAATTTCTTATTTCGGTATACGGGGTGGATGAAGGAAATGCGGGCGTGAAGGTGGTCCAAGGGGAGGGGAGTGATGAAGGAGGGAGATATAAGGGCAAGGCAGGGGGGAGGGGCTCTGATGCAATACTCAGCTGCATATTTTGCCTTCCATTTGAGACTTGGTTTGAGAAAATCGGTTCAGTCATCAGCGAAGAACCGATGAGACTTTATTTGTGGAATATGCCCGGAATTCCGGACTTCCGGAATCGTCGATAGTGGATAATATATTCAAAGAATGTTTGATTGGCAATCAGTGACCTAGATCTGCGATTAGAAGTAATTTGGTGACAATTTCAATAGTTTTTAGCCTCTGAGGTATTACGATTGTACCGATTTACATGGGAAATTCCAGTGCATCCTTACTAACACCCCTGTAACTCCGGAAGCAAGAGTCAGAACAGAATGAAATTCAGCAGCAGTCAACGGTATTACTGTATCTTTCATTTGAAATCAAGTTTGTAAAAATCGGTAGAGAATTCGTTGGGGAATGGGTGTGATATTAGCTTAGGAACTTGGCGGGTTCCCCGGGGGCGTCATGAACTGTCATAGGTAGCCAATGTGGTCAAAGCTGCTTTGATTGATCATTAGTTATCCAGACCCTCAAACTAGAGTAATGTTACATCAATTTTAATATGTTTTACATCATTTGAACATCATGGTGATACCAGTTCATATGGGAATTTGCTGTGTGACCGCACTCTTCAACCCGTAACTCCGGAACCGGAAGTCGGATCAACTAAAAATTCAATAGCAGCTTATGGGAGCGTTATACCTTTCATATGAAACTAAGTTAGCGAAAATCGGTTCAGCCATCTCTGAGAAAATTGTGTGAGTTTAAATGACACACACACACACATACACACACACACACACATACATACACACACACAGACATTTGCCGATCTCGACGAACTGAATCGAATGGTGTATGACACTCGGCCCTCCGGGCCTCCGTTAAAAAGTCGATTTTGACAGTGATTGCATAGCCTTTCTTTATATGAGAAAGGCAAAAAGCAAAAGGCAGTGCTTCAAGTTCAAGGTATCAGTGGCAGTACAAGTAAGGTCATCTCAAAAATATTTGCAACTGTTAAATCGCGAATAAAAGACGTACAATTCAAAACAACGTTCCACGTTATGCGGAAGATCACAGGAAGCTTACCAGCAGTGCAGTTGAATGCGGATGATTTTCCTGTATTCAAACATCAATTAGCTGACCCACAGTTCTTTAATCCAAATACCGTCGATCTATTGCTTGGCTTTGGAATCTTCTGGAAACTATTATTGCCGGAGAAGATTGAACAGGATAAATACATTCTCTGGAACACTTCATTTGGATGGATAGTTTCTGGCAATACGGAAAATGTCATTGACCGTCCGATTTGTAACATTGTAATGCCGTGTACTTCGGCAGATACAGAACTTTTACAAAGCCTAGAACGATTTTGGCATATAGAGCAGCTGGAGCACAGTGTAGCAAAGCAAGCAACGATGGACAAATGTGAGAAACATTTTCGCCAAACTCATCGACGTTTGTCTGATGGTCGATACGAAGTCACCCTACCATTTGAGCTGTCACCATCGATGTTGGGGGATTCCGAGTGCAACGCTCTAAGACGATTCCACAGTTTAGAGAAGCGCCTCTTTAATGATCAAAATTTGCGAGAAATGTATGTCACATTCATGAGAGAATATGAAAGGAATGGACACATGAGTGTAGTAGAAACTCCAAAATCTAATAACACGGTGGTACACTATATTCCGCACCATGCTGTCTTAAAACCAAGTAGTACAAATACAAAATTGAGAGCAGTGTTTGACGCATCCTGTAAAACATCTTCGGGGATATCCTTGAACGATATTCTTATGACTGGACCCACAATTCAAGCAGATCAATTGATGCTACTTCTTCCGTTTTGGTGTTGGAGATACGTCGTGACTGCGGATATAACGAAGATGTACCGTCAGATATTAGTAGATTCAGCATCAACCGATCTTCAGCGCATTTTTTGGAGAGAAGATCTGTCACAGGCAGTGAAGGTATACCGTTTAAATACAGTTACCTACTGTACACGTTCGGCGCCTTTTCTTGCCATTCGCACTCTACATCAATTAGCATATGACGAAAACGATAACTATCCTGATGCCTGTAGTACTATTTTGAAACGGTTTTACGTTGACGACATGTTCGATGGATCAGACTGTAAGGAGGAACTCCTGGGGCGCCAAACGGAAATTATCCATGTTTTGTCTAAAGGTGGATTCGAACTACGTAAATGGAGTAGCAATGATCCAGATCTTTTGCGACCTTTACCAGAGGGTTTCATTGAGAAAGGTGGACTGCATGAAATGAATAAGGACGACATCGTAAAATCTCTTGGCTTACACTGGGATACTTTCAGCGACCAGTTGGTTTTCTGAACACAGTTGAAAACGTTTCAGAATTACACGAAACGATTAGTTTTGTCTGCCATTGCCAGTCTGTATGATCCAATAGGATTAATTGCCTCAGTAATTATCATAGCAAAAATCATTATGCAACGAATAACACAGCTTGCCATTGGATGGGACGAACCTCTACCAGCTGAAATTGTTACTCAATGGCAATCATTTTACGATCAACTTAGTGGCCTGCATCAACTGCGCATTGACCGCTGGATTATGAGGAGTGCGCATCCAATATCCATTCAAATTCATGGATTTTCAGATGCATCAGAGTTGGAATATGGCGCTTGTGTGTATATTAGAAGCAAGGATTCTGAAAACAACGTGCAAGTTCATTTACTATGCTCAAAATCAAAGGTTTCACCATTGAAGAAAACGACATTGCCAAGATTGGAGCTGAGTGCGGCTTTGTTGCTTGCAAAACTTATTGACAAGATTTTGATGTCTATAGAGTTGAAGGTTGACCATTGTTTCCTTTGGACCGATTCAATTATAACTCTGCAATGGATTTCCGCTCCATCAACTCGTTGGAAGGAGTTTGTTGCAAATCGCGTGGAAGCTATACAGACGCTCACATCACAACACACTTGGAAACATGTACAGGGAAAGGACAATCCAGCTGATATTGTATCTAGAGGGCTCCCACCAAATTTACTAATGGAATCATCAGTATGGTGGAACGGACCATTGTGGCTTATGGACGATTTTCAATGGCCTTAACAACCAATATTACGAGGAGAAAATGTACCAGAAACAAAGGGTGTATACAGTTGTATTTCTGAGCCACACTTTCTCAGTAAGTATTCAATGCTTAGAACTCTCAAGCATGTTGTTGCGTGGTGTCTTAGATTCAAGAATAATACCACCACAATTCGAAAAGAGACTCGTTTGGTCGGCCCTTTATCAGCGCACGAGCTGAACGGTGCCATGAATGCAATCATTCGTAATGTGCAACAAGCAGAATTCAGTGAAGAACTGGTACAATTAAACAAAAGGGCAAGGTGTATCAAAATCAAGTAAACTTGTGTCGTAGAACCCGTTTATTGATTTTTTTTGAAATTTTACGTGTCGGAGGAAGACTACAAAATGCAGATATACCATACGCCACAAAACACCCGATTACTCTACCACCTCGCAACTTTCTTGCTAAACTCATCGTGCGATCAGAGCATGTTAAACAATTGCACTCAGGACCTCTGGCACTTCTAAATGAAGTGAGAACAACATATTGGCCAATTGGTGCCAAAAATCTGGTTAAGCAGGTCGTGGCCGAATGTATGACGTGTGCGCATTCTCGAGCTAAGGTTGCTCATCAGATTATGGGAAATCTTCCATCGAGTCGTGTTCTACCATCAAGACCATTTCTCAAGACTGGCGTTGACTTCGCTGGTCCGTTGATGATCCGTTCGTGTACACTAAGGAGGGCTCCACAGCTAAAGGCGTATATCTCAGTGTTTATATGTATGGCCACGAAGGCCATTCATTTGGAACTTGTTGGAGATCTGACAACGGAATCTTTTATTGCTGCATCTCGAAGATTTATAGGTCGACGAGGAATGGTATCCGAGTTTTATAGTGACAACGCAACAAATTTCGTTGGAGCAAGATCAGAGTTTCAGGAGCTGTACAGACTATTCAATTCAACCGATCACCAGAGTAAATTGTCAAGGGCGCTGGCAGACGACAACATTTCATGGACCTTCATCCCACCACATTCTCCCAACTTTGGAGGTTTGTGGGAGGCTGGTGTTAAATCCGTCAAGAAACACCTGAAGAAACTGTCTAATGGTTTGCTCTACACATATGAAGAGCTTAACACCGTTTTGGTTCAAATAGAAGCGATACTGAATTCACGTCCGTTGACCGCCATCTCTGACGACATCAACGATTTCACACCACTTACGCCGGCTCATTTTTTGATAGGCGATCGATTGACATCACCAGTCGAATTGGATTTGATAGACGCACCACAAGGCCGCCTTAAGCGTTGGCAATCCATTCAACAGTTAAAACAACGATTTTGGAAACGCTGGTCGAGTGAATATTTACACCATCTCCAGCAGCGTCGCAAATGGCAAACATCTACTGAAAACATCAAAGAAGGAGCTTTAGTATTGCTAAAGGAAGATAATTTACCACCCATGAAATGGGCTTTGGGACGAATCGTTTCTGTTCATCCTGGTACTGACAAAAAGGTGAGAGTAGCTACGGTGAAGACAACAAATGGTGAATATGTTAGAGCTATTTCCAAGATATGTCCTTTGCCTATCATCGAAGATTGAAGGCCATGCCTTCAAGGCCGCCGGTATGTAGCAAAAACAACGTAAGGAATAATATCAATACTAAAAATGAATCGGAGCTTTACTAACTGCAAGGAGGCGGAGCTTACATCGCGTAAGATGAGCATATATAAGGCGTGTACTCAGCGCAGTAAATTCAGTATTCTTTTAACATTCGTGAAATAAACATCGAAAATAAAAATAAACCGAAAATTTCTTCTTGACTCCTATGTAAAGAATTTAATTTGAAGCAGGTTTGAAATTCGGCTGATTGATTGTTTTATTTACGTGACTTTAAATAATTCATTCGACAAGTTAAAAAAAATTCGGCGCTATTTTCATAATGTTGGTATTTGTCTTTCCAGGAAAATCATGCCTCAAATAAATCGGAAAGGTACAAATTATTTGAATTCAATTGTTTGATACATGCTGAAATGTAAGCAAATGCCATTTCTTTTGAATCCTTTCCGATAGTTCACCAAGAATCAGCTGCTCTTGAAAAGCATACAGCAGTTGAGTATACTGCCAGTCTTGCGTGGTATTATTGTAGAATGTATCTAGTTGAATTCTACATCCTGGTCGGACCGTAGCCTGTGTTGAATATTGTTATTTTATCATAAAGTACTGAATGAGCTCATGGAAGTCGAGATGATGAAGAGTCTGTTGATAGCGATTCCATCGAATCCAACAAACGGAACCTGCGTCTGGCGCTGGATATTTACTAATGTTGGTGCGCCAAATACTACCCAATAAACGCGTACACTATCCTCACCACTTCTCAAAAACATGCTCAGAACAAATTGCTCAACTGTATCGATTTTGTTGGCTATTTTCGGCAAATTTGAGACTAAGAGAAACGAAAGCAATGAAATTGAAAGACGGATAGGTATTCTAGAGCGAATCAGTTATAAACTTAGAACGGAAAACTAGAACTAGGCAGGCTCATATGGGCATGATCGAAAGGAAATGTGCAGAATTTTTTTTTTTGCCTTTCGATCATGCCCATATGAGCCTGCCTAGTTCTAGTTTTCCGTTCTAAGTTTATAACTGATTCGCTCTAGAATACCTATCCGTCTTTCAATTTCATTGCTTTCGTTTCTCTTAGTCTCAAATTTGCCGAAAATAGCCAACAAAATCGACACAGTAGAACCTTGCGGCAATTAAAACATAGTAGCACAAATTGCTCAAGTTGCCCGGTGTTGTGCTTGGTAGCTTTAACAATTTGAAAACGAGAAAGTTATTTTAGCTTCGGCAAATCGCCTCTCCTTCGTTCGTCTCCAGATCTCTCAAAACCTCTGTCGAACCGTTTGTGTTTGTTTTTGTTGCTCATGTGGTACACCCCGCTATGCTGATGCTTGAATGTTTGGCTGTAGATTTTACATGAGTACATCTTTTCCTTCACGTCGGTATTAGAAGCCTTGCATTTAGCCACATATGTGTTATACTTTTTACCACAATCGCGACAATCGAACAGTTTCCCGGTGGCATGCAACTTCTCGTGTAGCCGGAAACTTTTCGCCGATCGGTAGACCTTGCTACATACTCGACATTTGTGCTCGGGCAACACGTCGACTTCGCGTCTTATACCATTATCTGGTTGTGTTGGGTTCGCAGGTGCACCGTCAGATTGTAGGATTGAGTGAACCCTCGGTCGCAGTATTCGCACACGTACGGAGTTTTCCCGGGTGTGCAACCTGACGTGTATCTTCAGCGTTATCGATTGAGTGAATGTTTTCGAACAGTGGGGACACATTTGAAGGGCTTTTCACCTGTAACAGTAAACAGTATATAATTGAAATTTACGGAAAAGAAAATAAGTAAAACCTTAACCTACTCGTGTGCCATCGAATGTGCGTCGTCATCAGGTACTTGTCCGCAAACTCTTTATTACAATATGGACATCGGTTCCGAATGGGTAATGAACGATCCTTCTTTAGCGGCAAACCATCAGATCCCTTTTTTCCCTTCGAATTACTTTGTTTCATCTTGCGATCCGGATCCATAAATCGACAAGAACGCTCTGCAAATCGCCCATTTCAACTTTTTCCTCTCCCAACCCCCTAATAACGTAAATCTTCCCATTCTCTCCCTTGATGCGCATTTCGGTTTTTAGTTCCAAAGGAAAATGTTTAATTCATCAGCATCTTCCACTGCCTTTTCGATATCTGATCGCTCATCGTCCGCGTCCTCGTGTACTAACTCTGGATCCACTTTGATGTCAACTTCTCCCGCGCTAGGCCGAATGTGAAAGCAGCTTTCGGAAATAATTAGCTGCTGTATGAGAGTTCGCCGGCGTTTGTACCATGTAATGTAGTTAGATCGCAATAGCGAGGCAATGGAGAAATTTGGCATCGTCAGGGTGCACCTGATTTGTTCTTTCGTTCTTCCGTAACGGCAAGCACGCGCCGAAAGAGTGCTCTACATAGGCCAGCGCAGAAACCACACCTGTCGGAGCTGTGGGAGGAATGTTACCCATTAACTGTAAATGTGAGAAAGTACATAAACAAGTGAGCGAGAAATGCAACTAAAATCCATACCGTGTTCATTGCCGTTTTTGTATGTCCAACAATACAAGAGGATTAAATATTTTTCAAATTCCCGTTCTAATCATTTTTTGTCCAATTGAAGTCTGCCTAAACTTTTTTGGGGTAGACCTTGTCGCTGTAGAGTTATATGCAATTCCTTTCACACACACTAATTGGGGTTTTAATTTCCTCCAGCTGACATATATAAAACTCAGCCAATTTAAACGTTCGAAATAGCTCGCCTAGAGTATTTATAATGGTGTTGAAATGCTCTGTGTCGCTGTAAAACTTATTCAGGAGACGTACTGTGTAGATATCGACGTTTGAAATACGCACATCAAGATCTCGCAATTTTATACTACCGCCCTCCCTTTAAGCCCAGGAGTGGTTTATTTTCCTTCCAATCCAAACGTCAAAACGGCACAGTACCAATGCAGCTGGATAAGTCTATACCGGTTGGTCAGGTTCCATCATAAAAAAATCCGACCGAAAAGCTATTTTAGATTTGTTTTCCTCCACCTGTGACTGGTGGAAGAAAACAAATCGTTGAACACACAAATGCAGTTACAGATTGCCAAGTACTCTATAAAATGAAAACGAATAAAATGAAAATTTCAATCATATATGAACAGCATCCCGCTCAAGGCTGGCTGCCAGACGGCTGCCTCACGCCTGCCAGCGGCGAAAAATGGCTGGTAGACATTCTGGTGTATGGCTGCCTCGCGGCTGCCAAATATACACCTCAAACGATACAACCGTTTCTACCAGGATTTCGCCCATCGGTTTTGAGGGAGACAGGGCGGCCAGCCGTCTGCTGTACTTCTGGCAGCCAGAGTGACCAGAACCGCTAGTGAATCGGTTCTTTGCGCTTCTTATTCTTTGTTTGTATTTGTTTTGGTTGTCAGATAAGATTTTCGAAAAAGAAAAAATATGTTTTCATCGGATTCAGCTATTAGTAAATTAATTTTATTTATGCATCACATGAGTATAAAACTTAAAAAAAACTTAGCAGCGCTAGTCCTGATGTGTCAATCCATCGAAATTGACATATAGTGTGGAACTAGATTGGTGTATAGTGATACAAATATACATTTCACATAAACCTTACAAGACGTTCTCATATTTTTTACCTCTGTACTTGTCAGGGCTGTATTTATCCCGTACAACCAAACCATTCCAACGGCAAACCGGTAGCAGTGCCTAAATAAACAGCTAATCGTCATTCAGGATGACCGCATATCATTGTCCTTTGTAACGTAAATTCACATCCTGTTCGTACATTATAGTCCAGGTGATTATGGCTTCCAGCATCGTAGGATCGGGTGAAGCGTTCGATGATAGGCAAACTATAATTAAAAAAACACGATTTAATATAATTTAGAATAATTCAAACATGTTGATTAGAATCAAACATTGGAGAGCTTGTCCTGTGTTGGATCACGCTTACAGCTTGCGGCAATTGTAATGTTTGTTCCTTGATAATATCGAGTGCACGGCTGCCACGAACCTGATGAGCAATATATCGACGCTGACACACTTGAAATAAAAAAAGATGGGTGGGTAATGTCTAGGACATAACCGGAGTGTCGTGACTACTCGTTTGACTTGTAATTCAAATCGAATGATACTCAATGAAATATGTGGGAATGTTTCAAGTTATTCTTTATAATAATTATGGTGGTTTTGAAAAGAACCTTTATTGTTGGCGTCTGCGTTGATAGGGGATGCGCTGGATTCTAAGCTGGTTGAGACATTCATTCATGAAATGAACAATTTTCTTGCTTTGAAATATCAATGTTAAAATCTCTCGAAACAACCATCGGAATCTTTTTCGTACAGAAATGAACACACTTAGCAAAAAACTAGGAGCGGGTAATGTCCGGGACATAACCGCGATGATCATATTCTTAAAATTCTGCTTGTATCTCTTTCAAATGGCTAAATTTTACGCATTAAGTTCGATTCACCGGGCTCAGCGAAATTTTCCTGGGGATCCCGTTCGTTGGTATATTCAGCAAAACAATTTTATTACCGAGTTCTCCGCATTGAATACAGGTCAATAATTTCATATAATGATTTCAACAAGCAGACAATGTGCATGTATGACAGGTGGGAGTGTTCTGAAGTGGTTTTAGTGGAGGTAACAACATAAAATCATGTATTGGACATTTTACAATGATTCTCCTTAACCCTGCAAAACCACGGGGTTGGCAGCAGAGGGTTAAGTTGTTTGGAAGAGATGACAGTTAATATATGATAACTAAAAATATAAAATTGTTCTATAAATTGCAAAGTTATTGCCGCGTTGACCTGAAAATTTGTCATTTCATTCATAAAGGAACAATCATTGAAATTATGTCAATTTATGCTTTGCAAGATTTGAAATAACTTCGAAGTGTGGTCACGACACCCCTGTTATGTCATATACATCACCAACCCATCTTTTCATCATTCGTTTTGGTGTAGCTTTCGCTTAGTGGCAGAGTTGCGACATTCACTGATTTTCTTGGAAGGATTTGCAAAAACCTTCGAGTTTGTAGATTAGAAAAACATTTTCTTATGATTCACTGGTAAAAGTACAGAATTACCAAGCGCAAACTTAATACTAGTTAATAAAAGAAACTTTCTAATTAAATTCTTTTTCCAATTTACATTCGTCCTAATAAGGACGGTTTGTAGATAACTATGTTGATACAAGACGGGAATCTTTTAAAACAATTAAAACCTTACCGACGATTGAGTACGCTTCGCATCAAGGTGTTCCTATTTATAGACTTTACAATGCAGATGGAAGGCCGTCCTTTTGTTCGATAAATGAAAATATTTTCATCATTCGTTTTGGTGTAGCTTTCGCTTAGTGGAAGAGTTGCCACATTCACTGATTTTCTTGGAAGGATTTGCAAAAACCTTCGGGTTTGTAGATTAGAAAAACATTTTCTTACAATTCACAGGTAAAAGTACAGAATTACCAAGCGCAAACTTAATACTAGTTAATAAAAGAAACTTTCTAATTAAATTCTTTTTCCATTTTGCCTTCGTCCTGATAAGGCCGGTTTGTCTATGTTGATACAAGACGGGAATCTTTTAAAACAATTTAAACCTTGCCGACGATTGTTTTTACTGCGTACATACATCTTTCCCCTTTCGCAGCTCACACCGAATGAGCACAGTTTTCATCATGGTGTTCCTATTTATAGACTTTACAATGCAGATGGAAGGCCGTCCTTTTGTTCGATAAATGAAAATATTTTCATCATTCGTTTTGGTGTAGCTTTCGCTTAGTGGCAGATTCACTGATTTTCTTGGAAGGATTTGCAAAAACCTTCGAGTTTGTAGATTAGAAAAACATTTTCTCATGATTCACTGGTAAAAGTACAGAATTACCAAGCGCAAACTTAATACTAGTTAATAAAAGAAACTTTCTAATTAAATTCTATGTTTGTCTATGTTGATACAAGACGGGAATCTTTTAAAAAAATTCAAACCTTGCCGACGATTGTTTTTACTGCGTACATACATCTTTCCCCTTTCGCAGCTCACACCGAATGAGCACAGTTTTCATCATGGTGTTCCTATTTATAGACTTTACAATGCAGATGGAAGGCCGTCCTTTTGTTCGATAAATGAAAATATTTTCATCATTCGTTTTGGTGTAGCTTTCGCTTAGTAGCAGAGTTGCCACATTCACTGATTTTCTTGGAAGGATTTGCAAAAACCTTCGAGTTTGTAGATTAGAAAAACATTTTCTCATGATTCACTGGTAAAAGTACAGAATTACCAAGCGCAAACTTAATACTAGTTAATAAAAGAAACTTTCTAATTAAATTCTTTTTCCATTTTGCCTTCGTCCTGATAAGGCCGGTTTGTCTATGTGAAACAAGACGGGAATCTTTTAAAACAATTCAAACCTTGCCGACGATTGTTTTTACTGCGTACATACATCTTTCCCCTTTCGCAGCTCACACCGAATGAGCACAGTTTTCATCATGGTGTTCCTATTTATAGACTTTACAATGCAGATGGAAGGCCGTCCTTTTGTTCGATAAATGAAAATATTTTCATCATTCGTTTTGGTGTAGCTTTCGCTTAGTGGCAGAGTTGCCACATTCACTGATTTTCTTGGAAGGATTTGCAAAAACCTTCGAGTTTGTAGATTAGAAAAACATTTTCTCATGATTCACTGGTAAAAGTACAGAATTACCAAGCGCAAACTTAATACTGGTTAATAAAAGAAACTTTCTAATTAAATTCTTTTTCCATTTTGCATTCGTCCTAATAAGGACGGTTTGTAGATAACTATGTTGATACAAGACGGGAATCTTTTGAAACAATTCAAACCTTGCCGACGATTGTTTTTACTGCGTACATCCATACGATCTTTCCCCTTTCGTAGCTCACACCGAATGAGTACGCTTTGCAGCCTTCGATGTTTTGGTAGCATTTTTAGTGGCAGTTACTACCGCCTTTTCAGTGACTGCGTTTCTTAGCCTTTGGCTTTTTGGCCTTCTCACCGCCACCACCGTTTTTCCTCTCTCCGGTGGCAGCCAATTTGATTGGTCGTCCGATGCAGCTTCTCACGACCACGCACGTCTGTTATGCACTGCGTCTTACACACGTCTGGCTTTGAGAAAAGCTGCGACACCCCTATTTATAGGTTTTATCATTAATGTTGATTCTCATTTAAAGTAGTTTTTGAACTATTTAAACAAATTTTATATAGCAAACAACGTATCGGTAGCAAGCGTTGAACGTTTTCCTTCCGATTTATGAAACAAGATTGGCAATCCGTTTAGTAGAAGAAAAGTTATTAAGGTTCAAATTGTACGTAACGCTTTCGCTAATATTCACTACTATCGCTTTCTCGCTCGTTCTCGTGGCGTGCATGGGCCTTTCCTTTCCGTCCGGCTTCTAATGGCATAACCAAAACTAATATGCCGGCTTTCCCCCACCAACTGCTCTCGTCAAGCAACCCAATACGAATAATCATAGGAACAAACATGTAGTGGACCTATATATAAACTTTTCATTATTTTATTGTTCGGTTGCTGCACAATATTGACGGCTGTGTGCGGGATGGGCTGAAAATTTTCACTTTTCCGAGTCGTTTTCGAAAGATTATTCAAAACACTATGTTTCCGTTGATAATGAATGTCCTACATATTCCAAAATTTAATACAACATTGGTACAAATATTTTCGACAAAATGCCGAAGAAATTGATTAAATCCATTCAGTACAACAAAAGATATAAGCGTTCAAAATCTTACATCATTTTTCTTCCGAAATTTTGAAAAGGGGCCCCTATATTGAAAGGTAAGTCGTTAGTCACGACAAAAAAGTATTTCGTTAGCTTAATCAGCGTGAGTTTAATGTGGTCTTCATGTAAATATATTTTGAAATGGGGAGTGGTGGGGGAGTATAGGGGGATCATTAGTGGGAGGGGAGAATGCGTGGGGGGATTTAGTGGGATATTAGCTTAGAAACTTGGGGAGTTTTCGGGGGCATCAAGAACCGTCATAGGTGGCCAATGTGGTCAAAACTGCTTTGATTGGTCATTAGCGATCTAGACCCGCAAATCCAAATAATGTTGAAACTATTTGAATATGTGTTACATCACTCACAAAAGTGTTACCAGTTTATAAGGAAATTTGCTGTGTGACCGTAGTCTTTAACCCGTAACTCCGGAACTGAAAGTCGTATAAGTTTCATGGGCGGGGTGGGCGTAGCGTAGTTGGTAAATCGATTGCCTTGTACGCAGCGCACCTGGGTTCGAGTCCCAACCCCGCACATAGGGTTAGAAATTTTTCATAAGAGATTTTTCTAACCCGAAGAGGCGAATGACCTTAAGGTTAAAACCTCTATAATCTAAATAAAAAAAAGTTTCATGGGTACCTCCTTTCAAATAAAATTTTTTTATCCGGCTTATATGGGAATTTCTTATGTTGCCGGACGATTCTAGATTTCCAGAACCATATAACCGAAACGTTAGAAATTTCTAAGCAATCTATATATAATATACCTTTCATACCATCTCGGAGAAACTGATGTGAGTTTTTTAATTTTGAAAGATGGCCATTTTTCCGGGGACTTCCAGAACCGTCCATGGTGATCTATGTGGCCAACCTGATATCAATGGGCCGTCAGACTCCTATTTTATCAAAAAGAAATCCTTTTTGCTTTCATCGCGGTATCGGTTTGAATAGGAGTTTTCTCAGTGATCACACTTCCCAACTCGTAGCCCCGGAACCGGAAGTCGGATCGAAATAAAATTTAAAAACAGTTTTCGAGAACGCAACACCGTTCATTTGAGACTTAGTCAAATCGGTCATCATTGAGAAATCGATGTAGCTGTTATTCTGAATTTGGATATTTCCGCCGGGGCTTCTGGAATAGGGTGTCCCAAAATGACATCATGTTGAAAAAGTCATCGGGCTCACTTCTTAAATGAAAGGTTAGGGTATTGGGACCACTTTCTTCTTCGGAGTGAGTTTGCTAAAACGCTTCCTAATGGCGGCGACTTTTGATTTTTTGAAAAATGGGCCGATTTTGGATAAAATTTCAAATTTATGCCTGTTGATGTGGTCCTGAACTGTCTTAGATTTTTTTTCAGAATTTTTAATTTTTCTGGAGATCCAAACGGAGAAGTTTGGTTAATTAGTTTGTACAAATTTGGAATTATAAGAGCGGCAGGGCCATTAAAACTTAGTATAAAGTGAAATTTTTGGTGTTTTTCAGTATTTTTTCTTCAAAATTTGGTATCTACAAAATTTTAAAAGTACAGAAAACACTTTATATACTCCGTATTCAGGGGCGTAATTTTGCTGAAGAAAGTGTATAGCTATGGCTAATGGGGTATGAGTTATTTAGGTTTTTGTTAGATAACCTTTGACATTTTTAGCAATTTATCAAAAATAATGCTGTTCCAAAAAGTAAATCAAGTCAAATGTGCTTTGACCACACATTTTTTTTCCGAAAAATAGAAGAAAAATCATGAAAAATGACGTTTTCTGTACGTCTTTAGTATGTCAGGACGAGGTTTAATGAACATCTGATGATTTTTTTTGTAACTTAAATTATAAAAATAATAACTTTGCTAATGACGCCAAGTCTCTAATTATTTTTTGAAGAGTTAATTCTCCATAATTACTTCTAGGAGGCATCTTTAACAAAACGATTGTGTCAGAAGATGTGCTGTATTCTGTTGTAAAACTTTTTCAAGGATATTTGCCCAAATTTGACTATTTCGGAATTATATGATCTAAACAGTAAATATCAGTTTTTCAACATTCACCGCACTCTTCTGCATTTTTCTCCACTTCAAAGTTCCTAACATGAAAATAAGACTTTATATACAAAATGCAAGTACGTTAATCAATTCAGCCTTCAAATATACGCCATAGCTTGTCATTAACTCGACATATTTGTTTAATTTTAGTGATTTTCAAACCCGCTAAGTGGCTATTAGTATAGAAAATATTTTTTAAAAAAATCGTCAAATGCTCATAAAAACCGCTTCTGATGTACTAGAGACAAGCGAAAACGCCATTTTTCATCATTTTCCTTCTATGTGGCCAATGTGGTCAAAGCGACTTCGATGGGTCAATAATGACCTTGAAACGTGAATCCAAGTAATGTTGCATACATTTTAATATGTATTGCATAATTTGGACATCATGGTGGTACCAGTTTATGCGGGAACTTGCTGTGTGATCATACTCTTCTACCCGTAACTCAGGAACCGGAAGTCGGATCAATAAAAAATCAGTAGCGGTTGAATAGTGCGCGAAGTAGCACTGGGTTCGGGTCGTCGGGGCGCCAGCGAATCGGACGTCAGGCTTCACCGGAATCGCGGGACCGACCTCAATACTCTACCGAGTAGTTTGTGAGTAGACTAGATCCAACGCTGGGGATTAGACCGAGTAGACCGCGTCGAATAGCTAGCAATGGGTCATTGGGGAGCCATTGAACCGGCTACACTACACCCGGAATCGTTGGATGGACCGCTGCACCTACTGGCTGGCCCGTTGAGTAAGCTAGGTCCATCACAACGGACTAGATCATGTAGATCGAGACGAAGCGGGGAGCAAAATAGCTCATGGAAATGAACATCGGTTTTGGAAGATATCTGCCACCGGAAAATTTCGCTGCCGTGGACTATCCGACAGAATCGTGACGGGAATGGAAGCTAATTGGCTCACGGAACGAACACCGGTAGCGAGAGCAATTCCGTTGCCGGAGAACTCTCAGTCGGAGTAGGATAAAACGCGATCGATCGCGATCGCGATAAAGCTGGGAGCAAAATGGCTCAAGGAAGCGGGTATTGGTGTCGGGAAAAATTCCTCTGTCGGGGAACTATCAATCGGAGTAGATCGTGATAAGGCCGGGAGCTGAAAGACGTACGGAAATAGGAGCCATATGGCTCAGGGAATTGGCATCTAAACGGCTAACGAGAGCTAAATGGCGACGTAATAGATGCAAACAAGAAGCAAGAGAAGAGTCGAGAGTTAAATCAAAGCTCAAAAATCGAGCCATTTCATGAACCAAGTGAGGCTCCGAGAGCAGAAGTAAGAGGTGCGACGAATACACAACGAGGACCCCCCCCCCCGTTATCGGAAGGGCTTATCGTCAGAACCACATACTACAATTGCAACGACAGGCAACGTCGCGCACTAAAACACTGGGCCAATTGCAGCGCTGAGACGTTCACTTTATTACCGGGATGTTATCATGTTTGCGAAATCGCGGGTGTAGGTGCCGTGAATGGTTGCGAAGGCTCAAGCATTTGTATGTTAACGGGTTTGTCACGTGTATGTGACTTCGTGTGTATAATTTCTATTTTATAATCATGTGGCCTGTATTCTTGAATGTTCGCGCGCGGACCGTAAATCTGACGCTTAATTCTTATGGTAGAAGAGCGTCAGTTTTTCCATATCACTAGTTTCCGGTCATGTCGCTATGGAACGTGTTGTTTAGTGAACGTCATTTTTTTATTAGTCCAACTGAAGGCATGAGTCTAGGCTTCTAGGACCGACTTCAGGACGTGACCATTTCATGATCACGCAAGTGGTGGGTTAATGCTTGAGATTGCGTTTGTAAGTTAAAAGGGCTTTTAATTTAACAATAATAACATGCACAATGGAACAATTAGTCAGCTTGAACTGAGATTTGGCAACTCTTCCAGCCGCGCGCTATTTACATCGGATCACCCCCAGCGGTAGCAGTGATCAAATGCAGCACTTATCGCAGCGCATTGTCAACAATCAACATACTTGATTGCTACTGCTTTTCTTTACGGCCCGACGTTCGACGGGGATGACGTCATTCATAGAAGCGTATTGTGCTGGGTGCTCAAATCTGTCGTACGAGACGCTATAGGCGCGATGTTACTTGCCTTGCAAACGAGCAACAGCTGATTCAAACAGGCACACGGCACATTTATTTATAACTTTTCGTGTTCGTTTGAATCACTAAGCTGCTCCCTATTGACGGCTCTGCCGGGGATAGATTGACTGCTGTATGGGAGCTTTCACGTTTTCGAGATCCGTTCATTTTTGCTTGTTTTTCAATAGTGTGCTATTAAAAAACAAGCAAAAAAACAAGCAACAAAACATAATTTCAGTTAATTCCGAATTGTTTGGTGATAACCAGACGGAAATCCGTTCATGAATAACAAAGTTAATAGCGTTCAAAATAGTGACGCAAAAACGTGACATCGTTTGATTTTAGATTTTAGAATGACACCAGATGTCAGATGGGGCAGATAAGTCAGTAAGACATTTTCAATGTCAAAAGGTCCATTAAACGTATTACCGCAGAACAATTAAGACCACCATTATGGCACGTAAAAAGCTGAATAGGCCAGTTTTGCATCCATTCCCTGACCCAATTGACACAAATACTCAGACGAATACATACACAGATAGACAGACAACTAGCACATAACAATTGTACACTAGTACTAAGAACTACAATTATTACAAACGACAACTAAAAGGTTCCTACTTTTGTATTTATTAAATCAATTTAATTATTAAATAATTTAATTAGCCTGTGCACAATGACGGAATCGACCGATAAATCGACACGCAATGCCCCGCTGCGAGCCGTGCCAACAAACACTGCCATTAAGCTGTTGAACAATGTTTGCAAACAGAGCCTCAGAAAAAGGCAATCTACGGTGACTCGCCAGCGCGCAAAGGCTAGTGGCTGAGCGTTGGTATGGGCTGGCGCAGAGTATGAAAAAATACCAGTCTTCCCAAATGAATATCGAACATTATGTTCGCTCTAGTTTTGTGCTCATCTTATACCCACATTTCGTGTGCAAACTCGAACGCGCTAATGCGTACCAAAACATGAGCACATGTTCGTCTGCACAACCGAACTCGGTTGTACGTACGCGGTGTTCGTACACACAGGTTCTTGATACTAGTTTTCTCTTTCTCTCACTCATCATCACTAGCATTGACTTATTCTGTTTTGTGGTTGTGTACGCACACGGTGTTCATACACGGTGTTTATACCTAAGTTAGCACATCGTTCGCGTGGGTCCGGTGTTCGATGCGAACCTGTACACAAAGGCAAGGCATGTTTAAGGTTGAACGCGTGCACGAAATTTTGAGCACGGGTGCAAACTTGTTGATGTTCTTGGGAAGACTGAAAAATACAAAACATAAAAATGGCCCACAAGCCCTCTTCGTCTCCTTGATGCGCCACTATCGAGGAGAAATGCAATAACCATCTTAAAGCTATTATCTGTCAAAGGGTTCTGCAGTACTGATGCACGCAATATGCTTGATGATGTTTGCAATACCGTCAACCTCAACCTAGGAGAGGGTAAAATAATAAACTTTGTGTTCTAAAAATTTACAAGAGAAGTGTTCCTAGTACATTGTTAGTTATTTATCAGTGTGCAATACGGCTTTCTCAGCAACCTAATTTTACAACCTATGTGCATTAAAATGTGCACCTACCGTCTCACCGTTGCACTTGACAGTGTGTGCAGTGCTTTATGGTCACACCTATGCCAGCGCCCCCGGCTTCCCATGAGCGTTTTGGTGGTTCAGAAGCTATCTGTCCATATTACTCAGGGATACATTGCTTCTATACACATCCATACATTCAGGCATACATAGGGGCTTGCATTCGTACATACATAAATACATACATTCTATTTGACACAAGTTTGGGACGTGTAACGTCGTGTCATCTAATCTGTATAATCCTATGGAAAATCATCTTACCATCACCTTGGGGTCTACGTCATATTGGCAAATTTCGCATTGAATCCGCTTCTGTCTCTTCCCAATTTCCTTTTTGTCTCCTAGGTCCGAAGCGGATCAATGGATTGTTAATTGATACGGTAAACATATTAGCAGTATTAGTACTTACTTGCTGTACTTTTTCCTACAATGGTGCTATTTCATCTCTATCTTACAACAGAATCCGAATTTCCATGTTCTAGTCAATATACGTATTCATTGCATTATGGACCAGACAAACCCCTTATTTTTTTCTATTATTATTATCCTAAGTAGCTAGATGAGTGAAGACATTTTAGAGTTCCACAATAAGAATCTCGGCTCATAAAGAACATAAGAATTATTTATCCACTATACACCATAAAGTTTGCTCGAACCGAATGTCAGCCTGGTTCGACTCGAGTAGACCACACCGACACGAAAGGGTTGCTTATCATTTTTGAGAGCCGGTGTGCTTAGTCGAGTTAAAAATCATAAGAACAAGTACTGAATAATTAACTATCTCTTAGGTGCCCGTCCTGCACTCCTTTCCTGAACTAGCTTCATACTCACGGTCAAAAAAGTCGACAACTAGTAGGATCCACATGTCCCCCACCCAAGCGAATTGATCAACTTGCAAGTAGGAGCACTTATCTACCTACCAGCCAAGAAGACTTCCGAACCAATGAGAATGGACCATGCCAGTTGAAGGCCACAGGCCCAGCGCCATCTCATACAGTTGCTGAAATTAAGAGTTTTGTTAGTGCTACTTACAGATTTCATTTCAATGGTAGTAAGTGTCTCATTCCCTCTTGTTAAACTCGCTTACCGCTGCTCATTTCTTCCGGCATTTCGACGCCATCGGTCGACCGGCTTATAGAAGAGATCTCTTTTATCGAATCCTCAATTTCCGTTGGAACTCGTATATTAGACGCTTAAGGAGTTCTACTGGCTCGAATATCAACTATCTGAACTATTTCCTAATCCTATAATCAACTAAGGTTGTCTGTCGATTCTAGCGCAGAAACTCTAATGATGTGACCATCAAGAATACGTCAGACAACCCTAATCGACCCCCTCGACACCAGTTTGACCTTTCCAAGCCGTAGCGTGAGTGGCGGCGTAAAAACTGCCGAATAGGGGTTGAGAACAGCTTGAAGCAACATCTGATCTTACTCTAACTGCCGATTTATTCACTGGATGAAAACCGGTTTTCGCTGAAAACCTGTTTTCGGGTTGCTAGTGACCAATGAGCCCAACACCGGTTTTCAACGAAAACCGGTTTTTATCCAAGTGAAGAAATTGGCCGTAAATGTATTTGATATCCAAGACTGACTTGGATAGTTCCATCGAGCCTAGCTTGCATAACTTACATAGCTAGACTCACTGTTCTCCATTCACCCACACTAGGGCATCGCAAATTTTTTTTTTTGAATTCTCAAAAAAAAAAAAATGACAAATGTCAAAGTAAGCTCAGATGCCAAATTTCACATCATTTGGACAATTTTAGACCCCTGCCCACTTCGCTTGAAATTTTTTGAAATTGGCAGTATGGGAAAATATGGAGGAAAAATACATTAAATGCTATAACTTTTGAAATAACAATCAGAAAATTACAATTTATACCTCTTTTGAAAGGAAATAATCTTAGTATTTGAATAGAGGTATTTTTGGGGGTACGACAAAGTGGGGTACTGGGTCATTTTGGCCCCAAAATCCCATACTTTTAATGATTTTTCTGCTCCGTGCTGCAAATCATACATATTTTGTACTTTTTCTAATGTGAAAAAATTTCAAAAATCGATCGCAAAGTCTGTTGGCAAACAGCGTCAAGGGGGTCATTTGCAATGCTCTCATTAATTAATAATATCGTTTCGCATCGTATCGATTCAGCTGAAATTTTATCCAAATTGAACTTTTATGCACCTTCACGACAGCTACGAAATCGAAGTATATTTTCAATAACTCCTTTTCGCACAAACTATGAAAAATATAGCCCTATAAACCGAATGATGTCAATTTATAATCACTATTGCGACTCAATGTCTAAATTGAAACTAAAACAATATTTTATACACAAAAGAAATTCTAACGCGTAAGAGGATGATTCTGTAAAAGCCGAAATTGCTTCATTTATACTAAATTCACGAAATATACACATTAGTAATTAAGAAAATCTGTAGTCTACATCGATTGACGAAATAAATAAATAAATAAATAAATAAATTTAATTCTCGCTTGTTTATCACGTCCCGGTCGAAGCTGGCTTGGTGTCCGGGATCAGATGTTCTCTCCTGCTTCTTGCACTTATTGTTGATCAGTGTAAATCCGTCGTCATCGTTACCGCTGTTGCTTACAGTTGCTTTTGGGGTGTTGGATGATTCTTTTGCGGTTGTCATTATGGTCTGAACAGCTGCCACAAATTTGGTCACCGTTTGTGGTTCAGGCATTGGTATTGAAAACTCTGTTTTAAGTTGGTTTGCCGTAGATGAGTTGGCAATCGGTTGAGTTGCATTTTCCTCTGCATCTTCCGCTCAAGGTTGTCCATGATGAGCTGTCTGATTACAATACTTGCACGTAGGAGTTTGCCCCTCATGGGTGCATAGCGTAGTTTGCATAATTGTAGTTCCGTGAGTTTTGAGTTTTACTGTCAAGTAGGAGGGTATAGGCCTTTCAACCCGCATCCTCACTACAAAAACGCCGTTAGGAGTACCCGGGAAGAAGTTTCTCCAAGTATCAGGTGTAACGGATTCTACTTCTCCGTATTGCGACATGCATCATACATTTTGCAATTGGCTCAGGAGGGGTACGAGGTGATAGGTCATACAATCATTCTCAATATATACGGGAATCTTGATTCCAACGTTTTCACTTTCAACCACGTGTTTTAAGTTGTTCTTCAAAACGAAACGCTCAGCTTGTGCCAACGTGTTGAATGATATTAACACCACATTGCGAAGATGATGGATACTGAAGCTACAAGACTTCCGCAAGCCTAAGTTGCATTTTTACCTTCAGAAGGTATTCCACTTCACTAAAACTCGGTCTTTTTAAACAAAATTTCAAGTTAACGACCGCAGCGTTGGGTCGGAGTAGAGCTTTTTCGTCAACTTTACTCATGATGACAAGAATAATCCGATACAGTTCGGTCTTGACCATCGTACGAGACAGTCTACTTCTATTGGTTCTGCTTATCGACACATCAAAGGTTATCTCTCTATTGTTTCGAAAGATCTATACATCCAAACCAAAGGTTATTGTTTGCTGCTGAAGTTTTTTTTCACAACCATGCTGACGGGTAAGTGCGAGAAAATGATCCACGATCCGGGAGGAGGAGGGCCATCTACATCATTTGGCTCTCGATTCGAGTGGTTAAACAACGACGAAATCGATAATAACGACACACCTAAGGCCCACAGACAAAAAAACAAAAAAACGACTGGCAAATCGAGAAGCCACGAACGAGACGCAGTTCACCAAACATCTTAGTATAGATGGCAAAAATAATGGCCCCAGATATCTAATTCTTTCGCGGGTAGATCTAAAAACGAGTATGAAAAACGTTTCCCCTTTTTTCATAAAGAAGGCGATAGATGCAATTACTCCGAATGTGAGGATCACTAGAATACAAGACGGAACACTTCTGCTTCAAACGGTGGACAAACAACAGGCAGATAAATTATTAAAGCAAAGTTTACTAGGAAACCAGATAAAAATTAAAATTACCGATCACCGCACACTGAATACTATGAAAAGAACAATCAGCTGCTACGACCTTAAATTCCTAACGGACAAGAAAATTCTAGAAGAATTGAGTGACTCCCATGTCGTGGGGATCCAGCGAATAAAACGAAAGAACAGTAATAAAGAACTGAAAGATACTTCAGTATTTGTGCTGACCTTCAATTTAAGCTATTTACCAGATTCAATCGATGTCGGTTTCTACCCATGCAGAGTAAGACAATATGTCCCAACACCGATTAGATGCATGAACTACCTTAAGTTTGGACACAAAAAAGATCGTTGCCTTGGAAATAGAATCTGTGCCAACTGTGGTGAGCTCTACCACGATGAAACTAAGTGTAAACAAGAAGATAGATGTGTTAACTGTCGTGGCTCTCATTCCGCATTAAGCAGAGAGTGCCCTGTTTTCATGGATGAATTCGAAATCCAACGAATCCGAGTCACTGATCGCGTTAACATGAAAGATGCGAGAAGAGAAGGAAGGCTCCAGGCCCCTGCCGTATTCGTTCCCCAACTAAACCAAAGCTTCTCCGAGGTCGTGAGGCACCGCACCAATGATATGAACGTTCAAAGCTTCAAGCAGCCCCAGTCACAAAATATCCCGGACCAAACACTCCATCATCAGAAAAAAAAATCACCTGGAACAACACCACCATAAGGATTACATGAAAATCAAGAGACGCAGATACGAAGTCCTACAGACAGAAACAACCAGCAACATCAGCCGATCACAAGTAACACGATCGACAACTACAACGACCAGCCGATCCAACAAAAAGAGAAGACCCTGAAGCAACAAATACAACCCCAACCCAATCAGACGGAACAACACTACGACCAGAGATAAGACAAGAGACGACAACAACAATAGCAATGAGATGCGAAACGGACAGCGACGATCAGCTGTACCAACCGATTTCGAATATAACTAATGGATTAAACACACACGAACGAACGCAAGGTACGAACAATGAAAGCACATATGACAGAGATAGAAACATAACTGAAACCATTTATGATAGTACGATAACGATGAACCCCTTAACTACACCAGCAAACAGTTTTGACACAGTATACCAAGCAGTTAGAAACTCAATATTCCTCAATGACCACCACCACCCCCCCCCCCCCCGATCAATGAACGCTACCGCTAGGGATACTAGCTCACCACTAATTTTTATCTTATGAACCCTACAATTATACAGTGGAATACGAACGGCTTCTATAACAAATTCAATTAAATTAAGTTATTGGTCAATGAACTCAATCCGTATGTGCTATGCATACAAGAAACACACTTCGATCACTCGAAAAAACCAACTTTGAATAATTTCTGTATCTATTACTCAATTGATAATTTCCACCTCCGCGCTTCTGGAGGCGTAGTAATCTGTGTCCACGAGAACTATCATTCTATTGAGATACCTTTAAACACGAACCTTCAAGCAGTGGCAGTTAAACTATTTTACCCGTTAGAGTTGACTATATGCAACCTGTATTTACCGCCTAACACAGACATAGCCAAATCAGACATTCAAAACCTTATCAACCAACTAAACCCTCCTATTTTATTCACTGCGGATGCTAATGCACATAATATCATGTGGAACTCTCAAAAAGATGATTGTCGCGGAAAACTCATTGAATCGCTCATTGACGATAATGATCTAAATCTTTTAAATGACGGTTCAAATACACATTATTCCTTGGCGAATAACTCATATTCAGCAATCGATCTTTCCTTCGGGTCTCCTTGCTTACCAACACATTTTAGATGGACCATACATTCAGACTTATGCTCTAGTGATCATTTCCCAATTTTTATCTCACCACCTGTTCCTTGCAAATAAGCAGACGCCCGCTGTGGATCACGTCAGCCGCAGACTGGAAAGCTTTCCAAGATCAAATATCGGCAAATATTGCTCTAGAGAATGATGTTAAAATTAAAGTCAAAACGTTTTCTAAAACCATTGTTAACGCGGCTCAAAATTCTATCCCTAAAACCTCGTCAACTGTCAAAAGAATTAAACCCCCTTGGTGGAATCAAGAAATTGCACAGGCAATTAGAGAACGGAAAAAAGAATTACGAAAATACAACAAATATATGACTACAGAAAATGAAATGTCATACAAACTAGCGAAGCCCAAAGCTCGTAGAACGATACGTACAGCGCAAAAAGAATCTTGGCAGAAATTTGTTCCCTCAATTTCCCTGAATACGCCTTCTAAAGAAATTTGGTCTAAAATACAAAAAATATCCGGAAAATTCGCACCCCAATTCAAAACTTCTTTGAAGATCGATAACTCAATAATAACCCAAAGTATAGCAGAGGAATTAGCTAAATCCTTTGCATTTACGTCCAGTTCTCAGAATTACACTGCACAGTTTCTTCAGTTCAAAGCACAATCGGAAGAAGTAGACCCTATTGGAATATTGCCAGATCGGTGTCCAGAACTCAACCATCCTTTTACCATGAATGAACTAGACAATGCTCTGCGAAGCTGTAGTGGATCTTCCCCAGGACCTGATAATATTCAGTATGACATGATTAAAAACCTTACTGTTGACGTAAAATACTACATCCCTAGAAATATATAATGAACTCTGGACACAGCAGAAATTCCCCAAAGAGTGGCAAGAGTCTCTGATTATCCCAATAAAAAAACCTTTTAAAAATGCATTAAATCCTTCCAACTACCGTCCAATCTCCCTAACATCATGTTTGTGTAAAGTCATGGAGAGAATGATAAACAAACGTCTTGTATGGCATCTTGAATCACAAATTTTTTTCGATCCCAACCAGTCCGGTTTTCGAAAATACAGAAGCACACTTGATAGTATAGTTTCCCTAGATTCGGCCATCCAAGAAGCATTTGCTGCAAGAGAGCATTCAGTCTGCATATTTTTTGACATAGAAAAAGCCTATGACATGACATGGAGGCATAACATAATCAAACACCTATCGGATCAAGGCGTCACCGGGAATAGGTTGGCGTTTGTTAAACATTTTCTGCAGAATAGAACCTTCAGAGTTTCATTGGGAAATACATATTCATCCGTTCACACGCAAGATAACGGGATACCCCAAGGGTCAGTTTTGAGCGTTACTTTATTTTTGGTAGCAATTAACTCAATAAAATCATGCTTTGCTCCCCCTATCCTCCGCTTGATCTTTGCAGATGATTTATTAGCATTTTTGAGAGGGAAGTCAATGATAGAAATCCAACAAACTTTACAGAACCTGTTAAACCAACTTAACACATGGTGCATGGAGACGGGCTTCAAATTTTCGGTTTCCAAGGCCAAAATCATACATTTTTGCAAATTTACCAGCTGCAATTCTGATCCAGCACTATATTTGAATGGGCAAAAAATTGAGGTCGTAAATACCCACAAGTGCCTTGGTATGATATTCGATAACAAATTGAACTGGGATCGCCATATACGACAGTTGAAGGCAAACGCGCTTGGCTCGTTAAAAATTTTGCGTACACTGTCCAATACAAATTGGGGAAGTGACCGGAAAACACTGCTAATATTACACAGAACACTAGTGGTCTCTAAACTTGACTATGGATCCGTAATATATTGCAAGCTAGGAAGACGTTATTAAACCAACTCAACTCAGTCCACCACCAAGGAATTCGTCTTGCAACGGGAGCTTTCCGGAGTAGTCCCACAACAAGTCTGTTGGTGGATGCTGGAGTAATGTCGTTGAAATTACGAAGAGACTTTCAAACGTTGGCATATGGAATCAGGATCCTATCGTTAGAAAACCATCCCCTCCACCTAATACTAAAGAATCAGATCAATAATTTCAAACAGACGAAAAAACGTCAGTTCGCTGCTCGCTTCGATACTACTGGACAACTATATAATTTAAACATATCGAATATTCAAAACAGAAATTTCCACGCTATTCCGCCATGGAGCGGTCAAAATATACAAATCGATTACTCATTAACCTTCCGGAAGTTGCGCAAATGGCTCACTGAACGAGCACCCGCTGGTGCCGTAAGACAATTTCGCTAGATTTTCAGAGCAGCGTGCACTCAGGGCACCAGCGCGAATACCGGAAGGTTAACCACTCATCTCAAAGACACTACTCCGTGTACTGTATTTAGATCAGAGTTTAACAGAATACGTGAACGTTATAAAAATTATTATTTCATCTGTATACTGACGGTTCGAAAATTGGGGAATCAGTTGGAATTGCGATATACAGCCAAAATTATATAAAAGGAGCCTACCAAAAGTTTGTTCAATCTTCACGGCTGAACTGATAGCAATTGAAGAGGCAGTGAAATCTGCATCTTGCTACGACTTGTCTTTATTCATTATAGTATCAGATTCTTTGAGTGCTCTCAGAGGATTGGAAAATTTGTTTTCCGAAAACCCAATTGTGCAAAGAATCCACGACTTGCTGAACTCTCCCCAATATAAACTCAAAAACCCAGTTTTTCTTTGGGTGCCTTCGCATAAGAACATTGAAGGAAATGAGAAGGTTGATCGTTTGGCAAAAGAATCTCTAGATGAGCAGGAAATGCAGGTTGCAACAACAACTTACGATGCCACTAAAACCGCGAAAGCTATAATCAAATCGAAATGTGATAACCAATGGTTAGATGTCACCGACAATGAACTTAGAAATATCAAAGCCATAACTCAAGAATGGATCTCCTCTAATCGGAAACATAGAAGAGAAGCCGTCGTTCTTTCAAGATTAAGGATAGGACATACCAGATTGACTCATATAGAGTTTTCGATTGAAGGAACTGGTGTAGTTTTCTGCACTGAAATTGCACTTTTCTTGCAGAAGTGTTGTCAAAACACCGACCCCATGTTCCATTGATAGGAACTGCAATAAAAAAGTGCAATTCCAGTGCAATTTCGGGGCAGAGATTTGGCACCGAAAATTTTGTCAGTGCGAGCCAGTGCACGCACTAACACCAATAACGGAAACGTCAAAACCACGATCAAAATGGATGAGTAAACAAACCGGTCATCGCAGGTAAACGAATATAACTTTATTTATTTCATCTGAAATACTATTATTTGTTATAATTACAGAAAACGAACCAAAAAAGGAAACCGACGAACAACAGACGAAACCGTTGCCCGTTATCACTATCAACGGGAAGGATTATCAGATTCTGAAAAAGCTCGGTTCCGTTGGCTCCAGTTCAGTGTTTCCGGCCAAACAAATGAAGACGGGCGTTGAATGTGCATTGAAGGTAGGTGTTCGGGAAGGAATAATTTCAAAAAATACCTCAAACCCATTGTTTTCAGTTGATGAATCTGGAAGCCGATTCCAGCATAGTGGATGGCTACTTAAACAAAACGAAACTGTTGGCGAAATTGCAAGGGGATGAAAACGTTGTAGCGCTGTATGACTAGTATTTATAGAAGAAAATCAGTTCCGTGTAATCTAATCGAAGCGATAAACTTTTAGTTGTCATGTTCCGGAGTCTAACCAACTTTACCTGGTTATGGAAAAGGGTAATAGTGATCTGCACACAATCATGCAAAGCTACCGCAAGAATAACCCGCTGTACACGCTCATGCAAATTTGGTACCAGATGGTACAGTGTGTGCACTACATTCACAAGCACGGTGTCATCTATCTGAATCTCAAACCGGCCAACTTGGTAAAAGGTCGCGTGAAGCTGATTGATAAGTAACTATTTATACATATGAAACTGTACAAAATTATGTTGTAGAACAATCCATCCACCCGAGTTCGAATCAGTTTTGTCATTTAATCAGAAATTCCTTCGAAAGCCCAACGTGCCCTGTAAATCATCTGGCCGTTGTCTTCCCTATTGAAATTTTGCTTTCTACCTTCTTTCGACAAAATTCGCAGCTGATTCATGACAACCGAGCTCAGCCCCAATAAAGTAAATGCCCGATTAAAAAGCATTAGTTGCACTCAGCATTATACACTAACCATTCAAGTAATAGTTATCGTAAAGCTTATCGTCGGGGTACCTCAATAATTGTCGTTTTAATAATATATGCAGTATGATAACAATACTGGAAATCCTCCGATAATTATGCAATTTTCAACTAAGTTGTTCCTTATAAAAAAAGCTACACAACATGAAGTTTTGAGGTATGGATAGTAGATGTGGGAGTTTTAAGGGGCCATACACCAATTACGTAAGGGAATATGGAGGGAGGGGGAGTTTCAAAATATCTTACGAATTCTTATCTAAGGGGGAGGAAGGGTTTGTCTTTTCTTACGTAATATCATAAAACAAGTATGAAAAATGAAATCAATAAGAAAAATTATTTTCATAAGAAAAGGGTACTATTTCTTATTTCTGCTTTGAACATGTATATTACACAAAACGAGCATATATTGTACATCATGGTCAAGGAAGGGCGGACCTCGAATTAAAGTATTTTCCGCCAGGATATGAAGCCTAAATTAATTATGGAATTTTGTTGATTGTTGGCAGCGTGAGGAGCGACTTAATTGTCTATGGTGTTGGAGCAGTTACAAAAATTTCTTGACTCTTGATGGTACATTGTTCTGTTCAGGAACTAGTCACAATATGTCTTACATGTTAGGAAGAGCATGCCGTATTAACATATTTGTATTTGGTAAGATCTTACGTAGGGGGAGGGGGAGTTCACCAAAATCTTACGATCTCTTATCAGGGGGAGGAGGAGGTTTAAAATTTCTAAAAAGCCTTACGTAATTAGTGCATGGCCCCTAATTGAATTATAATTTTTTTTATTTTCGATTTTTCATATATTTCACCATAGAAACTTCTAAATTCTTGTGTGAGAGCTAGAGTTATTGGAAAAAGCTCATATTTGGCATATGGTTTGTGAGCTAATGCGCTATATATATATATATATATATATATATATATATATATATATATATATATATATATATATATATATATATATATATATATATATATATATATATATATATATATATATATATATATATATATATATATATATATATATATATATATATATATATATATATATATATATATATATATATATATATATATATATATATATATATATATATATATATATATATATATATATGGGTGCGCGACGTTTGGCATACATACGTTAGGCATAATGCACGATAGGCATAATTCACAAAAATATATAAGTAATCGCAAGGCTTTCTTTATTGTAGATATTTTAACCTTATTCTCGTTTTTTCGGACCAGAAAAAAATTTGCTTTGCTATGACATGCCTTCTTATAACTTTAACAAGAAACTGCAAAATGAAAAATAAGATAGAATAAAAATATTTTTCTGCTTTTTCTGTGGATGAGCTGGATGCTCATTTAAGTTAACAGTTTTGGTTCAAGCACATATGAAGCCTATTAGATGTATTAACAATACAAATGCATCAAAATATTGAAAAATAAAGCAAAATAATCTAGTCTAGTCTAGTCTACAGATACACAGCCAATACATGTAGGGATCCTGGAAAATTGCAGACGTTCGTCCACAATTTTTCTTGTCATTATTTTTGTTTATGGCACATATTGAATGTGACACAAACATTAAAGCGGCCAGGCCAACTGTGCAGCGTACAAAATAAGCATGATTCAAAATTATACGGCAATCACATTATTCATTCCATGAATAATTTAATCAACGGATTATTGTGAACCTTGTATAAGGAAGAAACGTGGACAACCGTATTTGTTTTCGAATCTCGCCTCTGGGGGATTTTTTTCACATGATTGCTTAGCTTCACTTACCATTTTCGAAACAAAAATTGTTTTTAAATCCTTTTTTTTTAATAAAATATGCGCTTTGGATAAGTTCTCGGTGACGCACGCGTGTCCAGTTGGCATGAATATTAACAGTGCAAAAATACCAATCAAATATTTTTGAGATTCACTCCAAACGAAGACAATTTATTTCTTGTGTATTTCGTCAATACAGGTGATATTTACTTTGGCCTTTCGTCTGAAAGATTTTGAAAATTAGCTTTTGAATATGCAGTACACGTCGGAGTCAAAATGCCGGGGTATTGAGATTAAAATGTAATGGCAAATGTCGGATAATATACAGTTTTAAAGATTAGATATTCAGCGCTTTCCATTAGGAAATCAGAAGAAATTGAATTTTCATTTGATTGCTTATTTTCTGGCGTACATCTAACTCTCAATATCAAACGCAAAATTACACACTTCTCAGCGGGCCTACTGCAAGTATCATCCGCATGGCCTTTTCCACATTTACCGCACCGTTGCTTGTTGCTACAGTAGGTGGCCGTGTGACCTACTTGTGTGCTTGCAATTCATGACCCGCGGTACAAACAGACGCACAGATAGACGAGCTCCTCCCACTTCATCGTAGCTCGAAAGTGCAGATCCGGCAGTTACGCGAAACGAGTGTGATGGATAGTAATTCCCATCTTCGATGGACTTTGAGTGCAATTGCTTGCACTCCTAAATCTTAACTGATTGAAGGTTAGGGTCATTAAAGCGGCCAACCCCATCATTCATCAGATCATCGACAATTAGACCCGCATCACTTACCACACCGTCGATCTCCACATCATGAGAAGGAATGTAGACGCGATACTCCATCGTAAAGAGGCTATTACTAAGGATATCATTGACCTGTTTCAAGTCAGTAACGACTACGCGCAGTTTATCTGACTGCACCATTTTAATTTCGGTTACGGCCGAGTAACGTTTTGTCAGCTCCCGTGCAACAGTTATGCGGTTTAACGGTTTATTTTTGGGCCGAAAGTATACCACCCAAGGACCCGCGGTAAACCTTGACTCGGGGGGGCCGTGAGACATTGGGGGAAAGTAGGGGAAGTGGATCGTCCATAACATCATCTGTCTCCGAATCAGATACACGTTCCTCTTACCCATAAGATTCGTCTTCGGAGGGTGATCCTTCTGTTTGTTCCATGTTGTTGCGGGAGCAACTCGCTCGACCGCACTATTTAGCTTAAATCAAAATTAAAAAAAATAAATAAAAAGAATCAAATACAATAATAAAACCTGTTTTAATCCACCTGGCGGTGCAATTGTGCCTTTCTCATTTCTCTAAACTATGGCACGGAGGCTTTTTATGTTCAACATAATTGTGGAAATGTCCATTACATTCTTAGTACACTTTGCACTTATACACAATGGCATGTCAGCCATGAACTTGATGAGCTACGTGTCGACGGTGAAACACTTGAAACAAAAAAATATCATATTCCATTAGCCTAATCAGCATTAGATCAATGTTATCTGCTTGCTAACTCATTTTGTCATGCGGGGGTGGGTATGTGAGGAGGGCGAAAGTCCCATGAACGAACGACTCCCCAGCTTAAATTGGTATGCTTTGTGATATAGTGGTGGTTTAAAGATGATGGGGTTGAAAGGTAGGGGTATGAGGGCTGGATGGGGTGGTGGTCTGAGGGGTGATTTAAGGAGATTTTTAAAGGAGGGGAGTGAACAGTAGAGGGGGGCTGTAACCCCTCTCCGTAAACCATCAACTACGCCCCTGATAAAATCCAGAAACCTTATGCGAGTCAAAAAAAAATTATTAGGTTGACTATTAGGTGAATCGTCGTCAAATTTTTTTCGAGTTTGCATCAAATCTCGACGTTTCATGCACCTTGAACACATTTAGCATCAAAAATAAAAATTCTATTTTTAATTTTTCCTATAGTTTATATGAGAAATTTCTGTGTGGCCGCACTCTGAAACCCGTAATTCCGGAACCAGAATTCCGATCGATCCAAAATTCAATAGCGGCCGATGGGAAGGTTGCACCTTTCATTTGAGACTAAGTTTGGGCAAATCGGTCCAGCCATCTCTGAGAAAAATGAGTGACATTATTTGACACATACGCACATACATACACACACACATACACACACTCATACACACACATACATACATACACACACATACAGACTTTTTCCGATCTCGACGAACTGAATCGAATGGGATATGACACTCGGCCCTCCGGGCCGGGATTACGTTAACGTATTTCAGAGTGATTGCATAACCTTTCTATATGAGAAAGGCGAAAAGGTGCGAAATCGGCAGTCCCAAAAAGTCGATTTTTACAAAAAAAAAATTTTTTCGAGATAACATAACATCTCGACGTTTCATGCATTTTAAAGATGTTTGGCATCAAAAATACGAATTCGATTTCTGAAATTTCATGGGGTCCCCCCTTTGAAAAAAAATTTCAGTTCCGGCTTATATGGGAATTTCATATGTGACCGGACGATTTAGTCTATATTTCCGGCCCCATATAAGCGTTCCGTACGAAATTTTATAAACATCTGTGGGGATATTATAGCTATCATTTGGGACTAAGTTTGTGAAAATTGGCCCAACCATTTCCGGGAAACTGATGTGAGTTCGTAAATTTTGAAAGATGGCCGCTTTTCCCGGGCACTTCCGGAACCGTCTATGGTGGTCAATGTAGTGAACGAAAGTTTGGTTGGCCGTCGGTGACCTAGAACAGCAAATTTAAGTTGTTTGAGAGACATTTTAGCGAAATTTTTACCTTTTTTGCTTTCATCGGAGTATCGGTTTGAATCACAATTTGCTATGTGATCGCACGCCACAACCTATAACTCCGGAACCGAAAGTCGGATCGGGATGAAATTAAATAGCCATTTACGGGGACGCAATACTTTTCATTTGAGGCCAAGTTTAGTCGAATCGGTCTAGCCATCTCCGAGAAACCGATGTGACTGTTATTCTGAATTTAGATACTTCCGCCGGGGCTTCCTGAACCGATGGTGGTGGCCAATGTGGCCAAATAGACTTTGAATGGATGTTAGTGACCTAATACTACAAATCGAAGCAGTTGTGGTCATATTTTCGAAAAAATTTCACCTCTATGCATTCATTGCAGAATTTATTAAAATCGACATTTTCTGCGTGTTCGTACTCATCACCCTGTAATTCCGGAACCGGAAGTCGGATCCATTAGAAATTCAATAGCAGCCTATGGGAACGTTGCACCTTTCATTTGAGACTAAGTTTGTCAAAATCGGTTCAGCCATCTCTGAGAAAAATGAGTAAAATTTTTGGTAACACATACACACATACGCACATACACACACATACATACATACACACATACATACACACACAGACATTTGCCGAACTCGACGAACTGAATCGAATGGTATATGTCACTCGGCCCTCCGGGCCTCCGTTAAAAAGTCGGTTTTCAGAGCAATTGCAATACCTTTCTATTGAGAAAGGCAAAAATTTCACCTTTTTACATTCATCGCTGAATTCGTTAGAATCGAGATTTGCTGCGTGAGCGTACGTATCACCCTGTAATTCAGGAACCAGAACTCGGATCCACACAAAATTCAACAGCAGCTGATGGACCTTCCATTTAAAATCAAGTTTGTCAAAATCGGTTCAGAAAATTCCGAGAAACCGATGTGGACAAATCAACAAATTTTGTTTTGTAACCATACTCTTCAACTCGTAATCCGGGACAAGATGTCGGTTGAAAATCAAATTCAATAGCAACCTATGGGAATAGTATACCTTTCATTTGAATCTTAGTTTGTAAAAATCGGTTCAGCCATCTCCAAAAAACCGATGTGGACATTTTGTTAACAAATCCGCACATACACACATACATACATACATACATACATACATACATACATACATACATACATACATACATACATACATACATACATACATACATACATACATACATACATACATACATACATACATACATACATACATACATACATACATACATACATACATACATACATACATACATACATACATACATACATACATACATACATACATACATACATACATACATACATACATACATACATACATACATACATACATACATACATACATACATACATACATACATACATACATACATACATACATACATACATACATACATACATACATACATACATACATACATACATACATACATACATACATACATACATACATACATACATACATACATACATACATACATACATACATACATACATACATACATACATACATACATACATACATACATACATACATACATACATACATACATACATACATACATACATACATACATACATACATACATACATACATACATACATACATACATACATACATACATACATACATACATACATACATACATACATACATACATACATACATACATACATACATACATACACACATACATATACACAGATATTTTGCGATCTCGATCTCGATTCTGCGAACTGAGTCGAATGTTATATGAGACTCGGCCCTCCGGGCCTCGGTTAGAAAATCGGTTTTTGGAGCAATTGCGTAACCTTTCTATATGAGAAAGGCAAAAGAATAGTATTTAATTAGCTTAATCAGCATGATTTCAATGTTATCTTCATGTGATTATATTTTGAAATGTTGGTGGAATGGGTTTAAAAGTGGTGGGAATGGGGGGTTAGTAGAGTGGGAGTGGAGGATGCGTCAGAAATCCTTCATCTTATTTTGGTATACGGGGTGGATGAAGGAAATGCGGGCGTGAGGGTGGTCCAAGGGGACGGTAGTGATGAAGGAGGGAGATGTAAGGGAATGGCGGGGGGGGCGGAGGGGCTCTGATGCAATACTCAGCTGCATATTTTGCCTTCCATTTGAGACTTGGTTTGAGAAAATCGGTTCAGTCATCACCGAAGAACCGATGTGACTTTATTTGTGGAATATGCCCGGAATTCCGGACTTCCGGAATCGTCGATAGTGGACAATGTATTCAAAGAATGTTTGATTGGCAATCAGTGATCTAGATCTGCGATTAGAAGTAATTTGGTGACCATTTCAATAGTTTTTAGCCTCTGAGGTATTACGATTGTACCGATTTATATGGGAAATTCCAGTGTATCCTTACTAACACCCCTGTAACTCCGGAAGCAAGAGTCAGAACAGAATGAAATTCAGTAGCAATCAATGGTATTACTGTATCTTTCATTTGAAATCAAGTTTGTAAAAATCGGTAGAGAATTCGTTGGGGAATGGGTGTGATATAAGCTTAGGAACTTCGCGGGTTCCCCGGGGGCGTCATGAACTGTCATAGGTGGCCAATGTGGTCAAAGCTGCTTTGATTGATCATTAGTGATCCAGACCCGCAAACTAGAGTAATGTTACATCAATTTTAATATGTTTTACATCATTTGAACATCATGGTGGTACCAGTTTATATGGGAATTTGCTGTGTGACCGCACTCTTCAACCCGTAACTCCGGAACCGGAAATCGGATCAACTAAAAATTCAATAGCAGCTTATGGGAGCGTTATACCTTTCATATGAAACTAAGTTTGCGAAAATCGGTTCAGCCATCTATGAGAAAATTGTGTGAGTTTAAATGACACACATATACACACACACACACACACACACACACACACACACACACACATACACATACACACACACACAGACATTTGCCGATCTCGACGAACTGAATCGAATGGTGTATGACACTCGGCCCTCCGGGCCTCCGTTAAAAAGTCGATTTTTACAGTGATTGCATAGCCTTTCTTTATATGAGAAAGGCAAAAAGGTGCGAAATCGGCAAAGTCCCAAAAAGTCGATTTTTACAAAAAAAATTTTTTCGGGTTAACATAAAATCTCGACGTTGCATGCATTTTAAAGATGTTTGGCATCAAAAATACGAATTCGATTTCTGAAATTTCATGGGTCCCCCCTTTGAAAAAAAAAAATTTGAGCTCCGGCTTATATGGGAATTTCATATGTGACCGGACGATTTAGTCTATATTTCCGGCCCCATATAAGCGATCCGTACGAAATTTTATAAACATCTTTGGGGATATTATAGCTATCATTTGGGACTAAGTTTGTGAAAATCGGCCCAACCATTTCCGGGAAACTGATGTGAGTTCGTAAATTTCGAAAGATGGCCGCTTTTTTCGAGCACTTCCGGAACCGTCTATGGTGGTCAATGTAGTGAACGAAAGTTTGGTTGGCCGTTGGTGACCTAGAACAGCAAATTTAAGTTGTTTGAGAGACATTTTAGCGAAATTTTTACCTTTTTTGCTTTCATCGGAGTATCGGTTTGAATCACAATTTGCTATGTGATCGCACGCCACAACCTATAACTCCGGAACCGGAAGTCGGATCGGGATGAAATTAAATAACCATTTACGGGGACGCAATACTTTTCATTTGAGGCCAAGTTTAGTCGAATCGGTCTAGCCATCTCCGAGAAACCGATGTGACTGTTATTCTGAATTTAGATACTTCCGCCGGGGCTTCCGGAACCGATGGTGGTGGCCAATGTGGCCAAATAGACTTTGAATGGATGTTAGTGACCTAATACTACAAATCGAAGCAGTTGTGGTCATATTTTCGAAAAAATTTCACCTCTATGCATTCATTGCAGAATTTATTAAAATCGACATTTTCTGCGTGTTCGTACTCATCACCCTGTAATTCCGGAACCGGAAGTCGGATCCATTAGAAATTCAATACCAGCCTATGGAAACGTTGCACCTTTTATTTGAGACTAAGTTTGTCAAAATCGGTTCAGCCATCTCTGAGAAAAATGAGTGACATTTTTGGTAACATACACACACGCATACGCACATACATACATACACACATACATACATACACACACAGACATTTGCCGAACTCGATGAACTGAATCGAATGGTATATGTCACTCGGCCCTCCGGGCCTCCGTTAAAAAGTCGGTTTTCGGAGCAATTGCAATACCTTTCTATAGAGAAAGGCAAAAATTTCACCTTTTTACATTCATCGCAGAATTCGTTAGAATCAAGATTTGCTGCGTGATCGTACGTATCACCCTGTAATTCAGGAACCAGAACTCGGATCCACACAAAATTCAACAGCAGCTGATGGACCTTCCATTTAAAATCAAGTTTGTCAAAATCGGTTCAGAAAATTCCGAGAAACCGATGTGGACAAATCAACAAATTTTGTTTTGTAACCATACTCTTCAACTCGTAATCCGGGACAAGATGTCGGTTGAAAATCAAATTCAATAGCAACCTATGGGAATAGTATACCTTTCATTTGAATCTTAGTTTGTAAAAATCGGTTCAGCCATCTCCAAAAAACCGATGTGGACATTTTGTTAACAAATCCGCACATACACACATACATACATACATACATACATACATACATACATACATACATACATACATACATACATACATACATACATACATACATACATACATACATACATACATACATACATACATACATACATACACACATACATACACACAGATATTTTGCGATCTCGATCTCGATTCTGCGAACTGAGTCGAATGTTATATGAGACTCGGCCCTCCGGGCCTCGGTTAGAAAATCGGTTTTTGGAGCAATTGCGTAACCTTTCTATATGAGAAAGGCAAAAGAATAGTATTTAATTAGCTTAATGGGGGTGGGCGTAGCGTATTGGTAAATCGATTGCCGTGTACGCAGCGCACCTGGGTTCGAGTCCCGACCCCGCACATAGGGTTAGAAATTTTTCATAAGAGATTTTTCTAACCCGAAGAGGCGAATGACCTTAAGGTTAAAACCTCTATAATCGAAATTAAAAAAAAATTAGCTTAATCAGCATTAGTTCAATGTTATCTTCATGTGATTATATTTTGAAATGTTTGTGGAATGGGTTTATAAGTGGTGGGAATGGGGGGTTAGTAGAGTGGGAGTGGAGGATGCGTCAGAAATCCTTCATCTTATTTTGGTATACGGGGTGGATGAAGGAAATGCGGGCGTGAGGGTGGTCCAAGGGGACGGTAGTGATGAAGGAGGGAGGTGTAAGGGAAAGGCGGGGGGGGGGAGAGGCGGAGGGGCTCTGATGCAATACTCAGCTGCATATTTTGCCTTCCATTTGAGACTTGGTTTGAGAAAATCGGTTCAGTCATCACCGAAGAACCGATGTGACTTTATTTGTGGAATATGCCCGGAATTCCGGACTTCCGGAATCGTCGATAGTGGACAATATATTCAAAGAATGTTTGATTGGCAATCAGTGATCTAGATCTGCAATTAGAAGTAATTTGGTGACCATTTCAATAGTTTTTAGCCTCTGAGGTATTACGATTGTACCGATTTATATGGGAAATTCCAGTGTATCCTTACTAACACCCCTGTAACTCCGGAAGCAAGAGTCAGAACAGAATGAAATTCAGCAGCAATCAATGGTATTACTGTATCTTTCATTTGAAATCAAGTTTGTAAAAAATCGGTAGAGAATTCGTTGGGGAATGGGTGTGATATAAGCTTAGGAACTTGGCGGGTTCCCCGGGGGCGTCATGAACTGTCATAGGTGGCCAATGTGGTCAAAGCTGCTTTGATTGATCATTAGTGATCCAGACCCGCAAACTAGAGTGATGTTACATCAATTTTAATATGTTTTACATCATTTGAACATCATGGTGGTACCAGTTTATATGGGAATTTGCTGTGTGACCGCACTCTTCAACCCGTAACTCCGAAACCGGAAGTCGGATCAACTAAAAATTCAATAGCAGCTTATGGGAGCGTTATACCTTTCATATGAAACTAAGTTTGCGAAATCGGTTCAGCCATCTCTGAGAAAATTGTGTGAGTTTAAATGACACACACACACATACACACACACACACATACATACACACACAGACATTTGCCGATCTCGACGAACTGAATCGAATGGTGTATGACACTCGGCCCTCCGGGCCTCCGTTAAAAAGTCGATTTTTACAGTGATTGCATAGCCTTTCTTTATATGAGAAAGGCAAAAAGGTGCGAAATCGGCAAAGTCCCAAAAAGTCGATTTTTACAACAAAAAATTTTTCGGGATAACATAAAATCTCGACGTTTCATGCATTTTAAAGATGTTTGGCATCAAAAATACGAATTCGATTTCTGAAATTTCATGGGGTCCCCCTTCGAAAAAAAAATTTGAGCTCCGGCTTATATGGGAATTTCATATGTGACCGGACGATTTAGTCTATATTTCCGGCCCCATATAAGCGATCCGTACGAAATTTTATGAACATCTTTGGGGATATTATAGCTATCATTTGGGACTAAGTTTGTGAAAATCGGCTCAACCATTTCCGGGAAACTGATGTGAGTTCGTAAATTTCGAAAGATGGCCGCTTTTTCCGAGCACTTCCGGTGGTCAATGTAGTGAACGAAAGTTTGGTTGGCCGTCGCTGACCTAGAACAGCAAATTTAAGTTGTTTGAGAGACATTTTAGCGAAATTTTTATCTTTTTTGCTTTCATCGGAGTATCGATTTGACTCACAATTTGCTATGTGATCGCACGCCACAACCTATAACTCCGGAACCGGAAGTCGGATCGGGATGAAATTAAATAACCATTTACGGGGACGCAATACTTTTCATTTGAGGCCAAGTTTAGTCGAATCGGTCTAGCCATCTCCGAGAAACCGATGTGATTATTATTCTGAATTTAGATACTTCCGCCGGGGCTTCCGGAACCGATGGTGGTGGCCAATGTGGCCAAATAGACTTTGAATGGATGTTAGTGACCTAATACTACAAATCGAAGCAGTTGTGGTCATATTTTCGAAAAAATTTCACCTCTATGCATTCATTGCAGAATTTATTAAAATCGACATTTTCTGCGTGTTCGTACTCATCACCCTGTAATTCCGGAACCGGAAGTCGGATCCATTAGAAATTCAATACCAGCCTATGGAAACGTTGCACCTTTTATTTGAGACTAAGTTTGTCAAAATCGGTTCAGCCATCTCTGAGAAAAATGAGTGACATTTTTGGTAACATACACACACGCATACGCACATACACACACATACATACATACACACATACATACATACACACACAGACATTTGCCGAACTCGACGAACTGAATCGAATGGTATATGTCACTCGGCCCTCCGGGCCTCCGTTAAAAAGTCGATTTTCGGAGCAATTGCAATACCTTTCTATTGAGAAAGGCAAAAATTTCACCTTTTTACATTCATCGCAGAATTCGTTAGAATCAAGATTTGCTGCGTGATCGTACGTATCACCCTGTAATTCAGGAACCAGAACTCGGATCCACACAAAATTCAACAGCAGCTTCCATTTAAAATCAAGTTTGTCAAAATCGGTTCAGAAAATTCCGAGAAACCGATGTGGACAAATCAACAAGTTTTGTTTTGTAACCATACTCTTCAACTCGTAATCCGGGACAAGATGTCGGTTGAAAATCAAATTCAATAGCAACCTATGGGAATAGTATACCTTTCATTGGAATCTTAGTTTGTAAAAATCGGTTCAGCCATCTCCAAAAAAACCGATGTGGACATTTTGTTAACAAATCCGCACATACACACATACATACATACATACATACATACATACATACATACATACATACATACATACATACATACATACATACATACATACATACATACATACATACATACATACATACATACATACATACATACATACACACATACATATACACAGATATTTTGCGATCTCGATCTCGATTCTGCGAACTGAGTCGAATGTTATATGAGACTCGGCCCTCCGGGCCTCGGTTAGAAAATCGGTTTTTGGAGCAATTGCGTAACCTTTCTATATGAGAAAGGCAAAAGAATAGTATTTAATTAGCTTAATCAGCATGAGTTCAATGTAATCTTCATGTGATTATATTTTGAAATGTTGGTGGAATGGGTTTAAAAGTGGTGGGAATGGGGGGTTAGTAGAGTGGGAGTGGAGGATGCGTCAGAAATCCTTCATCTTATTTTGGTATACGGGGTGGATGAAGGAAATGCGGGCGTGAGGGTGGTCCAAGGGGACGGTAGTGATGAAGGAGGGAGATGTAAGGGAAAGGCGGGGGGGGCGGAGGGGCTCTGATGAATACGCAGCTGCATATTTTGCCTTCCATTTGAGACTTGGTTTGAGAAAATCGGTTCAGTCATCACCGAAGAACCGATGTGACTTTATTTGTGGAATATGCCCGGAATTCCGGACTTCCGGAATCGTCGATAGTGGACAATGTATTCAAAGAATGTTTGATTGGCAATCAGTGATCTAGATCTGCGATTAGAAGTAATTTGGTGACCATTTCAATAGTTTTTAGCCTCTGAGGTATTACGATTGTACCGATTTATATGGGAAATTCCAGTGTATCCTTACTAACACCCCTGTAACTCCGGAAGCAAGAGTCAGAACAGAATGAAATTCAGCAGCAATCAATGGTATTACTGTATCTTTCATTTGAAATCAAGTTTGTAAAAATCGGTAGAGAATTCGTTGGGGAATGGGTGTGATATAAGCTTAGGAACTTGGCGGGTTCCCCAGGGGCGTCATGAACTGTCATAGGTGGCCAATGTGGTCAAAGCTGCTTTGATTGATCATTAGTGATCCAGACCCGCAAACTAGAGTAATGTTACATCAATTTTAATATGTTTTACATCATTTGAACATCATGGTGGTACCAGTTTATATGGGAATTTGCTGTGTGACCGCACTCTTCAACCCGTAACTCCGGAACCGGAAGTCGGATCAACTAAAAATTCAATAGCAGCTTATGGGAGCGTTATACCTTTCATATGAAACTAAGTTTGCGAAAATCGGTTCAGCCATCTCTGAGAAAATTGTGTGAGTTTAAATGACACACACACATACACACACACATACATACACACACAGACATTTGCCGATCTCGACGAACTGAATCGAATGGTGTATGACACTCGGCCCTCCGGGCCTCCGTTAAAAAGTCGATTTTTACAGTGATTGCATAGCCTTTCTTTATATGAGAAAGGCAAAAAGGTGCGAAATCGGCAAAGTCCCAAAAAGTCGATTTTTACAACAAAAAATTTTTCGGGATAACATAAAATCTCGACGTTTCATGCATTTTAAAGATGTTTGGCATCAAAAATACGAATTCGATTTCTGAAATTTCATGGGGTCCCCCTTCGAAAAAAAAAATTTGAGCTCCGGCTTATATGGGAATTTCATATGTGACCGGACGATTTAGTCTATATTTCCGGCCCCATATAATCGATCCGTACGAAATTTTATGAACATCTTTGGGGATATTATAGCTATCATTTGGGACTAAGTTTGTGAAAATCGGCCCAACCATTTCCGGGAAACTGATGTGAGTTCGTAAATTTCGAAAGATGGCCGCTTTTTCCGAGCACTTCCGGTGGTCAATGTAGTGAACGAAAGTTTGGTTGGCCGTCGCTGACCTAGAACAGCAAATTTAAGTTGTTTGAGAGACATTTTAGCGAAATTTTTATCTTTTTTGCTTTCATCGGAGTATCGATTTGACTCACAATTTGCTATGTGATCGCACGCCACAACCTATAACTCCGGAACCGGAAGTCGGATCGGGATGAAATTAAATAGCCATTTACGGGGACGCAATACTTTTCATTTGAGGCCAAGTTTAGTCGAATCGGTCTAGCCATCTCCGAGAAACCGATGTGATTATTATTCTGAATTTAGATACTTCCGCCGGGGCTTCCGGAACCGATGGTGGTGGCCAATGTGGCCAAATAGACTTTGAATGGATGTTAGTGACCTAATACTACAAATCGAAGCAGTTGTGGTCATATTTTCGAAAAAATTTCACCTCTATGCATTCATTGCAGAATTTATTAAAATCGACATTTTCTGCGTGTTCGTACTCATCACCCTGTAATTCCGGAACCGGAAGTCGGATCCATTAGAAATTCAATACCAGCCTATGGAAACGTTGCACCTTTTATTTGAGACTAAGTTTGTCAAAATCGGTTCAGCCATCTCTGAGAAAAATGAGTGACATTTTTGGTAACATACACACACGCATACGCACATACACACACATACATACATACACACATACATACATACACACACAGACATTTGCCGAACTCGACGAACTGAATCGAATGGTATATGTCACTCGGCCCTCCGGGCCTCCGTTAAAAAGTCGATTTTCGGAGCAATTGCAATACCTTTCTATTGAGAAAGGCAAAAATTTCACCTTTTTACATTCATCGCAGAATTCGTTAGAATCAAGATTTGCTGCGTGATCGTACGTATCACCCTGTAATTCAGGAACCAGAACTCGGATCCACACAAAATTCAACAGCAGCTTCCATTTAAAATCAAGTTTGTCAAAATCGGTTCAGAAAATTCCGAGAAACCGATGTGGACAAATCAACAAGTTTTGTTTTGTAACCATACTCTTCAACTCGTAATCCGGGACAAGATGTCGGTTGAAAATCAAATTCAATAGCAACCTATGGGAATAGTATACCTTTCATTGGAATCTTAGTTTGTAAAAATCGGTTCAGCCATCTCCAAAAAAACCGATGTGGACATTTTGTTAACAAATCCGCACATACACACATACATACATACATACATACATACATACATACATACATACATACATACATACATACATACATACATACATACATACATACATACATACATACATACATACATACATACATACATACATACATACACACATACATATACACAGATATTTTGCGATCTCGATCTCGATTCTGCGAACTGAGTCGAATGTTATATGAGACTCGGCCCTCCGGGCCTCGGTTAGAAAATCGGTTTTTGGAGCAATTGCGTAACCTTTCTATATGAGAAAGGCAAAAGAATAGTATTTAATTAGCTTAATCAGCATGAGTTCAATGTAATCTTCATGTGATTATATTTTGAAATGTTGGTGGAATGGGTTTAAAAGTGGTGGGAATGGGGGGTTAGTAGAGTGGGAGTGGAGGATGCGTCAGAAATCCTTCATCTTATTTTGGTATACGGGGTGGATGAAGGAAATGCGGGCGTGAGGGTGGTCCAAGGGGACGGTAGTGATGAAGGAGGGAGATGTAAGGGAAAGGCGGGGGGGGCGGAGGGGCTCTGATGAATACTCAGCTGCATATTTTGCCTTCCATTTGAGACTTGGTTTGAGAAAATCGGTTCAGTCATCACCGAAGAACCGATGTGACTTTATTTGTGGAATATGCCCGGAATTCCGGACTTCCGGAATCGTCGATAGTGGACAATGTATTCAAAGAATGTTTGATTGGCAATCAGTGATCTAGATCTGCGATTAGAAGTAATTTGGTGACCATTTCAATAGTTTTTAGCCTCTGAGGTATTACGATTGTACCGATTTATATGGGAAATTCCAGTGTATCCTTACTAACACCCCTGTAACTCCGGAAGCAAGAGTCAGAACAGAATGAAATTCAGCAGCAATCAATGGTATTACTGTATCTTTCATTTGAAATCAAGTTTGTAAAAATCGGTAGAGAATTCGTTGGGGAATGGGTGTGATATAAGCTTAGGAACTTGGCGGGTTCCCCAGGGGCGTCATGAACTGTCATAGGTGGCCAATGTGGTCAAAGCTGCTTTGATTGATCATTAGTGATCCAGACCCGCAAACTAGAGTAATGTTACATCAATTTTAATATGTTTTACATCATTTGAACATCATGGTGGTACCAGTTTATATGGGAATTTGCTGTGTGACCGCACTCTTCAACCCGTAACTCCGGAACCGGAAGTCGGATCAACTAAAAATTCAATAGCAGCTTATGGGAGCGTTATACCTTTCATATGAAACTAAGTTTGCGAAAATCGGTTCAGCCATCTCTGAGAAAATTGTGTGAGTTTAAATGACACACACACGCATACACACACACATACATACACACACAGACATTTGCCGATCTCGACGAACTGAATCGAATGGTGTATGACACTCGGCCCTCCGGGCCTCCGTTAAAAAGTCGATTTTTACAGTGATTGCATAGCCTTTCTTTATATGAGAAAGGCAAAAAGGTGCGAAATCGGCAAAGTCCCAAAAAGTCGATTTTTACAACAAAAAATTTTTCGGGATAACATAAAATCTCGACGTTTCATGCATTTTAAAGATGTTTGGCATCAAAAATACGAATTCGATTTCTGAAATTTCATGGGGTCCCCCTTCGAAAAAAAAAATTGAGCTCCGGCTTATATGGGAATTTCATATGTGACCGGACGATTTAGTCTTTAGTTATTTAGTCTATATTTATTAAATTTTATGAACATCTTTGGGGATATTATAGCTATCATTTGGGACTAAGTTTGTGAAAATCGGCCCAACCATTTCCGGGAAACTGATGTGAGTTCGTAAATTTCGAAAGATGGCCGCTTTTCCCGAGCACTTCCGGAACCGTCTATGGTGGTCAATGTAGTGAACGAAAGTTTGGTTGGCCGTCGGTGACCTAGAACAGCAAATTTAAGTTGTTTGAGAGATATTTTAGCGAAATTTTTACCTTTTTTGCTTTCATCGGAGTATCGGTTTGAATCACAATTTGCTATGTGATCGCACGCCACAACCTATAACTCCGGAACCGGAAGTCGGATCGGGATGAAATTAAATAACCATTTACGGGGACGCAATACTTTTCATTTGAGGCCAAGTTTAGTCGAATCGGTCTAGCCATCTCCGAGAAACCGATGTGACTGTTATTCTGAATTTAGATACTTCCGCCGGGGCTTCCGGAACCGATGGTGGTGGCCAATGTGGCCAAATAGACTTTGAATGGATGTTAGTGACCTAATACTACAAATCGAAGCAGTTGTGGTCATATTTTCGAAAAAATTTCACCTCTATGCATTCATTGCAGAATTTATTAAAATCGACATTTTCTGCGTGTTCGTACTCATCACCCTGTAATTCCGGAACCGGAAGTCGGATCCATTAGAAATTCAATAGCAGCCTATGGGAACGTTGCACCTTTCATTTGAGACTAAGTTTGTCAAAATCGGTTCAGCCATCTCTGAGAAAAATGAGTGACATTTTTGGTCACATACACACACATACACACACACATACATACATACACACACAGACATTTGTCGAACTCGACGAACTGAATCGAATGGTATATGTCACTCGGCCCTCCAGGCCTCCGTTAAAAAGTCGGTTTTCAGAGCAATTGCAATACCTTTCTATTGAGAAAGGCAAAAACACGATCTTCACGATGCTGAAAGATAAAATACCAAAAATGCAGCAAACAAACGTAGTCTACAGCATTCCATGCGGCGGATGCGCCAATAAAGAGTACATCGGGCAAACTTCCCAAACCCTAGAGAAACGCATTAGCCAGCATAAAAACTCTATACGCACTAGCACATCGATAACCGGCCTAACACAACACACAAGAGAATGTGGACACCACTTTAACTTCAACGAAACGAGAATATTGGAGAGAATTAACCACGAGTCCAACAGGTTAACAGCGGAGGTTCTTCATATTAAGCTGAGAGAGCAAAGAGCGGTAAACCTTCAACGGGACGCCGCCAGCTTCGCCTGCACATACAACGGTCTTCTTAATAAGCTACGATCGACGCGCAATGGCACTGGTGAGAAAGAAGAGAGACGCCACCAGTGAGAGAAGTACATGTAGAATTAGTTTAAATTTGATTTTCTCCCAGCGGTGGCAAGACGCGCTTGGGCAAGAAGTAAGATAACTTCAAATTCAAATGTATTTTTTTTAAATTTTATCGCTATTTTTATTTTGTTTTTCTTATTGTAAAGTTCTGAGGATGGCTGAAAGGAAATAAAAAAGTAGGCTGAAACGTTAACGGTAAACTGTGTTTTTAAATAGATTTTCACCGAAAAATATCAACTAAAAAACGACAACATTCATGAACGGTGACTGAAACCTTGAAACACAAAATTCAATATTTGTCGAAATCGTTCAGTCATCAGGTTGGGCTGCGAAGCATTGTCTAGCAAGACTCTGGCAACAGCTATGTTGCCTTTGGGCCCAACCACCTTTACAAGTGCAGTTGACAGGAAGACTTGTACCTGGTGTGAGCGGTTAGATCGAGGCGTCACAAACGAGGACTGAGAGGTACTAGGAATTTGGAGCGATCTTGAGTGTGCGCTTTCGTTCAGCAATTGAGCATGTTGGTTGGTTCCTGTTGATTTGACAGAGTTGATGTGCCTTTAGCGTTAGGTGGAGATGATCGATGCAGAAGACTATTGTGTTTCTTTCCACAAATCCGACAGCTACGCTGTTTGCATTGATTTGGATGATGCTTTTCACTTATGCAGTTTGCACAAAGCCCTTTGTTGGATACGACGTTGATTCGTTCCGGAACGGTAAGTGCTTTAAATTTCCCTCAGTAGAATAGGGAGTGATTTCCATTGCAGAGGCTGCAAGATCTATTAGACGAAGATGTGGTAGCGTATGTAGCATTCCGCTGAAAATCAACTTCTAAGGATTGCAATTGCAATATATGGTTTTGCAAAAATATACAAGGTCCTCAAATTTTGGCATAGACTTTGGATCTGTTGTTCTTTCCCATTCACGTTTCGTTGCTGGATCTAGGCGCGAAGTAAGCATATGGACGAGAAGAGAACTCCAATCACTGGTGGGTTCGCCAAGTTTGTTCAGAACCCCAATGTTCTTTTGAAAATCATCAAGTAGATTGGACAAGGATTGTGCCGATTCAGTTTGCACCTTCTGAATGGAAAATAGAGCATTAAGGTGACTCTTGATTAGAACCTTAGGATGCTCAAATCGATCAGTGATAATTTTAAGGGCTACCGTATAATTATCTGCGCACAGGGTTATGTCGTCAATAAGCTTAGCTGCTGTACCCTTCAAGGACGCTTTAAAGTAATGGAACTTCTGTATGTCCAAGAGCTCTGGATTATTGTGTATCAAGGAGCAAAAGGTGTCGTAAAACGAATACCAATTATCGATGTCCCCATTGAATTCGGGAACTGATATGCTAGGAAGGCGAAGTGTCCCACAGGTAGTTCCTGGTGTAGTATCAGGAAGCCGCTCAGCCTGACTCGAGCAATGGGTTTTGAGCCAAGCTTGGAGTGCGAAAAAGTCTTTTTTCAAACTCCTCTAAATCTTTCTGTAAATCCATGTCGTACTCCGTGACAATACCATCAGTCAGGATTTCTAGAGCCGACGAGCTATCTTGATAACTAGCATAAATTTGATCTAGCTAAACATAGCTGAGCTTCTGCCAGTCTTGACGGGTCAAAAGAGTTAATGAAATTGTGCATACGCCCTAAAGCATCTCGAGCACGGTTGCAGGCAATCATGTGCTTTTTTATTTCTTGGCTATTCGCTGCAGTCGCAGGATTGGGAATGGAAATGTCATTTTCCCTTTTAGAACCCTCCATTGTGTATAGCTACAATCGCACGGGTTACTTGTGATTGAGGGAAAGCAAAATGGTGACTTACGTGAATTACCTCCAGTTGAACGCGTCGTTGGTGATACTAGATGCGTCCGAAGTCCGAAGCGCGAGAATGTGTCCGGCTTTATGCAACGGAGACTGATGTCCAGGATAAATTGTGGATCTGGTACGGTATTAAGTGATCGCCAGCAGTCGACAAGAGTGCTGCTGGATAGTATCTTAGGCACTCGTTAGAACGAACCGCCAATTCAATAAGCCCTCATCAGTCCAATGACGCTAAAGTTGTCCTCGAAATCCTGTCTCACCCTGAAATGGTATCGAAAGTGTGATCAGTTCCTTTTCTTCCGTGATCAAGATGATTGGAACCGGACTTAACTTTTGTAACCGGCGTGGTGTCCCTTTCAGGAACAAAATGGAGTCCGATTTTCCTCGCCGAAAAAGATACTGCGGTGAAATCTGGCCTTCGCGGTGATCCGCGGTTCGAAGGACCATGTACGAGCCTGTGCTCGTTCTGCGTATCTCCGTCGGGAGGTTGGAATCGGTTCCAGATTCCACTCGAAGCTGATCCAGACCATGCGAAAAAAGGTGGACGACGAGATGATGGCGGGCTTTCGATGACCGACGCGATTAAACGAGAGCGACAACGTAGGTACGAGTGCTCGGTACGATGAGTAGGTTTTAACTGCCGTTTATTTAACTTCATCGGTATAAGTACATATCACACTTATCTATTATTTCACTTTCGATCTTCGTAGCGGTGGGTAAATGTGATATTAGGTGGACCTAGTTTTGTGGAATTCAGTTTAATGTGAGTGCTAGGTGTAGAAGTGTGCTTAACCTAAGTGTAATAATTTACATTTCATTTAGCTAAATAAATTGATTTCAAATATTTCTTCTGCGCTCGTACAGCCTCCATTATATTCTCCAAAGATATTATTGACCTAAAATAAGCCGTTTTGGCGTTAATAATAGATTAAATGTTTTTGGTCATTTATAGCTTGTTCGAAAGGTATTTGTTGAAGCTGTCTAAAAACATATAAAGTGTTAATCTATGTTGTCAATTTTGGCAGATAATTCAAAAAAACTGCAAAAAACGCCATTTTTACACATTGAAACTTTCATATCTTGGAAACCAAACATCAGAATCAAAAACAAATTAATAGCGTTCTTACTGTTTGATAGGTCTTTCATTTAAAATTGGTTTGGATAAGATCGGTTCAGCCACTGCTGAGAAACACGAATGAGAATTTGTCCGTTACATACACACACACAGACACACACAGACATTGTCCCAAATCGTCGAGCTGAGTCGATTGGTATATAAGACTCGGCCTTCCGGAAAAAAATCTTGAAAGTTTGAGCGAATTCCATACATTTCTTTTATAAGAAATGTAAAATGTGCTAATTGCGAAATCCGTGCAAAAAACTGCCAACAATCTTCTAAGTTCTTTGCATTTAAAAGGACGTAGCATTTTTGTAGGAAAAAGTCTAAGCCTTTGCATTCAAAAGGACTTATTTTTGCAAAAACCGTATTAATTGCGAAATCCGTGCAAAAAAACTTTTAAAAATATTCTAAGTCTTGTGTTTGGAGTTTTTTATGCGTACTTTCGAATTTCGGTTTTTGACGAGGATTTTCGAATTAACGCGGTTTTTACGCGGATTTTCCAATCACCGCGGTTTTTTTTTTTGCGCGGTACGCATCCCCAGCGTAAAAAAACTGGGTTTAATACATTTTCATTATACATGACATGACAACTATACAGGGTGTTTGGTTCATGGTTAAGAACCTCTCGAGGGATGATTGATGGTCATATTTGGAGAAAAAAATCGTTCTGCACATACCATGAAATCTCAACCGTTACTAAGTTATTGAACGTTTTGTGTTAAAAACTTAGTTGTCTTTAAATAGTTCTAACTCAAAAAATATACTTTGTATTTCAAATCTTTTAGATCCATTGGATAGGTGCGAAAGTTTTCCAATGAAAAATGCCCTCAAATGTTTCAGCAAATGAGGATAAGTAATCTTTTCAATATTAAGGGGCGCCAAATGAACAATAGTGACGATAAATTGAGTTAAATAATAATTAGAATAATTACAAAAATTACCAAAAAACGCAATTTTGAGTTATTTTATTAGTAAAAAGTCATGTAGTACACTTAACTAATAGATATCTGTACATATATCGAAAGGAAAAGTGTAAATAACAATTTGTAGATAATATTAAGGGGCACCAAATGAACAATAGTGACGATAAATTGAGTTAAATAATAATTAGAATAATTACAAAAATCACCAAAAAAACGCAATTTTGAGTTATTTTATTAGTAAAAAGTCATGTAGTACACTTAACTTGTTACAGATTACTTCTTACTACACGAGGTGGCCGTACCACCTTACTCACCGGCTAGGGTCGTTTTTTGTCTCCAGAGGAAATTCCACGTGGGTGAACTTTCAACCCTTCGAACACCAAAGGTCACTGAGCGGAAGTCGAACTGAGCGGAAGCAAGCAAATGGACTCACTTAACAAAAAAAAATAGACGACACAGCTAAATTACGCTTAAAGACCAGACATTTTAATTTGTTTAGTTTAGTTTCACTTTTTGTTGGGGAAGGGAATGACTATAACAAAAAAGGTATAATTTTACTTGCGCTTTTTTTTATTTCGACGACATCACTCTTCTGGAACACCGCGTGGTATTTTCGTTGCGGCCGTGTTGCTCGTTGGTCGACATGCAGCAATCCTGATGCGGGGCGATCATCGGCGGGCCTGCCGGAGAGGGTGCAGTTAGTGCTGGGCGATGACGATGACGATGAGGGGTCTTCTATAGCAGTAATTCAACCGGTTTTTTTGACGAAGGCCGGCTTTACACAAAGCGACGCGGGGAGTGACACTGCGCGCACAATTGCATAAAAATGTTTCACAAAGTCGAGCGTGTTTCTGAACTTGCTAATGATTGGCGGTACCAATGGCGTTTAACTTGCCAACCTCGAACTGTACTTCACTCGCGTCGCACACCAGAACGAACTCATCAGCTATTTCACCTCAAAACTTTCTGCGAAGGTACAAAGGCAGTCACGTACAACGTGTGATTTCGAGCTTTTTTGTAGCTGCTCCACCGGGCCAAATTAATTATTAGAGGCCGGATCTAGCTATTCCGGACCTTTTTATCATCTCCTTGTCCAGTTTCCAACGTTTCCCTCCGTGCCCCGCATCATACCACCCGCACCCAACTGCCCCGCATTTGATGGCGATGACAGTATGATGATGACAGTATGAGGATGACGGCAGACGTTATGATGATGACCAGTACCGTCTTTACGCATGGGCACACTGGACCAGGGCCAGGGGCCCCGGGTTTTTAGGGGCCTCCAACTTAGAATGAATATCGAATCATTCTAAAAATGACTCCTGGACTTCTTGAGGTCTCACAATACTTTCGCGGCCAGATTAGGCATTTTCCACTATGCCGTCGTAGTCTGATGTAGTACCAATTATGTTATTTTTGTACGAAATTCCGCTTTATCAAAAATATTTGAGGCCGTCAGAATCAGGAATAAGAATATACTGGCTCAAATAGAACGTATCCCGTAGGAAGTCGAGTATTTGTACGGCAGCGTGCATTTGATGTGTTTCTTAGTTCGACTGTTTTATATGACTGGTATTGAAATAATTTCTTTTAACTTAAATTTTTATTCATTTATTTACATTTTGTATAATATTGCAGTCTAAATGATATAGCATTTGCTTTTCGTCTTTGATGAGCTTCGTTGGTAAATTGTTGCATTTCTGTTTGTGGCTGATTATGAATGAACTCCTAAAAACTGTGTTAGTGAAATGAATTGTGTTACTCATATTAATAGGTTTGAGTAATTTCGATGTTTCGCTATGTTCATTTGTTTGCGTAACAATGAAGGTTTGAAGATTTATACATTCGATTGGTGAAAAGGCTATTTATTGTTATTATTAAAAAAATTTCCTTCGGTCTCCTTCTGCACTGAATGGCTATCACCGACACCAGAGTGGCGACTCTACCATCAAAACAGTAGACTTGCCATTTAACTACCGGTGCTGTCTTTGAGATACTAATTCGTTGAATATGAAAATATTGATATTACTTATAATGTACTTGTTTGCTATCGTCGCCTCTCAGAACCGTTCGCTATAAAAGAAACCACAAAACTTGTCAGAATCTATAACAAAGATTTACCTCACCAACAATTTGGGCATGGAGAGACACTATTTCACTAGTTCGTTCTATTCCTACAGCGAAAAATGCGAATATCTAAAACCTCGAATCGGTACTTAGAATCGACATAATATCGATTGATTTCAATGGATGCAAAATTCAATATTTCCAACTGTATATATAGTTGAATTATGATAGAAAGTTTTTTTCGAGGGTTGTCCAACTGGAGCTCGGAAGGGCTCCCCATCAGAAACACACACTACAATTACATACGAGACAGGCAATGGCGCCCATTAAAACACTGCTTTAAACGGACCGTGATTCTGAATGTGATATTTATTGTACGATTCAGGTATGTGCGGGCGTAGGGACTCCGTGATCGCGTGTATCATCGCGAAGCACTCGAGTATTTATACGTTAACGTGTTCTATCGCGCGTTCGTTTGTATGTCGCGTGTGTTAACGTGTATGTAACTTCGCGTGTATAAATTCTATATTAAAACCGTTTGCATTCGCATTCTAGAATGATCGCGCGCGGACCGTGAATCTAATACTTAATTTTTCGTGTACAGTTCAGATTCTGGAACAAAGTGGGTTCTTCCATATCACTTGAGTTCCCAGTCATGTCGCCATGCAACGTCTGGTCTACTGGATATGAGCTTTATTTTTCGATGGCTAAAACTGGACCTAAGTTGCTAGAATGGAGAGTAAAGGTTTCCGGACGTGACCGATTCATGATCGCGCACGTTTGCGGGTTCGCGTTTGAGACCCGTTTGCGGGTTCGCGTTCGACCGTAAGTACTAAAACGTTCACATTGTTACCGGAGTGTTATAAAGTTTGCGCGATCGCGAACGTAGGTGTGCCGCGTGGACCGTCATTCTGATATTTAGTTTTCGGTGTACGGATCACATTCTGACAGGGAGTGAGTTACTCCATATCACTAGAGTTCCTGGTCATGTCGCCACGCTTGAGATCGCGTTTGAATGTTTTTAAGTGCTGAGACGTTCATATGATCACCGGGATGTTATCATGTCTGCGAGAGCGCGGGTGTAGGTTGCGTGGATGATCGCGAAAGGCTTAAGCATATGTATGTTTGTTTACCGCGTGTATATGACTTCGTGTTTATAAATTCAATTTTTATGTCGCTATGGAACGTGTAGTTTAGTGGATATGAGCATCACCTATGTGATTGGTCCACCTGAAGGCATTGGACTTATGCTACTAGGGTCAGGAATATGGATTTCCGGACGAAACTGATTCATGATCGCGCGAACACGGGCTTTTGGAGGTTCACTCTTGAGACCGCGTTTGTGAATTTATAAATGCGAGATCATGCGTGCTGTTGTGTGTGGATGATCGCGAAGGACTTGAGAGACTGTATATTGACGTTTTTGTCGCGTGTGCTAGTGTGTATGTAATTTCGCGTGGACACATTATTTTTTATAAGCATGTGACCATCCGCATGTTCGCGTATCCTTAAATGATTGCGCATGGATGTCCTGTCTAGTTTTTATTTCTATTGGTCCAACTGAAAGCATGAGTTTGGGCTGCTAGGATCAAGGGCAGAGACTTCCGAACGTGACCGATTCATGATTGCGCGAGCGGTGGGTTGATGCTTGATACCGCGTTAGTAATGTTTTAGGTTCAAACGTTCCCCTTATTACCGGTGTTTGAATGTTGGCGAGATCGCGGGCGTTCGCATTTGTAACCAGGTTTGTGTTATCGCGAAGGTCACGTTTGTACGTTTGGAATGAGAGATTGTGAGTGTATATGAGACAATAAGCAATTTGTGTCAGTGAGTGTTAGTGTTAATTTAATATATAGAAACAAAAGAAGGGTGCCTCCAGCAGAGAGAATTGGGCCCTAAACTCACATTGTATATTATTTGACAATGGCAGTGGATAATAAAGGTCGCCAAGTTAAGTACTAAAATTGATCACAACAATGTAGCTTAACTAAAAAGAAAATAATTGTATCCCAAGTTTCTGTGATATAATCACTGTAATACTGCTTTGGTGGAAAAGCCCCCGAACCACATCAAAGTACAGTATCATACCGAGGGCGGAAAAGAAAGAAATTGAGAACAATATTGTGCGAATCAAATCAAATTTTGAAAATCACGTCGTCGTAATTTACTAACAAGTTGAATTTTATTGGCATATTGCTAAACATTTTTCATATATTGTCATAGTCTAGGGACTATTAACATAATTAACAATTAACATATAAACATCGACACCGTTTTACTCCATCATTCCTCGGACGGAGGCACTCTTCAGCCTCAAACAACGTCTTACAACTATGAAGGTAAGATTATATCATATGGAGGGGGAGTAAGCTGACCAACTGTGGGCTAGGAAAAATCCGTACACATTTCTTCTCAAAAGTTAGAAAACTAAAGTTGGTTCGATTCCCAACCCCGCACACAGGGTTAGAGTTTTTTCAAAAGCGATTCTTCTACCACGAAAAAAGAAGCAAATGACCCCAATGTTAAAACCTCTATAATCGAAATATTTTCTGAATTCAATGTAATTGATGGAGCACAGAAATTATAAGTCAGAGTTTCTGTGTTAGTGTACTGATTGGTTTCCTCCATGTACATTTGTTATTTGATTTGCAGTTAGTATTTATGGAACCAAAATATATTTAGTTTACCATCAAAGTCTAGTTCGACCATTCCGAGACATCGTTTCGTTCTTCGCATTATGCTTTTAAAAATCCAGAAAAAAATCTTCTGTTTAGCATTCGTCATGTTCACAATGAACTGAAATTTTTTGCCATGCAGGAAGGTTCTTAGAAATTATATGGGTTTCTGTAGAAAATTAGACAGTCCGATCGAAATGAACTTACGAAATTATAACAGTTATGTTGCTTAGAACATTGAATTCAAAATGATTACTGATTAGGTTTCGAATTTAAATTAAAATATCCAATTTGATTAGAGGATCTGAATGCAGAATCATAGAATTTTGAAGTAGGAATCTGTCGTTGATAACTGCAAAGCGTGGTTTATAGAATTATACTGTCGTGTTTTGTAATGTCGGATCAGGTAGGAAGAACACAATCTTAACGCGTAATCACCATTGAAATATCTAGGAATAATTAGTTTTTTTTCTTGTGTCCTTTGTAACGATTCCACTTTTCTGTACAGCGACACTTTTAAAAACCGTATCGCAAGCTCGAGATGCCATATCGTGCAGTCGAATCTTGATTTTGCCATTATCCATAAACACTAATTGTTGTAGATTGTTCTGCAAAATGATTTTATTTGCCTGGCACAATCTATCAAAAATTATCATTATTGAATGTCTGATATGATGGCATCTGATGGAGGTGACTTTCGCAAGGCTATGCTATGAAAACTGTATGTAAATATTCCAAAAACTCGGACTAATACGAAAAGATTAAAAGTAACGTTCTTTGACCAGAGTTCCTCTTTTGTTTTTCATTTTCACATATCTCGACAATAAACGATCACTTCGGCAAGAATTAAAGTATTACAGCGATTGTTGTTCAAATTGACACTTCCCGACAGATTCTACGATACAGTAATTCTTCCAAGATTCACTCAAAAATCTTTAAAATCACGACAGACCATCTTCACTACAGATGAAACATCTAGACCTTTTATTCAAAACGACTTCTACAATGAGTGACTCTCTTTGTTTACTTTCTCTTCTGTTAATAATTCGGTCGCTTTAACATTTATCCCTCAACTTTTTGCATAATATGCTAGTCAAAACCACCATCTTTCGATCTGTACTGTAAAATAAGTGAAAAGTTCTATAGAGATGCCGTAAAAATCGAAAGAGAAAGTAAACAAAGAGAGTCACTCATTCCCGGTCAAACCATTCGGAATTTGATTCGGAATCCTGAATGGAATTACAAATCAAATGCAACAACCGATTCTGAAACCGATTGAGTCGGAATCGCTTGTTGCATTTGATTTGGAATCCATACTGACTCCATTCAGAAATCCGAACTGGTTTTGGAACGAGTTTAACTGGGTTGTAGATATGTCGTTTTGAATAAAAGTTACGTCATTAGACGTTTTATTGCGCACTTTCCGCCAACCTGGACTCCGCACTTTCAAAGGGCGAGTGATCAAACTGCTACTGAAAACTGCGAGCTGTCAAAACACATGTATTTCAAGTGATAGAGATGGTACTTTCATAGACAGACCAGTCGAACTAACCAGTCTATGAGAAGAATTTAATAGAAGAATAGTAAGTGCGCAGTGCGGTTAGAATCCAGTTTTTAGTGCCTCAAGCAACACTAGCATGGGTTGTGAGCATTTTGCAAGGCAAATCAAAGCATTTTGATTCAAGCGCAATACTTTTGCAGCGTTTTCAAAAAAAATGCGACGAGATCTGTATTTTGTTCAGCAAAACACAAATAAAACAAACGCAGAATAAAAAGTTGCGAATTTTTCAAAAAAATAATTTTTTTTTATCAAAAATTAAAACTACAAAAACTCATTTTTTGAAAACTTTTATTTTTTCACAACGATAGTCTGAAGAGAATAGAAACATATTTATTGTGGTTGCATCGCGGAGAAGTAAGTAGTAAAAATGTTTTTATTGTAAATGTTTTAACATGTAATTTCATACTAACTGACAGACAAAAACATAATTTTATTACAGAATACGATTCTCATAGATATTTTAAATTTTGTTTTCTTTTTCGAGAGTTGTCCTACTGGAGCTGTAGAGCTGAGTTCACGGAAAGGCTGCCCATCAGAATTACTCATTACTACTTAAGTCCAATTGCAGCAGGCCATGATTCTGATTGTGATATCGAGTGTACGGTTCAGTTGTGCGGGCGTATGGGCTCTACGATCGCGTGAGAATGAGCGTTTATTGGTGTGTATTTGAGACAGCGTGAATCGGATTGGAAGTGATGTAGGGGTCACTAAATCATTCGGGGCGTTTTGTGTTAGCGAAATATTGGGCGTAGTTGTGCGTGGATGATCGCGATTGTATGTTCGGCTTTGTGTACAATCGCGAACGTCTAGGGCGTTTGTATGTTATTGTATTCGATTGCGTGGGCGTTTGTTTGTCGCGTAGACGTTTGCATGTCGTGTGTGCTAGCGTGTCACTTCGCATCCATAAATTCGACTTTAAAACCAGGTCCATTTACATATTCGCGTGTGTTCTTGGATGATCACACGGACCGTGAATCTGATACTTATTTTCAGTGTATGGTTCAGATGCTAGAAAAGAGTGAGTTTTCTATCACAATCAACTCTATTATTAGAGTTCCCGGTCATGTCACCATGGAACGTATTGTCTAGTAGATATGAGCGTGATTTTTTTCTGATTGGTCCAGCTGAGGGCATGGGGCGTAGGCTGCTAGGGCCGAGAGGAAGAACTTCCGGACATAATTAATTCATGATCACGAGAACACGAGCGTATGTAGGCTCATTCTTGAGACTGCGTTTCTGACTTTATAAGTGCTAAAACGTTCGCTTAGTCACCGGAGTGCATGCATGCACAAGAACGGTGCTGCATCCTGTGCACTGGCTCATAATGTATCAGAGCTAAGTTCATTGAGCTAGCAAGTAGCACGAGCACCGATGAGCGAGAGCTCTTGCTAGCCCGGTGCTAGCTAGTACGCTGTTCCAAGCTATAGCTCAGCTATAGCAAAGTTGAAAAAATACAACACGTTAGTGTGAGTAACAATGGTTGTATCGTTTTATTGCAGAGACTTGTCGCACATTTACCAAGATATTTTTTTCGTGCTTTGTCCTATTCTTTGGTTTAATGGCGTTTAATGGTTGCAAGAATTTCAGCTCCAGGAGGCTTTTCCCTACTCCAAATAAACAAATAAACAAATAAACAAATAAACTCTATTGCGTTCTAGCTCATTGGGCAGGCTTACCGTGCTAGTTAATTGAGCTAAATCGTGCCAGATTACCGAGCTAGCTCTTCGAATCCTACAGCTCGAGCACAAAGGATACGTAGCACGAGCGTTGTCAGTTCTAATTGCATTTGATTCGTTCAAAGCGGCCTCTGAGCTCGTGTTAGACTCTCGTGCTGTGCTTCATGCATCCCTGCCGGAGTGTTCCTGTTAGCAAGATTGTAAGCGTAGGTATGCATAGATGATCGCCAAGGGCTCAAACGTTTGTATGTTAACGTTTTTGTCGCGTGTGCTAGCGTGTATGCAACTTCGCGTGTATAAATTCGATTATATAACCGTGTGGCTATTCGCATATTTGCGTGTATTCTTGAATGATCGCGCGCGGACTCTGAATCTGATACTTAATTTGCAATGTATGGTTCAGATCCTAGAAGAGAGTGAGTTCTCCCATATCACTAGAGTTTCCGGTTATGCCCAAAGAGGCATCCACGTAAAATAAAATCACCCCAAAAACTGAAATGGAAGTAAAAAATCTCATCACGAAAACTTACAGCAGTAAATATGAACGGTTTATGATACAAACGAGCCTGCTATATAATTTGGTCCCGAAAAAGAATAAAAGTAGAAAATGTATAATCCGGATCATTTTCAGATACCTTCATAGGAGGCAAATTGAGTTGAACCAAATACTAGGGGCAGATCACTCTAGGAATACAAATTACCATCAATTTAAAAAAAAATGCATTTATTTTCCAATTTTGCATCAACTTTGCACTCCCTCGTAGAAAAGTTTGTTTAACAAACGTCCTACGCTGATCCACTTTGTTCGACATTTTGTTGAAAGTAGGGCTAGTTGTTTTGTAGGGTTTTGACGTCTTACACGCAGCGCAAAATACATCAAGAATTTGTATTTTCATGGAAAGAAATTCAGTTAATTTCGCTAATTTTAAAAAATGCATCACAAGTGATCTGCCCCTAGACCAAATGTGTACATCGAGCACTATATTATTCATTACGGAAATTAATCGAATAAATTGCGTTTCGACTTCGATAGAACGACTTGGCGGCTGCTAGACACTGAATTTCAAAATACCACCAAGCTTGAAAGAACGGCTTAAACAACTAGTCGAGGCGGATAGCGGGACCTATAAAAGTTCATTTTTTCTTTTATATTAGAACAAATCGTAAAGTTTACTTAGTCCCAAAGCTTATAAGAAAATTCACAAAAATTGATTTTTTAGCACTCTTGTTCACTGGTTTCCTTTTGCTTTTAATTGCATTTTTGAAACCTGGGAAACTAGTTTGCAACATTATTTAGTCTGTTTCCATTTGTGGAAGATTTTTTGTTGTCCCGGGAGTACTTCCACTTCCACTGAGGTTGAAAATTCCGTACAAATTCCGGACAAATCCGTACAAGTATTTTTTCCGGACACATGACCAAAAATCCGTACTGTCCTCCCAAATTCCGTACAGTTGGTCAGCTTAAGGGGGAGTAACGCAGTTGGTAAGTCCATTACACTGTACGCAGCTCACGTAAGTTCGAACTCCCACAACCGCATATAGTGTCTGAGGCCCATTGTTCAGAAATGATAATATCTTTTTAAGATCTATTAAAATCATCTTCAGTTTTTCGATGGTACCTGGACATTTGCAATGCCGCCTATAGTGATGGAAATCTAAAAATTTTCTCCATATATTTTAATTCCTACAGTATTTTCAATATTTCACATGATTGGGCTTAAATTTGAAAAATAAAACTCAAGGTGGCATAGATGGGTCCCTGATGCTGGGGATCATTTTTAGATCATCCTACCCTACAGCAGTGATGTCCCTATCCTCTGTGCAGTAAAGCGAAATTGAAATTACTCCCCACACTCTGGCAAGCAAAACGAGAGCGCTTCTCTTTCGTTCATATACACCACCGTATTTGATATGTGTAAGCGCACGTTGATGACAGAGGTAAATTTTCATACACCCAACACTGGAACGATCTAGAGTGTGGAGAAGAGCTCTTAAAATTCTCTGTGGCGTGCTCAGATAAATTCGCCACCGCGCGCGCCCCAGAGTCGCTGGGGTGTATTCACTGGCGTGATTTCACTGGCGTGTATTCACTGGCGTGTGATCTTTGATTTGTTTTCGTCTTACAAGCGGCATTGCGGGTGAGATTGATTTAATTTGCATAGGTTGTTGCGTTGTGTTGTGTGGATGGCGGTGGCTTATTTCAAGCTTATATGATTTTCTACTGAAGATTTCATAGTTGCTTGGTAAAGCTTGCGAGTTTATAGAGTGTTGTTACACTACCGTGGGAAACCTGAAGTATTCGAGCCTAGGGGCAAACAAGGAAAACGTTTTACGTATCAATGTATCCGCTGGTATAAACAAAGTTTTATAATGATCTGTAGTATCAGATTAATCGTATAACAGATGTAAGACGGGATTTGTACATCCACATTAGGAACGGCCTATTTTTTGTTCGACTGATTAACTCAATGGTAAGTTAACTTATTTTGATTGCGAATTTGGCGACGCCAAAAAGTAAAGTAATCCATTACAAGTAATGTCCTGGTATTACACACGTTTGTAATTCTCTCTCACTCACGCGAGAAGAGGCTTATCCGATGTCCAACTTTTCCGAGATAGAGTCCACATAAAACAAGATAACGTTCACGAGAATTCACATTGTTACTTGTTTTTTTTCTGTAGCGCGTTATTAAAAATAATGACGTGCCAATTTAGAAGCGCTTCTATTTGACCGGTACAGTGCTTTCAAGGGGTTACAGCACTGTAGATTTTTTAAAACATTTAATTTTCATTTATTGGTTGAATTTTGTTTACTGGTGCTTTAGGATGCTGAAAATGATATTTCAAAAAATGAATCGCGAAAACAATAAATAAATATTCAAAATTTTTCGCAACGCCTCTTATGTATACCTCGAATATACTGAAAACGTTAACCGTGTTGTTCTCGAAATATTTTTTTTTTTTTTGATCTGGCCGGAAATGTAACTCGAACAAATGATTTTTGATCAGCCTAAAATTTTTACAGCATGTTCAAGATTACTTTCTCCAGCGATGTACGTGGGATTTAATTTTTTCATTGCATAATTTTTTAATAAGCAAATTTTGTGTCGATTTTTAACACATTTTCAGCGTTTTTCGACTAAAAAATGTGCCATTTCGCGAAAAATCAAGACATAGAAAAAATCTTACGTATGCTGCTTGCTGTCGTTCTAAGAAGTCTAAAAAGCTTTGGTTTTTGGTTCTGGATCAAAAATTACGGGACATAGAGTTCCGGCCGTGGACCTCTTCCAAAAATAACTCCCCGGCGGGAAAGTGCTGCACAGCCACCATCTTGTGACGAAATTACTCGAATAAATCATTTTTTTGCAATAAAGTAATCAAGCATGGGAAAAATCGCATCGTGAACCGATCGTTCGCGCTTCGCAAGCAAGCTTTCTTCAGTTGTGATGCATTCTGTTAGCTTCGAAAATGATACCTAGCAACCTGTCGTTACGGACACAAGCGATTCAAAGCTATAACAACCAATGAAGAAGCACATCAGTTGTGTTTTAATTCTTTCCTTCCCCAACGCGGATGGCTTCGTTCGCGAAGCTCTTCTCGAGCGGTTCGCGGTTTGCATAGGATTTTCATTACACAGTTTTATTTCATTTTCATATTCGCACAATATAATTAATACTTGGAAAACCATATACCATTTTAAAACTAGCTGATAATCAATGGTTTTAAAAATTTGCAACAATGCTTTGCCAACAAATAGGCCGCAAGGAACTTCAGTAGATCAAATTGCTAGTAGTGTATCACAAAACTACCCATAACGCGATCTGTCAGCAAAAAATCCAGTGCAAAAATAGGTACTATGTTTTAATCATGCATGAAGAAACCTTTGTGAGCTTCGCGAAGCTACGTGACAAACATTCACGAGCGAAGAATTGACGCTGCTCTTAAATTTTTTAAGCTTCACTTCTGATTCGCATCGCCCATCTAGTGACCTGCTCTGAAGTTATTAGTCTTCTCCCTTCGTGCGTTGATTATGGTTAATTATTGAGCACAAAATTTTGACTACTTTGTGATCCACAGTTAGCAGCAGTCGCGCGAGTGAGCGAATTTTCCCATGCCTGAAAGTAATGTTATATATCTCATTAACCCTCTGGAAGTCGCGCTTATGGCCCACTGAACGAGCAGCCGCTGATGCTTTAAGACGGGTTCGCTAGATTTTCAGAGCAGCGTGCACTGCCGGAAAGTTAAACATAATCTCGATTCATCTCATTATTGCGTCAAGATAAATTCCCGAAATATGCCTATTTTTCGTGCTCTATAGTGGTGTAACCCCTCAATAATTAGTTCTGGAATCTTTTGACGGCATTTTTCTTCTGTGCCATCATTAAAATAAATTAGCTGGTTTTCTCTCGAATTTCCATGCGATGGAATAATAAGAGAGAGAATTAAAATTAAAACCTAACATGTTCAGGTACGAGTATAGCAAAGAAGTTCAAAATGGCAAATCCACCGTCTTTGCAGTACATACTAAATTGTTCCAAAGAACATTTATCTGTTTACCGTGATTTTATAATTTGTAAAACTTATAATATTAAGTTTATGTATCAGAGGATGTTTATGACCTCACCGAATGAAAATCTTCTTGTGTAAACCTTGAACCTATAGTTGATTTCGTGACGTGAGGATGTGCTTTTGTTTTCATTTCGATCCGAAAAAGGAATACGATCTACGTTTATCCCAAAAATTAACGTAAACTTAGTATTCTATACATATATTAATCAATTCACCTGTGTGTATTCATGCATACACTTCGAATCGAGTACACTTCCGTGATTTTTATTCTTAGTCCAATTAGGTGATTCAAATTTTCTGATAAACAGAAATATAGGATTTTATTCCTGATGAAATAAGTTTTTATGGATATTTAGTAATATTATATCAGACAATACTAATTATCCTCAACATATTCCATTTTCTTCTCAAAATTTATCAATTTCGTATGCTCTAGTAATGCTAACAAAGTAAATACATAATAGTTTAATAGTTCCGCACTTAAGGTGTGAGTCACATTTTAGTCATGCTTAGGTCAGTAAAAGCCAAATATTTTACGCTTTTTTTTGGCTATTCTCGAGCGACGTAGCGATACAAAAAAAAATTCTAATATATTTTTTTTGAAAATCTACACTTGTACTGCATTACAACGATAGCATTAGTTAGACTAATAATATAGTGCAATAAAAGCAGAATGTTGAAAGTTGTTCTACGTGTCTTATGAACTGCCCTAGAATTTTAATTGCAAATATGGGAAATCGTTCAACGTATCTTTGGTATGTGTGCAAAGAACTAGAATATTTGAGTGAAAATTCTGCTAAAAATCGATGAAAAGTTTTATGGGTGATATCAATATATTAAACGAAAGCATTTAATCCCAAAAATTATAAAAAAATGTTAAGATTGTTTATTGACCAATTTATGTATATGAAACTTCTTGTACCATTGCCACTACCATGTATCATTAATATAGCCATTGCTAATTACGGCTCCTATGGGACATGCAACTATAGATACATTAGCTCAACTATATATAACTTTCATACTCGGTCATACAAACAACGGGTTGTTAAGAACCGGCCACCATACCAGAATTTGCTTTTTTCCATATATATATATATATATATATATATATATATATATATATATATATATATATATATATATATATATATATATATATATATATATATATATATATATATATATATATATATATATATATATATATATATATATATATATATATATATATATATATATATATATATATATATATATATATATATATATATATATATATATATATATATATATATATATATATATATATATATATATATATATATATATATATATATATATATGACAACATACCATTCAAGCACCATTTTAATTCTGTCGATTGATGATTTTTTTTTACACGATGGCTTCTGAAAAAAGCTTCGTTGACACTAAAGTAGCCTGACGCTTTATCCTATTGAGCAATCGCCGTAATATTATACAACGTAGTTTTTTATATCATGTTAATCTACAGGTTTTTGGAATCTTTGAAAATCCCTTGGAAATCCCCTGTTCGAAGATCGTGCAAGAACTTTTTTCTATATTTTCGTTGATATAAAAGTTCGCAAGCGATCTTTTCTTCTTCCGATATTTGCTTGAACCGAATAATGTTCCCAAATATCGGCACTCTTGAAGTTCACTGACGACTTTTTCCGTAGCGATATTTTATATTAGTGAACTTCTTATTAGAAAATCGGCGATGAAAAGATTCTGTTGTGAACATTGATATTTTGATATTTTCCCAACACTACCTTTTTGATAAAACACCTCATTCAAGAAAGTTATAATGATTAATAATTTATCACACAAAAATCGCTTGTTTAAACTTGAGGAAACACCTTACTTGTTACTTGAAAATACGAAAATTTCATAGAGATTGACAGAGATTCCGACAGATACTGCCAGATACCTAATACTTTGTTATGCTGTTGATATTACGTGCAATGAATCCGTGCATTATAATTACGGTCTAAAAGACTAACTGACGCAAAAATCTAGAATACGTATAATAAACATTGTTGCTGCTGACCCATTTATAACATCCTTTTATGGAACACAAGATTCATTGTTCATTTAAAATAAGCGTGAACACTAGTGGCCTTTTTTCTTGACCCCGAAACTGAGCCAATTTATTTCGCTCATTGACGCGCAGAATCCCGGTCCTAGCTCCCATGCTCTTGAAACATTCGCTTTCGTCTGCTGTTTAAACGATTTCCACGCAAAATAATAGACAAATAAACAAATGAATAACGGGTGAGCGCTCAATTGTGATGTTGTATGTAAATTGATTATCGTCACAAGCGTATACCTAATTTTACTGAATATGTCAAGCCTGTCGACGAAATCTAAGATTTCGTTTTAAACTTATAGGATTAAGTTATAATAAAACTATTAATACTTATAACACGAGTTTGCATATCAGGTGCCTCTGGTCATTATAAAACTCTCTATACGATGATACGTAAAAAGTTTTCCCAATTTGCTCCGTACTTTTAGTTTTGCAGGTAGTGTGACAATATTTTATAAACTCGTTCGCTTTACCAAGCAACTTGTATGAAATCTTCAGTAGAAAATAATATAAGGTTGAAATAAGCCACCACCATTCACACAACACAACGCAACAACCTCTGCAAATCAAATCAATCTCACCCGCAATGCCGTTTGTAAGACGAAAACAAACCAAAGATCACACGCCAGTGAATACACGCCAGTGAAACCACGCCAGTGAATACACCACAGCGACACCGGGGCGCGCGCGGTGGTGACTTTATCTGAGCGCGCCACAGAGAATTTAAAGAGCAAGAGAGCACGGTTATCTCGCACCCAACTACCTCAACACCAGCGCACACTTGAAATCGGTCTATACAGCTCCGAAAGAAAGAGCGTTCTGCTTTTTTCTGTGGTGTGTGATCATTGTATCCTCTGTGTAGGCATCACACTTACGTGCCAGTGCATCACTAGGGTGAAATGCCATCACTGCCCTACAGCAGTTTATATCTGTTCAATTATAAGGGCCCCTTAGCTCAGTTGTGCCCAAGGGCCCCGAGTGGTCTTAAGACGGCTCTGACGATGACAGCAGACGTTTACATTTATCGTTTAGGGTTGGTGTCGGTATATTATTTTTAAATTCAATTTTTTATAGCAAATGACTAATATTTTAATTCGTGTTGCTTTGTTTCCTAGTTTTACATAATATTTTAATATAACAATGATAACAGATAATAATGAATGTGTAAATATAAATCAAGAGCATATGTACAAAATAAATAATTCAATAAATAAATAAATAAACAGTAATAAACGTATAAATAAATAACAGAAATGAACGAATGAATGAATAAATAAATAACAAATAGATAAATCATTAAATAAATAAATAACAAAATCTAACTTTGACACCAACCAGGGCTATTAAGCAAAACTTAAACGAACCTCAAACATGAAAACATGGAGTGATAACCGACGTGACGTTTTTGTTTTACTTAGACATTTACAAACAATATTTTTACTGGTGTACACAAAGAACAGGCCTCGTCAAACACGTAACGGGGACCGTGCGCTGTTATTTATGTACACGCAAAACAAAAAATGACAATAAATATAGTAATGTAATTTTAGCTGACTCAATGACCAAGGGTAGTATTGTGACCGTCCTAGTAAAAAGGTCACAATTTTCCCGGAGCCGGGTAAAAAAAAACAAAGTGTTTTTTTTTCGCGTTGATCTGTGGTTATCACGTGCAATGTAGCTCTCTGCTTGTCCTCGTTCAGTACTATTATAGTGCAATGATTTGTCCATAGGCCAGAGGAGCTCTTTTCCACTATAATACGTGAATTCGTACAGGTGAGATTGGCCACCGTAATAAGATCATGTGTATGTCAAAATCAGGTACGACATTGTCCATCCACCAGCCTTTCAAGTTGGCCTCGAGAGTTTTGCTGTCGAGATTGCTTATTGTGCGTCAGAATAAGAATCGCCATATTGCTAATGTTGAGCAGAAATACTGACCGGAACCAATACAGTTAAACCACTTTGTTTGACACCAATACACTGTAGGTAATAGAAACAGATTTAACTATCTTTCTCCACTCATTTCTGTCTCAAGTTTGGACCAAAACATATGTTTTCACTATATCATTCATTACATTCATCCTAATTTCTCATTCATGCACCCTCGACACATACAAAATCATTCACTCTCTCAATCACTCCTGAATTTACTATTCTAAATGGATTATGCTAGGGGCCCCTAATACTAAATAACTCTCATCAAGAGTCAAAGATACTTTTATGAAATGTGAATGGTCAACTCATGGTTAATTTCTAAAACTCTCTCGATTGACGAGAGAAAACATGAAATTGCACAGAATTAACTCATTCACCCTAGAAGTGTACATCGACAACATAAAACTGGCTGCGTGCGCCTCCACGATTCGGTTGCTTCAATCGATGAATTGCAACCCTGAAATTGTCTGACTGTTCCGATCTGTCAAAATTTCTCAACGTGTATACCATCATGTGGAAACGGTGCTGGTGCTGAAGCAGATTGGGATGATAATTTTCAGGTGAGTATACTGTATGTAATAATTCGTTTTTTTGTAGACTGCAATTTTTCACGGGACGACGATAGAGATGGCTAGCGGTAGGATCGATATTTATACGATGGAAAATTAGCAGCAAAATAAACATCCGAATAAGATATATATGGCGAAAATAAATAGAACAGAAGGCTTGTTTTTGATGTGAAATCCACCGTACCGTGCCATCAGGAAATGTTTACCCAGGCTTTAAATGAGTGGCCGGCCAACTGAAATGATTTCCACTGAAATCTTGCAGCTCGTAGGAGGATGACACGAGTTTTGCTTTTGCGCGGCAGGGAATGAATTGCCGGCCGTACTTGGAATTATAATGTTCCGCGGCACTGGACAGTTTCATATTCCGGCGATACACTAATTGTCCTTCCACAAATGAATTGGAAAATCGGCGATGACGAAGATTATACCGGTGTTGAGACGATTTATGCGCTTTTTCCAAATTTTTGGTAACTACTTCGTAGATGCGGGAAAACATACGCTTGCGACGCTCGTTAAGCAGATCCGTGGTAAACTTCTCATTGTTTCGTGCTAACTTGTGATCGCTTCCCGCTTCTGAAAACTCATGACCATGAGTTATAAAAAACGGCGTGAAACCAGTCGAAGTGTGAACACTGGTGTTCAACACCATTTCGATTTCAGGAACTCGCGTGTCTCGCAAACGTTGGTCTTCCTTGACATACGTCCTGATAGCAGCGTTGATAGTGCGGTTTACTCTCTCAACTGGATTTGCTTGTGAGTGGTATCGCGAGTTCAACCAATGTGCAATTCCGAACCGCTCTAAATGTTCTTTGAAATCTTTAGAGACAAAGCTGCTACCATTGTCGGTTATTATGACCTCTGGAACCGAATTTCGCAGAAACCATTGGTCTCTCAGAATATTGCACATTGGTGAACTAGCGACACTTTTCACCGGTTGCAGCATCACCCACTTGGAGAAGTAATCGCAAACTACCAACAGGTGCTGACTACCACGACGACTGCGGGGGAGGGGGCCAATGAAATCGGCTGAGATTATTTGCCACGGGCGTGTGTCTATTCTCATTTTTCCTATTTCAGGGGCCAACGGTGCAGATGTAGCCTTTACTTCTTTGCACGTTGTGCATTTTTGTACATACTGACGAACTTCTGCTGCCATTTTGGGCCAGTAGAATCGTTGCCGAACTCGTGCGAGTGTTTTATCGTACCCGGGGTGAAAACAAGCGTCGTGGCAGTGTTCGAGTATCGCTTTATACTCCGCTGGCTCAGGAACTAGCTTCCACTCAAATCGAGCATCACAAGGATTGTGAGAAGTGACGAATTTGTAAAGTTTACCATCTTCCACTTTAAAGTCCACGAAGTCATCTGGACGATCGGTTACCTTGCTTAACATTGATGAATACCAAGTGGAATCAACGACTACCGCGATGCTTCGAGATAAGGCATCCGGCACAATATTTTCCTTTCCCTTACGATGCCGGACGGTCATGACAAACTGTTGAAGGTTCAACGCCCATCTGCTGCATCTAGATCCGACTTTCCACTTGGTACTCAGGATGTGTGTAAGGGCGGACGAATCGGTAATGAGGGTGAAATGGTACCCCTCAATGTACCCGCGGAAAGCATCGATGGATAAGATTGCCGCCAAAGCCTCCTTTTCAACAGCGTGGTAGTTTTTTGGTGTGGTTAATTTGTGCGAGAAGTAAGAAATCACGTGTTCTGTTCCATCTTGCTCTTGTGTTAACGCTCCTGCCACTGCCACGTCGCTTGCATCCGTTTGTATGGTAAATTGGCGACTGAAATCTGGGCTTTTCAAGACGGGGGAAGAAATCAGACGCTCTTTAATCTGGCTGAATGCTTTTTGAGCCGCTTCAGTCCAACGAATGGTTTTGGATTTTGACTGCAAGAGATCCGATAAGGCAGCAGTGATCCCGCTAAAATCCGGAATGAAGCGCCGGTAATAATTCGCCATTCCTAGGAATCTTCTAAGCTTGGTAATGGTATTAGGCCTTTCATATTCGACAATAGGGCGAATTTTGTCTGGATTGGCTCTAAGACCATCGGTGCCTAGAAGATAACCAAGGAAGGGAATTTCGGTCACTCCAAACTTCGATTTTTCGAGGTTAATGCTCAGATTGGCGTCTTTCAAGCGACGAGCAATCTCAGTTAAGAGCTGTTGGTGATGCGCAAACGTTTCCGTTACCACAACGATATCGTCGAGGTAAACGAAAACATACGGTTTCAGTATACCATGACCTAGAACCTTGTCCATTAGCCGGGCCAATGTGGCCGGACTGTTAATCAAACCGAAAGGCATACGGGTATACTGGAACAACCCTTTGCCCTGTACGCTAAATGCCGTGTACTTTCGCGATTCCAAAGCCAAAGCCGACGATCTTGACCCCAGGAGGGAACTTCAGTCTCAGAACCCCGTCATACATGAGGTTCCATAGCACCGGGCCTAGGATCGAGCCCTGCGGGTACTTGAAGGAATGCTTGAAGGAATGCTTCCGACAAGTCTATTGTAGACAAATATCTTGCCTTCGGTAGTTGACCCAAAATACAGCCAGTGTGGGGCAAAGGGTACGCATCACGAACTGTACATTTTAATTTATTTAGTTTAGTTTCACTTTTTGTTGGGGAAGGTAATGACTATAACAAAAAAAACGTGTTTAATCCACCTAACAGTGTGATGAGACATTTCTTATAACTCTTATCACTCTTCGGATATTATATCGTTTGAGAACATTTAGAACTTGATGCTTCGCGATGTTTTTGATAACACATACTACATGGGATAGTGGCAGGACTCAGAGAATCGCTCAAATCAGCATAGGACAACATCAGTGCTAGAAATCTCAAACCAAATCAATGGGAAAGCGAAAAAATGGCCCATAAAATAGACATACCAACGAATTTTTGTTAATGCTCTGTTAATAAAATATCTATATTGTGGTGGGAAAACTGAATTTTCCTAAAGGGGTTATATATTGTACTGAGCCAAAAAAATCGAAATTTTTTTTTTGAATCGATTTGAAGTTTATACTTTACTCAAATTTCCAACGCGACTGAGAACTAAGAAACCAACGCTTTTTCTTGAAAAAGGTGATACTAGCAGTGATACCATTCAAAGAAAATTAACAGCGAATATTTCCAGACTTGGTTTTATTTCCTATTTAAGAACTATTATGTGCACAGTGCTCTGAAAATCTAGCGAAATCGTCTTAGGGCACCAGCGGGTCTGTAAAGAATACTAAAAATTAATTTCTATTCCATAATTTTCAGTTCAGCAATTCGAGAGATCGTGCTCACCGCAAGCCATGAAAAATAGACTACGTTGTGAAGCGATGGTCACTATTTATTAAAAAATCACGGTTAAATAAAAAATTAAACTATTAAAAAATTTCAAATAGTTTATAATTTTCACAAACTTATTAGGAAAAATTGTTTAATAAGCTTTCGTAATATTGTGTAGGAAAAAACCTGAAAATTTCAGTATTTTCTCTATCTGCAACATATAAACCCTTAAGTATACCAATTAATTGGAATACGAATTGGAAAATGAAATGTACCTATTAATGTGAAACACAGTGAATAATACATACAATAAAGACCCATTTTTATCAGTCTCATGGCGTATTTTAGGCTGACAAAATGGGGACATTGACTAAATCGGGCAATTTTTTTTTCTTTATAATAAACTGAAGCTGTTAAAATATTCTTCTCGTCCCTTGATGTAGTCTGATAACTATTTCTGATTATGATGAACTTTTTATTTTCGCATATTTCGCATATCTTCATGATAAGGAAAACATGCTCAAGAAAGGATTTACTTGAATTCAGTTTTGTTCGTTTGCTAGAGCCCATCAAACATATGTTCATATTTGGCTGATAAAATTGGGGTTTCAATGTGTTATAATAGATATTCAGCATTCGAAGAAGTTTCTTTTGAACGAGTGTAGAACGACTTTGTTTCCACTTACTTGAAATAAGCGGCGTAACCAGAAATTCGGTTTGGTGAAAATCGATCATACTGTCCAAACGGCATAATTCCGAAACCGTGATTTTTGAAGTTTTAAAATTATGCAGAATTGATTTTTCAGAAAATAGTAACAGAGTTCATGAATAAAATTCACCATAAATACTTCTTGGACGATATACCGTCAAAATTATTTTATCAAATGATGCGCTGTTTAACGTTTGTAAAACTCATCGAAGATACTAAACCTCCGAAATTGGCGGTTTCAAAATTATGCTATCTTGACCTTAAATTACTGTTTTTAAACACTTGACCTATACATATAATTGGTCATACAACAAAAATCAAATGCTCATCAAAATCGATTAGAACCTGCTAGAGTCGAATGGAAATCGTCATTTTTCGTCCAATCAATAAAAAATTCAATAGCAGCCGATGGGAAGGTTGTACCTTTCATTTGAGACTAACTTTGTGCAAATCGGTCCAGCCATCTCTGAGAAACAGAGGTCACATTTTTTTCCACATACACACATACACACACATACATACACACACAGACATTTTCCGATCTCGAAGAACTGAGTCGATTGGCATATGACACTCGGCCCTCCCGGTCGGGATTAGATTGACGAATTTTAGAGTGAATGAGAAAGGGGAAAACATTTTTAGCAAATGTTGAAAGTTATGCATTTTTTTGGTGAGCAGTTCTATGTTTCATAAACATTAAATCAATTTTATCTTCGCTTCCTATTAAATAAAGACCCTTATTACAGTACATCTCTACAAAAACGAGCTCAATTTGAAAATAAATCTGAGGATTATGATTGATTACAGAACTCTGGAATTTTCTATTGGAATGTTTTCAGGCAGGAATTTGATATTGATGCAATTAGACAACTGTGAAATCAAGACCAATAGATCAGTTACATATCAAGACCCCATTCCGACAATTTATCAAAAGTCCTCATGATGTTTACAACAACAGGTTAACAATCTATGGATCAGATAATTGTTATTGTAATATTGAATTAAATCAGTCAGCATCAATAAATTTTCAACTTCAATCCAATATTTTTTTTTGTGGGGGGGGGAGGGTTGTATGGTGTACCCCAAAACCTTCTCTTGGCTACGCCGTTGCTTGGAGCTATTTATTTCGCTTTTCATTTTCCGATATGTTTCAGATCGATCCGATGGTTATAAGTTAGAAATATTGCAGTCAGAAGGTTCGCACAAATGAACATTTTAGTACTGATAAGTTATCAAGTTCCTTCCAGATAACTTGGAAGTGTTTGGTGATTATTTCTAGCGGTTGTAGATAGAAAAATGAAATACAAAATTCGTTTTATCGTAATAATGTTTGGCTTATTTCAATGGATTATTACTATATTGAACAATAAATAGGCGACAAAGAGTAATCAACAAACAACAAGCCATAACTTTTAAAGTATTCAAAATAGATATTTAATGTCTTCAGCAAAGTTATTCGCAAAAGTAAGAGCTACAAATTTGCTGAAGGCATCATTTTGATATAATCACTTCCAAGAAAATTTGTGAAAATATATCACTCATAGGGGGATTAATCACCAAAAGCACAATACCAAAAGAAAGGGCATATTGCCTCCATTAAATTCTCCGAAGATACTATTGACCTAAAATAAGCCGTTTTGGCGTTAATAATAGATTACATGTTTTTGGTCATATTTCTGGCAATGGGAAATGATAAAAATCTTTCGTCGGCATTTAATGTTAAATATCTCTTTTGATAATAGTCCGATTTCAACAATCTATAGCTTGTTCGAAAGGTATTCATTAAAGCTGTCTAAATATATATAAATTTTTAATCTATATTGTCAATTTCGGCAGATAATTAAAAAAAACTGCAAAAAACGCCATTTTTACGCATTCAAACATTCATATCTTGGAAACTAAACATCAGAATCAAAAACAAATTAATAGCGGTCATACTGTTTTTTAGTTCTTTCATTTAAAACTGGTTTGAATAAGATCGGTTCAGCCATTGCTGAGAAACACGAATGAGAATTTGTCCGTTACATACACACACACACACAGACACACACACACACACAGACATTGTCCCAAATCGTCGAGCTGAGTCGATTGGTATATAAGACTCGGCCCTCCGGGCTTCGGAAAAAATCTTGAAAGTTTGAGCGAATTCTATACATTTCTTTTATAAGAAATGTAAAAAGGTATAATTTTACTTGCGCTTTTTTTTATTTCGACGACATCACTCTTCTGGAACACCGCTTGGTATTTTCGTTGCGGCCGTGTTGCTCGTTGGTCGACATGCAGCAATCCTGATGCGAGGCGATCATCGGCGGGCCTGCCGGAGAGGGTGCAGTTAGTGCTGGGCGATGACGATGACGATGAGGGGTCTTCTATAGCAGTAATTCAACCGGTTTTTTTTTGACGAAGGCCGGCTTTACACAAAGCGACCCGGGGAGTGACACTGCGCGCACAATTGCATAAAAATGTTTCACAAAGTCGAGCGTGTTTCTGAACTTGCTAATGATTGGCGGTACCAATGGCGTTTAACTTGCCAACCTCGAACTGTACTTCACTCGCGTCGCACACCAGAACGAACTCATCAGCTATTTCACCTCAAAACATTCTGCGAAGGTACAAAGGCAGTCACGTACAACGTGTGACTTCGAGCTTTTTTTGTATCTGCTCCACCGGGCCAAATTAATTATTAGAGGCCGGATCTAGCTACTCTGGACCTTTTTATCATCTCATTGTCCAGTTTCCAACGTTTCCCTCCGTGCCCCGCATCATACCACCCGCACCCAAACGGCCCGCATTTGATGACGATGACAGTATGATGATGACAGTATGAGGATGACGGCAGACGTTATGATGATGACAGCAGACGTTTACATTTATCGTTTGGGGTTGGTGTCGGTATATTATTTTTAAATTCAAATTTTTATAGCAAATGACTAATATTTTAATTCGTGTTGCTTTGTTTCATAGTTTTACAGAATATTTTAATATAACAATGATAACAGATAATAATGAATGTGTAAATATAAATCAAGAGCACATGTACGAAATAAATAATTCAATAAATAAATAAATAAACAGTAATGAACGTATAAATAAATAACAGAAATGAACGAATGAATAAATAAATAAATAACAAATAGATAAATCAATAAATAAATAAATAACAAAATCTAACTTTGACACCAACCAGGGCTATTAAGCAAAACTTAAACGAACCTCAAACATGAAAACATGGAGTGATAACCGACGTGACGTTTATGTTTTACTTAGACATTTACAAACAATATTTTTACCGGTGTACACAAAGAACAGGCCTCGTCAAACACGTAACGGGGACCGTGCGCTGTTATTTATGTACACGCAAAACAAAAAGTGACAATAAATATAGTAATGTAATTTTAGCTGACTCAATGACCAAGGGTAGTATTGTGACCGTCCTAGTAAAAAGGTCACAAACTAAAAGATATCTGTACATACATCGAAAGGAAATTTTCTCAGCTTTCCAATGAAGCCCTGATAATAGCGATATAAAGCATGTTTTTTAGATTAGAGTCATTTAAGAACTTGCAAGTGAATTACAGGAAAAGATTAGAAGTCAAATTACTGGGGATACGAGAAGAGATAGGAATATTATGTTGAAGAACAAATTATGAATCGTCCTTAAACCCAACTTTTGGATAATAGGTATTGCTATAATCATAATTCATTATTTTGAGAAAATTAACAAAAACCTCATCAAAAACACTACCTTTTAACTACTTTACAACTAAAAGGAAAGTAAAACTAAATATCTGGAAGATATGAGAACATTATTCAATAGAAAATGTTATCACCTTTCCAATGGCACTAAAAGATTTAAAAATACGAGTTATACTTTTTGAGTTAGAGGTGTTTTAAGATAAACAAGTTTTCTACACAAAAAGTTCAATAACTCTGTAACGGTTGAGATTTGATGGTATGTGTAGAACGATTTTTTGTTCCAAATATGGCAGTAAATCACCCCTCCAGATATTCTTACTCATGAACCAAACACCCTGTATACAAGAAAAGAAATCAATATTGGAGTTATAAAATTTTGTAAAAGATAAAGACCAAATCGAAAACTTGAACCAGTAATCAGCGGTTTGAGTTTGGTCGTCTTGATCAGCTGGTAGGAGAAGCAGGATAATGTTCGCATAATGTATAGGAAGGATACTTTATGCCCAAATGGTCTAAACACCAAAAATGGTTTGGTTAAAATCTCGATGCTTCATGCATTTTAAAGATATTTGTCATTCAAAATTCGAATTCGATTTCTCAGAATTTTTTTAGTTCCTGCTTATATGAGAATTTCATGTGACCGGACGATTAACAATTTATATTTCCGGAACCATACAACCGATCGGTAAGAAATTTTGTAGCTGGAAAATATACCTTTAATTTTAGGCATTTGTGATAATCGGCCAAACCATCACCGAGAAACTGATAATAGCAAAAATAACCCTAGAATAGCGAAAAACTGTATTTGAGCGCAATGGAAACTTGAGTTGAATGCCCTATTTATCATATAACAGCGCGCATCAATTAACAACCATTGCCATCCTACTAGATGCGAATAGGGATGTCCGATTAGCGCATTTAACGATTATCGGATAATCGATTAGTTAGCGTCGATTATTGGTCGATTACTTTTTTTTAATACGTGTAAAATATTGTGCTGCCAATTATAACTTTTAAATTCACTTCTAGACCACAAACGTAATTCACAAAAACTTACGTTTTTATAATTACGTTTTACATTCACGATCATATCTTTGAATAATTTGAACAAATCCGTTGGAAAGATTAGATCAATCGCGGGATTACGAATTTAACGTTGGCATTCGCGTCGGATTCGCTCTATAATTACTCTTAGGTTGTCCTGAGTTCAAGCAAGGAAAGGCTTAAAACAGTACCGCCAGTAAACGGTCTAAGGGGAATGAGAGGTTTAGATACACTATATGCGTTTTCCAGCAGACGCTATATCTATGAGCAGTTCTATGAATTCTGGTGAAGGGTTCTTTAAATTAAACTTGGTAGAAGCAGTACCGTCTTTACGCGTGGACACACTGGGTCAAGGCCGGGGACCCCGGGATTTTGGGGGCCCACACCTAGCATGATTATAAAATCATTCAAAAGACTATATGTAAAAAAACGTCTCACTAAAATCAGTACCAGTTTCAATTTATTTTTAATAAAAATGCAACGTTTGGGGCACCACGTATTTTTTTTTTTACAATGGAGAAGACCTTTATGTCCTAGCCCAGTACACGTGCTATTGGTAGGGTCCAATCTACCACACGGGGTGCACTGGGGGCGTGTCGGACTCGAATGGTGACCAGCCATTAATACCGACTAAACTCCATTGGGCTCCGCCATCATTCCTCCCAGGAACTACCTTTCGGTATTACTTCTGGGGGGATGGCTGTACTAAATGTACTCATTCACTCTCACTCACGCGTTCATACATCCTGTATGAGGCTTACTTGGGTGCTCTCTCAATCGCACTTTGATTCACTCTCAAACACTCCCACATGAGGCTGACTTTTGTGCTCACCTTTTACGTTCCATGCGAGGCTGACTTGTGTGCTCACCTTACTCATTCCTTGCTACGCTTACTTTTGTGCTCGTCCCACCCATACCATGTGAGGCTGACTTGGGTGCTCACCCTATCACCTGATTCACTCTCAATCGTGCCACTCTATTGTACCTTTGTCACTCCCCCTGGCATCCCATGTGGGACATTTTTCTTAGGCCCCACTTCTGACATACCATGCGAGGCTGACTTGTGTGCTCACCTTTTTCATTCCTTGCTAGGCTGACTTTTGTGCTAGCCTCTACCATACCTGTGAGGCTGACTTTTATGCTCACCCTTAACATGCCGTGTGAGACTGACTTGGATGCTCACCCTTTCACTCCTCTGCCACGCCATGAGGCATCGATAGCTAAGTCCCAACATACTACGCTACGACCCTCCCGTCTTGGCATGAGGCAGCCCACTTATACGCCTATAAACTCACTCTTCTGTTTTGCTTCGGGGTGGCTGGGTTTACCCCTTACGCGGTTGCCATTCGCTGCGCCAAACCTGCCTCGGCATGAACAGACCATTCACTCCCTTTTTTTGCGCTTGGCCTTTTTCGCTCCAGCTAACCAATCACTAGTTAGCCGTGCCCATCGTCTGTTGCTCGGTTCGCCAGATTACCTGTAGCCTACTGGCAATCTGGATGGTAGCAGCCGAGACTGCGTTCCACTTCTCCACCGATTGACACATCCGCTGAATAAGGGTATCAGGGGTTGTGTCCCAGCCACAGACGTCAAGCATTGCTCTTCTTTCGACGTCAAACCGATGACATACGAACAGTATGTGTTCGGCAGTTTCATCTACACCTGGGCAGTCCGGGCAGACTGGGACCTCCGCGTGCCCGAACCTGTGGAGGTACTGACGGAAACAGCCATGGCCTGACAGGAATTGTGTCAGGTGGAAGTGAACTTCCCCATGGGGTCTTCCCACTCAGCTCGATATGCTAGGTATCAGCCGATGGGTCCACCTACCTTTCGAGGAGTTGTCCCACTCACGCTGCCATCTGGCGACCGAGGTCACCCTGGTGCGCTCGCGGGCTCCTCTATTTCCACGTAGCTCAAAGCACTCCTCATCTTCCCGAATAACCAGCCCGACTGGCATCATGCTCGCTATCACGCAGGATGCATCGTGTGATACCGTGCGGTAGGCATATATCACTCTGAGGCACATCACGCGGTAGGTGCTCTCCAGTTTCTGTAGGTAACTGGTTACCCTCAGTGCTCTTGACCATGACGGGCCGCCGTACCTGAGGATAGATACGGCAACACCTGCCAGTAACCTACGTCTACTGGCGCACACCTTTGAGCTGTTGGACATCATTCTCGATAGAGCCGCAACAGTAGTCGACGCTCTCTTGCACGTATAGTCGACATGGCTGCCGAAGATCAGCTTGTCGTCTATAATGACTCCGAGAGACTTCAGACTTCGCTGTGAAGTGATCGCGACTTCTCCCACATGGATAACTGCATGTTGTGCCGACTTGTGGTTGTTGACGATAACTACCTCCGTCTTATGATGAGCGAGCTCCAGGCCTCTCGCGCTCATCCATTCCTCCACCGTGCTAATCGCGTGTTCTGCGGTTAGTTCTACCTCAGGAATTGGCTCCTCGTAGACCTCCAAGGTTACGTCGTCGGGAAAGCCGACGATCTTGACCCCAGGAGGGAACTTCAGTCTCAGAACCCCGTCATACATGAGGTTCCATAGCACCGGGCCTAGGATCGAGCCCTGCGGGACTCCGGCGGTAATCGGAACCCTTTTCTGACCGGCATCGGTCTCGTATAGCAGTACGCGGTTTTGGAAGTAACTTTCCAGGATCCGGTACAGACCCACCGGTAGGCTAAGCCGGTGTAACGAGAGCGGGATGGCATCCCAGCTTGCGCTGTTGAATGCGTTCTTCACGTCAAGTGTCACTAACGCACAGTATCGAATGCCTCGCCTTTTTCGTTGGATCGCTATCTCGGCAGTATTTACTACTGAGTTGAGAGCGTCCACTGTGGACTTACCTCTCCGAAAGCCAAACTGGTTGCTTGACAGACCGTCCGTACCTTCCGCGTACGGGGTGAGCCTGTTGAGGATGATCCTCTCAAGCAGTTTGCCAGTCGTGTCGATCAGACAGATTGGTCTGTACGCCGATGGGTCGCCTGGCGGCTTCCCGGGCTTCGGCAACAGCACCAATTTCTGCCTTTTCCATCTATCGGGGAAACGGCACTCGTCAAGGCATCTCTGCATAGCTAGCCTGAACATGTTCGGGTTCGCTATGATCGCTGCCTTGAGAGCGTTGTTTGGAACTCCATCCGGCCCTGGAGCTTTGTTCATTGCTAGGGATTTAGCCACTGCAAGTAGTTCTTCATTCGTCACTGGAGCCACCATTTCGACCGTGCCCGCACTGTCTCGTAGTGCAGGTGACCAGGGGCTTGTGGCTCGAGACGGGAAGAGTACTTCGTTAATCGTTGCCAACCGGTCCGGAGACCGATCTGGGGGTGAAGAGCCCCCTTTGGTCTTGGCCATCACAATCCTGTAGGCGTCACCCCATGGATTCGCGTTGGCACTCTCACACAGGTTGTCGAAACACGCTCTCTTGCTGCTTTTAATAGCCTTGTTAAGGGCCAATTTCGCAGCTCGAAACACTTCACGGCGGTTCTCTCTTGCATCCTCGGTGCGAGCCCTTTGCATCCTACGTCTAGCTCTGAGGCAGGCTGACCGTAGAGCTGCAATCTCGGCACTCCACCAGTATACCGGGCATCTACCGTTTCTTGGCAGTGTTTTTCTCGGCATAGTGGCGTCGCACGCGCGTGATAGAACAGCTACCAGCGCATCCCCGCTTAGACTGTCGGTGTTGGCCTCCAGTCCCAGGGCCGCGGTGAAAGCTTCGCTGTCGAAGTGATTGGACTTCTACCCGCGTACCTGACAGGGATCTCCCGCCCTCGGATGCTGCACACCATAGTTGCTCTTAAAGCGGATTGCTAAATGATCGCTATGGGTGTAGCCTTCGTCTACCCTCCATTCCATGCCTGGAGCCAGACTCGGGCTGGCAAATGTTAGGTCAATCCACGCATCCACTCCTTTTCTACGGTATGTACTAGCGGGACCATTATTAGCTAGCACAGTATCGAGTTTCGCAAGCGCCTCCATTATCGCTTGACCCCTGCTATTTGTACAGCGGCTGCCCCACTCCACTGCCCAAGCGTTAAAGTCTCCCGCTATGACTACCGGTTTCCGGCCCACTAGGTCCGACGAGAGCCTGTCGATCATCTGGTAGAACTGTTCTATTGGCCACCTTAGTGGGGCGTAGCAGCTGCAATAGAACACACCATTGATCTTGGCAATCGCCACCCAACTCCGCTAGCGAATGACGGATCCCAATAGTAGCATGTCTGTAATAACATACGTACATGGAACTATTGAGATCCAGAGCTACAGGTCCAAAGCCCTGGTAAAGGAGGATGGTTGTGATGATCCGGGCCGAGATCACCACGTAAAGCAAGGTAGGGCATAACCCCAATTCCAAGGCGTGAAGCGACCCGTGCCGAGGGATGAGTGATCGAGGGGGTGAAAAAGATGCTCGATCGTTAACGGAGCCTGTGGGGTACCTGGGCAACCCCCACAGTAAGCGTCCCTTACCACGCTAATGCGGAGCTCTGGCGTGGCGGACATATATTTCTCGCGCTACTCGTGGGAATTTTCATGGAGCAAAATAAAAATAATAAAAATAAACAGACGGAGGTGCCAAACCCCTTCGCAAGAGGTGGTTTGGCGAGGTCTCCCCCCCGTGGGGAGAGTAGTGGAACGATGAGTGCTGTACTCGAAAGCACCAGTGACCCCCCAGCAGCGGTAGGCAATACCCCTACCAATGCATCGGAGGGGCCAATAGCTGCGATGCGCAAAGTAGCGAAGCAACTCGATGCTATAATCGACTTCGCTAGCGCAAAGCAGAACATAGCCAAGGAGTTGAAGTTGAGCCTTCTGGAGCTCCGGAAAGCTGTTCGTGTCGCAAGACAGGAACAGCAGGCATATGTTGAGAGGGTGGAATGTCGGGAGAGGCCCGACAGAGAAACCCAGACAGTGGCCTCCAATAGGGAGGAAAGAGAGAAGGTTAATAGAGGTTCACAGACAGTGGCCTTTACCTTCTATGGAGCAGCCACGTCGATCGGAGCGGCGACCGAGTTCCCCTCGAAGGGAAAGGGAAAGGGCAATCGCAAGACGGCATCGAATGCGAAGCGCCCTAGGAAGTCGCCAGGAGAGGGTGCCAAAACCGACACCACTCGGCGTGCAACCGTCAAGGCCAAACGCCGCCTGGGTGAGGTAAGCGAGGGCGAGAGTGACCTCGCTGTGGAGAGCGATGGTACCAGCAACCCGACACGACCGGGGCAGGGGGGCTCAAACCCCTGGACGCTGGTTACCAAGAAGAAGCCGGCACCGAAACCGGAGGTACCGCGGCCTGCGAGGAAGGCCAAGGACAGAGGCGAAGCCTTGTGGTTAAAAACCGACAAGGACAAATACGCCGATGTCCTTAAATCGATGAAGGCGGCCGAAAGCCTCTCGGCCCTTGGGCAGGATGTGCGTAGCGTAAGACGCACCAACACGGGAGAGATGCTCCTGGTGCTGAAGCGAGGCGCACAATCAAGTGCAATATATAAGGCCTTGGCTCAAGAGGTCCTTGGCGAGGGCGCCCAAATCAGGTCGCTAGGTGCGGAATCAACTCTCCAGTGCAAGCACTTGGACGAGTTCACGACCGCAGAAGACGTCGTCGCAGCCGTCAAGGAGCAATGCGGCGTCACAATCGAGCGGGCCTCTGTGCGATTGAGGGACGGACCCTCTGGCACCCAAGTAGCCTACCTCAGGCTACTGAATGCGGATGCCAAAAAGGTAACCGAGAAAGGGAAGCTGAAGATCGGCTGGTCGGTATGCCCTATTAGTATACCCCAGCCGCCTTCAGTGGACAGGTGCTATCGGTGCCTAGAATCCGGCCATAAAGCTTACGAATGCAAAGGCCTAGACAGGAGCAAGCTATGTCGTCGATGCGGTGAGGAGGGGCATAAAGAGCGGGGGTGCACTAAGGCATATAAGTGCCTTATCTGCACCAGCAAGAAGCAAGCCCATAAACATGCTATGGGCGGACCTTCGTGTCCCTTCGGCGAGTTAAATAAGAAGAAGCCGTGAGAGTCACACAGCTAAATCTTAACCATTGTGCAGCAGCCCAACAGCTGCTGTGGCAGTCGGTCTCGGAGTCGAGGACAGATGTCGCCCTCTTATCAGACCCGTACAGCATCCCTGCCGGCAACGGCAATTGGGTGTCGGACGGGTCTGGAATGGTGGCAATCTGTACAACGGGAAGGTTCCCGGTTCAAGAGGTAATACACCCCTCCGCCGAGGGTGTGGCGATTGCCAAGATCAATGGTGTGTTCTATTGCAGCTGCTACGCCCCACCAAGGTGGCCAATAGAACAGTTCTACCAGATGATCGACAGGCTCTCGTCGGACCTCGTGGGCCGGAAACCGGTAGTAATAGCGGGAGACTTCAACGCTTGGGCAGTGGAGTGGGGCAGCCGCTGTACAAATAGCAGGGGTCAAGCGCTAATGGAAGCGTTTGCGAAACTCGATACTGTGCTAGCTAATGATGGCTCCGCTAGTACATTCCGTAGAAACGGAGTGGAGGCGTGGATTGATTTGACCTTTGCCAGCCCGAGTCTGGCTCCAGGCATGGAATGGAGGGTAGACGAAGGCTACACCCATAGTGATCATTTAGCAATCCGCTTTAAGATCAACTATGGTGTGCAGCATCCGAGGGCGGGAGATCCCTGTCAGGTAAGCGGGTGGAAGTCCAATCACTTCGACAGCGAAGCTTTCACCGCGGCCCTGGGACTGGAGGCCAACACCGACAGTCTAAGCGGGGATGCGCTGGTAGCTGTTCTATCACGCGCGTGCGACGCCACTATGCCGAGAAAAACACTGCCAAGAAACGGCAGATGCCCGGTATACTGGTGGAGTGCCGAGATTGCAGCTCTACGGTCAGCCTGCCTCAGAGCTAGACGTAGGATGCAAAGAGCTCGCACCGAGGATGCAAGAGAGAACCGCCGTGAAGTGTTTCGAGCTGCGAAATTAGCCCTTAACAAGGCTATAAAAAGCAGCAAGAGAGCGTGTTTCGACAACCTGTGTGAGAGTGCCAACGTGAATCCGTGGGGTGACGCCTACCGGATTGTGATGGCCAAGACCAAAGGGGGCTCCTCACCCCCAGAACGGTCTCCGGACCGGTTGGCAACGATTATCGAAGTACTCTTCCCGTCTCGAGCCACAAGCCCCTGGCCACCTGCACTACGAGACAGTGCGGGCACGGTCGAAATGGTGGCTCCAGTGACGAACGAAGAACTACTCGCAGTGGCTAAATCCCTAGCAATGAACAAAGCTCCAGGGCCGGATGGAGTTCCGAACAACGCTCTCAAGGCAGCGATCATAGCGAACCCGAACATGTTCAGGCTAGCTATGCAGAGATGCCTTGACGAGTGCCGTTTCCCCGATAGATGGAAAAGGCAGAAACTGGTGCTGTTGCCGAAGCCCGGGAAGCCGCCAGGCGACCCATCGGCGTACAGACCAATCTGTCTGATAGACACGACTGGCAAACTGCTTGAGAGGATCATCCTCAACAGGCTCACCCCGTACGCGGAAGGTACGGACGGTCTGTCAAGCAACCAGTTTGGCTTTCGGAAGGGTAAGTCCACAGTGGACGCTCTCAACTCAGTGATAAATACTGCCGAGATAGCGATCCAACGAAAAAGGCGAGGTATTCGATACTGTGCGTTAGTGACACTTGACGTGAAGAATGCATTCAACAGCGCAAGCTGGGATACCATCGCGCTCTCGTTACACCGGCTTAGCCTACCGGTGGGTCTGTACCGGATCCTGGAAAGTTACTTCCAAAACCGCGTACTGCTATACGAGACCGATGCCGGTCAGAAAAGGGTTCCGATTACCGCCGGAGTCCCGCAGGGCTCGATCCTAGGCCCGGTGTTATGGAACCTCATGTATGACGGGGTTCTGAGACTGAAGTTCCCTCCTGGGGTCAAGATCGTCGGCTTTGCCGACGACGTAACCTTGGAGGTCTACGGGGAGTCAATTCCTGAGGTAGAACTAACCTCAGAACACGCAATTAGCACGGTGGAGGAATGGATGAGCGCGAGAGGCCTGGAGCTCGCTCATCATAAGACGGAGGTAGTTATCGTCAACAACCGCAAGTCGGCACAACATGCAGTTATCCATGTGGGAGAAGTCGCGATCACTTCACAGCGAAGTCTGAAGTCTCTCGGAGTCATTATAGACGACAAGCTGACCTTCGGCAGCCATGTCGACTATACGTGCAAGAGAGCGTCGACTGCTGTTGCGGCACTATCGAGAATGATGTCCAACAGCTCAAAGGTGTGCGCCAGTAGACGTAGGTTACTGGCAGGCGTTGCCGTATCTATTCTTAGGTACGGCGGCCCGTCATGGTCAAGAGCACTGAGGGTAACCAGTTACCTACAGAAACTGGAGAGCACCTACCGCGTGATGTGCCTCAGAGTGATATCTGCCTACCGCACGGTATCACACGATGCATCCTGCGTGATAGCGAGCATGATGCCAGTCGGGCTGGTCATTCGGGAAGATGAGGAGTGCTTTGAGCTACGTGGAAATAGGGGAGCCCGCGAGCGCACCAGGGTGACCTCGGTCGCCAGATGGCAGCGTGAGTGGGACAACTCCTCGAAAGGTAGGTGGACCCACCGGCTGATACCTAGCATATCGAGCTGGGTGGGAAGACCCCATGGGGAAGTTCACTTCCACCTGACACAATTCCTGTCAGGCCATGGCTGTTTCCGTCAGTACCTCCACAGGTTCGGGCACGCGGAGGTCCCAGTCTGCCCGGACTGCCCAGGTGTAGATGAAACTGCCGAACACATACTGTTCGTATGTCATCGGTTCGACGTCGAAAGAAGAGCAATGCTTGACGTCTGTGGCTGGGACACAACCCCGGATACCCTTATTCAGCGGATGTGTCAAACGGTGGAGAAGTGGAACGCAGTCTCGGCTGCTACCATCCAGATTGCCAGTAGGCTACAGGTAATCTGGCGAACCGAGCAACAGACGGCGGGCACGGCTAACTAGTGATTGGTTAGTTGGAGCGAAAAAGGCCAAGCGCAAAATAAGAGAGTGAATGGTCTGTTCATGCCGAGGTAGGTTGGCGCAGCGAATGGCAACCGCGTAAGGGGTAAACCCAGCCACCCCGAAGCAAGACAGAAGAGTGAGTGTATAGGCGTATAAGTGGACTGCCTCATGCCAAGACGGGAGGGTCGTAGCGTAGTATGTTGGAACTAAGCTATCGATGCCTCATGGCGTGGCAGAGGAGTGAAAGGGTGAGCATCCAAGTCAGTCTCACACTGCATGTTAAGGGTGAGCATAAAAGTCAGCCTCACAGGTTGGTAGAGGCTAGCACAAAAGTCAGCCTAGCAAGGAATGAAAAAGGTGAGCACAAAAGTCAGCCTCGCATGGTATGTCAGAAGTGGGGCCTAAGAAAAATGTCCCACATGGGATGCCAGAGGGAGTGACAAAGGTACAATAGAGTGGCACGATTGAGAGTGAATCAGGTGATAGGGTGAGCACCCAAGTCAGCCTCACATGTATGGGTAGGGCGAGCACAAAAGTAAGCCTAGCAAGGAATGAGTAAGGTGAGCACACAAGTCAGCCTCGCATGGAACGTAAAAGGTGAGCACAAAAGTCAGCCTCATGTGGGAGTGTTTGAGAGTGAATCAAAGTGTGATTGAGAGAGCACCCAAGTAAGCCTCATACAGGATGTATGATCGCGCGAGTGAGAGTGAATGAGTACATTTAGTACAGCCATCCCCCCAGAAGTAATACCGAGAGGTAGTTCCTGGGAGGAATGATGGCGGAGCCCAATGGAGTTTAGTCGGTATTAATGGCTGGTCACCATTCGAGTCCGACACGCCCCCAGTGCACCCCGTGTGGTAGATTGGACCCTACCGTTAGCACGTGTACTGGGCTAGGACATAAAGGTCTTCTCCATTGTAAAAAAAAAAAAAAAAAAAAAAAAACACCCTCGGCGGAGAATGAATGAGAACCAGAGCTACAGGTCCAAAGCCCTGGTAAAGGAGAATGGTTGTGATGATCCGGGCCGAGATCACCACGTAAAGCAAGGTAGGGCATAACCCCAATTCCAAGGCGTGAAGCGACCCGTGCCGAGGGATGAGTGATCGAGGGGGTGAAAAAGATGCTCGATCGTTAACGGAGCCTGTGGGGTACCTGGGCAACCCCCACAGTAAGCGTCCCTTACCACGCTAATGCGGAGCTCTGGCGTGGCGGACATATATTTCTCGCGCTACTCGTGGGTACTTACATGGAGAACAAAAATAAAAATAACAAACAGTCGGAGGTGCCAAACCCCTTCGGTAGAGGTGGTTTGGCGAGGTTTCCCCCCGGGGGGAGAGTAGTGGAGCGATGAGTGCTGCATCCGAAAGCACCAGTGACCCCCCAGCAGCGGTAGGTAATAACCCTACCAATGCATCGGAGGGGCCAATAGCTGCGATGCGCAAAGTAGCGAAGCAACCTGATTCTATAATTGACTTCGCTAGCGCAAAGCAGAATATAGCCAAGGAGTTGAAGTTGAGCCTCCTGGAGCTCCGGAAAGCTGTTCGTGTCGCAAGACAGGAACAACAGGCCTATGTTGAGAGGGTGGAATGTCGGGAGAGGTCCGACAGAGAAACCCAGACAGTGGCCTCCAATAGGGAGGAAAGAGAGAAGGTCGATAGAGGTTCACAGACAGTGGCCTTTACCTTCTACAGAGCAGCCACGTCGATCGGAGCGGCTACCGAGTTCCCCTCGAAGGAAAAAGGAAAGGGCAATCGCAAGACGGCATCGAATGCGAAGCGCCCTAGGAAGTCGCCAGGCGAGGGTGCCAAAACCGACACCACTCGGCGTGCAACCGTCAAGGTCAAACGCCGCCTGGGTGAGGTAAGCGAGGGCGAGAGTGACCTCGCTGTGGAGAGCGATGGTACCAGCAACCCGGCACGACCGGGTCAGGGGGGCTCAAACCCCTGGACGCTGGTCACCAAGAAAAAGCCGGCACCGAAACCGGAGGTACCGCGGCCTGCGAGGAAGGCCAAGGACAGAGGCGAAGCCTTGTGGTTAAAAACCGACAAGGACAAATACGCCGATGTCCTTAAATCGATGAAGGCGGCCGAAAGCCTCTCGGCCCTTGGGCAGGATGTGCGTAGCGTAAGACGCACCAACACGGGAGAGATGCTCCTGGTGCTGAAGCGAGGCGCACAATCAAGTGCAATATACAAGGCCTTGTCCCAAGAGGTCCTTGGTGAGGGCGCCCAAATCAGGTCGCTAGGTGCGGAAACAACTCTCCAGTGCAAGCACTTGGACGAGTTCACGACCGCAGAAGACGTCGTCGCAGCCGTCAAGGAGTACTGCGACGTCACAATCGAGCGGGCCTCTGTGCGATTGAGAGACGGACCCTCTGGTACCCAAGTAGCCTACCTCAGGCTACTGAAGGCGGATGCCAAAAAGGTAACCGAGAAAGGGAAGCTGAAGATCGGCTGGTCGGTATGCCCTATTAGTATACCCCAGCCGCCTTCAGTGGATAGGTGCTATCGGTGCCTTGAATCCGGCCACAAAGCATACGAATGCAAAGGCATAGATAGGAGCAAGCTATGTCGTCGCTGCGGCGAGGAGGGACATAAAGAGCGGGGGTGCACTAAGGCATATAAGTGCCTTATCTGCACCGCTAAGAAGCAAGCCCAAAAACATGCTATGGGCGGACCTTCGTGTCCCTTAGGCGAGTTAAATAAGAAGAAGCCGTGAAAGTCACACAGCTAAATCTTAACCATTGTGCAGCAGCCCAACAGCTGCTGTGGCAGTCGGTCTCGGAGTCGAGGACAGATGTCGCCCTCTTATCAGACCCGTACAGCATCCCTGCCGGCAACGGCAATTGGGTGTCGGACGGGTCTGGAATGGTGGCAATCTGTACAACGGGACGGTTCCCGGTTTAAGAGGTAATACACCCCTCCGCCGAGGGTGTGGCGATTGCCAAGATCAATGGTGTGTTCTATTGCAGCTGCTACGCCCCACCAAGGTGGCCAATAGAACAGTTCTACCAGATGATCGACAGGCTCTCGTCGGACTTCGTGGGCCGGAAACCGGTAGTAATAGCGGGAGACTTTAACGCTTGGGCAGTGGAGTGGGGCAGCCGCTGTACAAATAGCAGGGGTCAAGCGCTAATGGAAGCGCTTGCGAAACTCGATACTGTGCTAGCTAATGATGGCTCCGTTAGTACATACCGTAGAAACGGAGTGGAGGCGTGGATTGATTTGACCTTTGCCAGCCCGAGTCTGGCTCCAGGCATGGAATGGAGGGTAGACGAAGGCTACACCCATAGCGATCATTTAGCAATCCGCTTTAAGATCAACTATGGTGTGCAGCATCCGAGGGCGGGAGATCCCTGTCAGGTACGCGGGTGGAAGTCCAATCACTTCGACAGCGAAGCTTTCACCGCGGCCCTGGGACTGGAGGCCAACACCGACAGTCTAAGCGGGGATGCGCTGGTAGCTGTTCTATCACGCGCGTGCGACGCCACTATGCCGAGAAAACACTGCCAAGAAACGGTAGATGCCCGGTATACTGGTGGAGTGCCGAGATTGCAGCTCTACGGTCAGCCTGTCTCAGAACTAGACGTAGGATGCAAAGAGCTCGCACCGAGGATGCAAGAGAGAACCGCCGTGAAGTGTTTCGAGCTGCGAAATTAGCCCTTAACAAGGCTATTAAAAGCAGCAAGAGAGCGTGTTTCGACAACCTGTGTGAGAGTGCCAACGCGAATCCGTGGGGTGACGCCTACCGGATTGTGATGGCCAAGACCAAAGGGGGCTCCTCACCCCCAGAACGGTCTCCGGACCGGTTGGCAACGATTATCGAAGTACTCTTCCCGTCTCGAGCCACAAGCCCCTGGCCACCTGCACTACGAGACAGTGCGGGCACGGTCGAAATGGTGGCTCCAGTGACGAACGAAGAACTACTCGCAGTGGCTAAATCCCTAGCAATGAACAAAGCTCCAGGGCCGGATGGAGTTCCAAACAACGCTCTCAAGGCAGCGATCATAGCGAACCCGAACATGTTCAGGCTAGCTATGCAGAGATGCCTTGACGAGTGCCGTTTCCCCGATAGATGGAAAAGGCAGAAACTGGTGCTGTTGCCGAAGCCTGGGAAGCCGCCAGGCGACCCATCGGCGTACAGACCAATCTGTCTGATAGACACGACTGGCAAACTGCTTGAGAGGATCATCCCCAACAGGCTCACCCCGTACGCGGAAGGTACGGACGGTCTGTCAAGCAACCAGTTTGGCTTTCGGAGAGGTAAGTCCACAGTGGACGCTCTCAACTCAGTGATAAATACTGCCGAGATAGCGATCCAACGAAAAAGGCGAGGTATTCGATACTGTGCGTTAGTGACACTTGACGTGAAGAACGCATTCAACAGCGCAAGCTGGGATGCCATCGCGCTCTCGTTACACCGGCTTAGCCTACCGGTGGGTCTGTACCGGATCCTGGAAAGTTACTTCCAAAACCGCGTACTGCTATACGAGACCGATGCCGGTCAGAAAAGGGTTCCGATTACCGCCGGAGTCCCGCAGGGCTCGATCCTAGGCCCGGTGCTATGGAACCTCATGTATGACGGGGTTCTGAGACTGAAGTTCCCTCCTGGGGTCAAGATCGTCGGCTTTGCCGACGACGTAACCTTGGAGGTCTACGGGGAGTCAATTCCTGAGGTAGAACTAACCGCAGAACACGCGATTAGCACGGTGGAGGAATGGATGAGCGCGAGAGGCCTGGAGCTCGCTCATCATAAGACGGAGGTAGTTATCGTCAACAACCGCAAGTCGGCACAACATGCAGTTATCCATGTGGGAGAAGTCGCGATCACTTCACAGCGAAGTCTGAAGTCTCTCGGAGTCATTATAGACGACAAGCTGACCTTCGGCAGCCATGTCGACTATACGTGCAAGAGAGCGTCGACTGCTGTTGCGGCACTATCGAGAATGATGTCCAACAGCTCAAAGGTGTGCGCCAGTAGACGTAGGTTACTGGCAGGCGTTGCCGTATCTATCCTCAGGTACGGCGGCCCGTCATGGTCAAGAGCACTGAGGGTAACCAGTTACCTACAGAAACTGGAGAGCACCTACCGCGTGATGTGCCTCAGAGTGATATCTGCCTACCGCACGGTATCACACGATGCATCCTGCGTGATAGCGAGCATGATGCCAGTCGGGCTGGTCATTCGGGAAGATGAGGAGTGCTTTGAGCTACGTGGAAATAGGGGAGCCCGCGAGCGCACCAGGGCGACCTCGGTCGCCAGATGGCAGCGTGAGTGGGACAACTCCTCGAAAGGTAGGTGGACTCACCGGCTGATACCTAGCATATCGAGCTGGGTGGGAAGACCCCATGGGGAAGTTCACTTCCACCTGACACAATTCCTGTCAGGCCATGGCTGTTTCCGTCAGTACCTCCACAGGTTCGGGCACGCGGAGGTCCCAGTCTGCCCGGACTGCCCAGGTGTAGATGAAACTGCCGAACACATACTGTTCGTATGTCATCGGTTCGACGTCGAAAGAAGAGCAATGCTTGACGTCTGTGGCTGGGACACAACCCCTGATACCCTTATTCAGCGGATGTGTCAATCGGTGGAGAAGTGGAACGCAGTCTCGGCTGCTACCATCCAGATTGCCAGTAGGCTACAGGTAATCTGGCGAACCGAGCAACAGACGACGGGCACGGCTAATTAGTGATTGGTTAGCTGGAGCGAAAAAGGCCAAGCGCAAAATAAGAGAGTGAATAGTCTGTTCATGCCGAGGTAGGTTGGCGCAGCGAATGGCAACCGCGTAAGGGGTAAACCCAGCCACCCCGAAGCAAGACAGAAGAGTGAGTGTATAGGCGTATAAGTGGACTGCCTCATACCAAGACGGGAGGGTCGTAGCGTAGTATGTTGGAACTAAGCTATCGACGCCTCATGGCGTGGCAGAGGAGTGAAAGGGTGAGCATCCAAGTCAGTCTCACACTGCATGTTAAGGGTGAGCATAAAAGTCAGCCTCACAGGTTGGTAGAGGCTAGCACAAAAGTCAGCCTAGCAAGGAATGAAAAAGGTGAGCACAAAAGTCAGCCTCGCATGATATGTCAGAAGTGGGGCCTAAGAAAAATGCCCCACATGGGATGCCAGAGGGAGTGACAAAGGTACAATAGAGTGGCACGATTGAGAGTGAATCAGGTGATAGGGTGAGCACCCAAGTCAGCTTCACATGAATGGGTAGGGCGAGCACAAAAGTAAGCCTAGCAAGGAATGAGTAAGGTGAGCACACAAGTCAGCCTCGCATGGAACGTAAAAGGTGAGCACAAAAGTCAGCCTCATGTGGGAGTGTTTGAGAGTGAATCAAAGTGCGATTGAGAGAGCACCCAAGTAAGCCTCATACAGGATGTACGAACGCGTGAGTGAGAGTGAATGAGTACATTTAGTACAGCCATCCCCCCAGAAGTAATACTGAGAGGTAGTTCCTGGGAGGAATGATGGTGGAGCCCAATGGAGTTTAGTCGGTATTAATGGCTGGTCACCATTCGAGTCCGACACGCCCCCAGTGCACCCCGTGCGGTAGATTGGACCCTACCAATAGCACGTGTACTGGGCTAGGACATAAAGGTCTTCTCCATTGTAAAAAAAAAACACCCTCGGCGGAGGGGTGTATTACCTCTTGAACCGGGAACCGTCCCGTTGTACAGATTGCCACCATTCCAGACCCGTCCGACACCCAATTGCCGTTGCCGGCAGGGATGTGGTACGGGTCTGATAAGAGGGCGACATCTGTCCTCGACTCCGAGACCGACTGCCACAGCAGCTGTTGGGCTGCTGCACAATGGTTAAGATTTAGCTGTGTGACGTTCACGGCTTCTTCTTATTTAACTTACCGAAGGGACACGAAGGTCCGCCCATAGCATGTTTATGGGCTTGCTTCTTAGCGGTGCAGATAAGGCACTTGTGTGCCTTAGTGCACCCCCGCTCTTTATGTCCCTCCTCGCCGCAGCGACGACATAGTTTGCTCCTATCTATGCCTTTGCACTCGTATGCTTTGTGGCCGGACTCAAGGCACCGATAGCACCTATCCACTGAAGGCGGCTGGGGTATACTAATAGGGCATACCGACCAGCCGATCTTCAGCTTCCCTTTCTCGGTTACCTTTTTGGCATCCGCCTTCAGTAGCCTGAGGTAGGCTACTTGGGTGCCAGAGGGTCCATCTCTCAATCGCACAGAGGCCCGCTCGATTGTGACGTCGCAATGCTCCTTAACGGCTGCGACGACGTCTTCTGCGGTTGTGAACTCGTCCAAGTGCTTGCACTGGAGAGTCATTTCCGCCCCTAGCGACCTGACTTGGGCGCCCTCACCAAGGACCTCTTGGGCCAAGGCCTTGTATACCGCACTAGATTGTGCACCTCGCTTCAGCACCAGAAGCATTTCTCCCGTGTTGGTGCGTCTCACGCTACGCACATCTTGCCCAAGGGCCGAAAGGCTTTCGGCCGCCTTCATCGACTTTAGGACATCGGCATATTTGTCCTTGTCGGTTTTTAACCACAAGGCCTCGCCTCTGTCCTTGGCCTTCTTCGCGGGCCGCGGTACCTCCGGTGTCGGTTCCGGCTTCTTCCTGGTGACCAGCGTCCAGGGGTTTGGGCCCCCCTGCCCCGGTCGCGCCGGGTTGCTGGTACCAACACCCTGCTCAGCGAGGTCACTCTCGCCCTCGCTTACCTCGCCCAAACGGCGTTTGACCTTAACGGTTGCACGCCGTATGGTGTCGGTTTTTGCACCCTCGCCTGGCGACTTCCTAGGGCGCTTCACATTCGACGCCGTCTTGCGATTGCCCTTGCCTTTTCCCTTCGAGGGGAACTCGGCCGCCGCTTCAAGCGACGTGGCTGCTTCATAGAAGGTGAAGGCAACTGTCTGAGTGCCGGTATCGACCTTCTCTTTTCCCTACTGCTTGGAGGCCACTGTCTGGGTTTCTCTGTCGGACTTCTCCCGACATTCCACCCTCTTGGCATAAGCCTGCTGTTTCTGTCTTGCGACACGAACAGTTTTTCGGAGTTCCAGGAGACTCTGTTTTAACTCCTTGCTTATGTTTTGCTTTGCGCTAGTGTACTCGATTATTGCATCGAGCTGCTCCACCACTTTGCGCATCGCCGATAATGGCCCGTCCGGTGCGTTGGTAGGGCTATTGCCTACCGCTGCTGGGGGGTCACTGGTGCTTTCAGATGCAGCACTCATCGCTCCACTACTCTCCCCACGGGGGGGAGACCTCGCCAAACCACCTCTAGCGAAGGGGTTTGGCACCTCCGACTGTTTATTTTTGTTTTTTGTTAACTCCATGTAAAATCCCACGAGTCGCGCGAGAAATAAATGTCCGCCACGCCAGAGCTCCGCATTAACGTGGTAAGGGACGCTTACTGTGGGGGTTGCCCAGGTACCCCACAGCCTCCGTTAACGATCGAGCATCTTTTATCACCCCCTCGATCACTCATCCCTCGGCACGGGTCGCTTCACGCCTTGGAATTGGGGTTATGACCTACCTTACTTTACGTGGTGACCCCGGCCCAGATCATCACAACCATCCTCCTTTACCAGGGCTTTGGACCTGTAGCTCTGGTTCTCAATAGTTCCATGTACGTATATTATTACAGACATGCCACTATTGAGATCCGTCATTCGCTAGCGGAGTTGGGGCACCACGTATACAAAGATTGAAAGTAACCGGACCTTAGCCAACCAACAAAAAACCTTGCTTGGCAAGCGAACTGCGGATGTGGTAAACTATCCATTTCTCAATCGCATCTTGGTCTTTGAACGGACAAATCCACCTGGAAGCATCAAAACGCAATTTCTTGAGGTCTTACGAAGACTTTTTGATGGATTTGGCATGTTTCACTCTGCCCGGTCAGTCTTAGACTGGTACAGAACCACTACTGTTATTTTTGTACAACGCTGCCGTACAAAAAGCCGTCATGAAGGTAAACGTTCGTGAAATCCCAAAAAACAAGTTAAATAGAGACCTTTTGAAAGGGTCTTCACGAATCTACCCTAGCTTTACCCTAATTTGACTAAATAGGTTATGACAAATGTGCGAGCATTTTGAGATTATTTGAAGAACCTTGGCCATTTGGTAGCGTAAATATTTTTATAAATATTGAAAGTATGCTTCACACAAGCAAAATATTCTTGTAGTGCTGAAATAAAATGTATTTAATTTAGCTTCCCTTGCTAAATTCAAAACCTCTGTTTATGGACACACGGCATCTCTTATAGTCCGACTGTTTTATATTACTGACATTGAAGGGAATGATACCGATCATACTGATGGATTCGAGTAATTTTTATGTTTCGTTTTAAAAGTAATTTTAAACAAACTTTACTCGACAACTACAGTATTGACCTCTTCTAATATCGAAAAGTGATCATGTTATGGCTGTCTTCGACACAACAGTTTGTTGAATAAGGATACTGTTATTAGTATATTAAATTCGGCCATCTGTAAACGACGTGGAATACTGTTTGGATGCTCAGATTACACTGTCTGGGAAGACTATAGCGTAGTTGGTATGTCAACTACACTGTACGCGGCTCACCCGAGTTTGAACTCCCACCATCGCATATAGTGTGTTTGGCCGTTTGCCACTACCGGTCAGATCGGTCAGGAAAACAAATATCTTTTTAAGATGCACTCAGATTGTCTTTCTTTTTAGACGATATTTGGATATCAGCAACACCAGGTTGTGAAAATCTGGAATAGTCTTTGTTCTCCATATATTTTGAATACCACATATTTTGTTAAATATGTTCAACGCGGTTGACTGATTTGGGTCAAACATGAAAGAGTGTCTCAGCATGGCATAAGATAGAAGTGGTTCCTTAATGCTGGGAATCAGTTTTGGATCATAATCATTCTCGACAGTTTTTTACCTATTCAATAAAAGGGGCCATTTAGCTCAATAGTGCCCAGGACCCCCGAATAGTCTAAAGACGGCCCTGGGCAGAATATTGTGAAGCCAGCGTGAGCATTTCGCCGAAATTCTACTATATACCGAATTCAATACGATCGTCATAATCACAATCACTCAACAATAACAAAATCCTAGCTACAGAAAACATTCATGTTCGTACAAATAAATTTTTAATATTTGTGTAAACAATTGAATGAATATCCGTTAAAACAGTAGCGCTGCCATATCATCATATCGCTACTAGCTTATTGTTTTTTTTATCTCTATGCGATCAGCTGCGAATTCAATCAAGTTCACTAGCGCACCTGACAGTGATATTCCATTCACTTTCAAATAAGACGCTAACTTTTACACAACTTTAACGCTCGAGATGGGCGTTTTTGATTTCTGCTCTCAGAAAAACTTTTAAACAAAACGATTACTTCGATTAATCGATTATTTCTTGGTTTGTAAAAAAATGTAAAAAAATCGATTAGCTACTAATCGATTAATTGGAAAAATCGGACATCCCTAGATGCGAGCCAAAGAGCACACACGCCAAAACTTCGTTGACGGTACACGCATTCATGAAAGAAGCTTATACAACAGGCAAAATAAGCGAAAGAGATAGCATGTCTGGGTGCCGACCACGTGTTGTGATAATGGGAATTTATTTCAGCCAACTGCATGCCCCCACCATCATGCCAAGAACGAATGAGAAGCGCGATTTGCAGATCTGTATGCGTACCACGCAGTGCTACCAAAAGTACAGATTTTTCTATAAAGCTGCAGATTATTTGAATTGTATAGGTACAGATTAAAATGATGTCTAAGGAAACTACAGCATGGTACATATTTTTGAAGAAAAAATGGTAAAACAATAGTTTTATTTGACATTTCTAATTCTAAGTAATATTGAGAAAGTGTATATAGGATGTATAAATTTATGGAAACTGTTTTTCTTTGGTGTGTAATTCAAATATATTTTGTAACTTGACTATTCCAAACAAATGATTTGGAATAAATTATTTTTGCAGTAAGAACTCAGTGTTCTTTATTTATTATTGACGGAAAAATAAAGCGAGATTGGAAGATTGACGTATAAAACGCCCAAATTAACCAAACATTATTCAACTAGCAAAACGTTTGCATTAACTTTCTTATTGCTGTTAATTTCGGTACAAATTTTCTGAAAAAGTAGTGCGATTTTTTTATTCCCGGTAAATAATATAAAATGTGGCATCACTGGTACCAGCTTATTTTAGTTCTCTTTGCGCTCAGCAGCGAGAGGGGAATGGGTGTCGCAGCTGTCCAACGTGCAATGTTGCATCCGAAGTTTTGTATCACAACAGAGCAAAACTTTCTCTTTTGCTCACCGAAAAAAATCGCGGCGGCCATGTTTAACTCAACAATTTGGTCATCGATGACCAATTGTTGAGCAATGTTGAATTTCGAAACACGCCTAATGATTTGCTGTTGCCCTTAGGGTGCTGGTGGCGTTACCATTTCAACCGGGATCGAAGTAGTGTGTGTAAAATTACCGCAAACATATTAATGCATGGATGGTAGTGAGAAGGTAATTCATGATTTGGATGTGCAGTCATCACTTATATTATATGTAGATAACCATATGTAGTTGTGCCCGGATACCAAAGGTCAGGTATGTATGTATAAGTAGATTATTCCTCTCCCACATTACACCGAGGACAAGAGGATACAAGTTATGAAAAAGAGAGGGAGAGTAGTGGAAATGCTCTTGTTGAGAGAAATAGTAACCGATTCAATTACGGTCGCACACTCAAGGTGATCACAGATGCCGATTCAATTACGGCTATTCTCTCTGAATTTAGTAAATGTATAAGTACATTGCAGAAAAGCTGAAAGAATAACGGAATCCATGCGAAATAGATGCCGATTTAATTACGGCTGTTTTACCAATAAGAAAAACAGATGGGTTGTAGCGATAACATATGTACGAACGTTTTTTCCGCTCTTCAATGATGCGATAGTAACAGGAAAGTGAAAATTAACGTGTAGGAAAATATAGTTGGTCGCTGTGATTATGATATGTTGCATGCTATATGTTTATTTGTGTTGTTTCAATAATTGATTCACTGTCATGCAAGTATACTGCGCATCTGATAGATGAAGAATTTCAATACACAATAATGGTTCAAATATTTTAAATGATGAGATTGTCGGGCGATGAATTTATTATTTCCTGATGTTTGCGAGTGTACACCAGCCGTTTTGAAATATTAACGAAAAACTTATTAACTCTATTTAATATTTTCCGACGTATCCCAAACAGCAAACGGTGTACCAGTCAAAATGAATAACCAAAATATTGTGATCGAGGAGGCTGACTCTCCAATAGTACAACAAAATTTATCTTTCTTCAGTCCAGCCTCATACAACCTACCTCACTTCAAATACAAACACCTGCCTCCATCGAAAATTCGAAACTCTTGGATATCATGGATTCGATGGGTTGAAAGCATTATGGCTGCGGCTAATATTCATGATGGTCTAAACAAAAAAGTACAGCTACTAGCGATGGGGGGCCTAGAGCTACAGATTGCTTTCTGCGGGATACCGGAAAGAGACGATATCGGTGACCCAAATGCAGAACCGTATCTGGTAGCAAAGGAGAAACTGACTAATAATTTCTCCCCAAAGCACCATGATAGCTTTGAACGATTCATGTTTTGGACTATGAAACCGGACGAGGATGAACCGATTGAAACGTTTGCCCTGAAGGTAGAGCAAAGAGCCGACAAGTGTTTTTTTTTTGGCAAACATTTCGGTTATTGACAAGATTGCTCAATACTCACCAGACGAATTAAGACAAAAACTGTTGGAAAGGGAGGATTTGGCTCTAGATGATACAATCAAAATTGTTAATGCCTATCAATCGGTTCGCTATCAATATTCAAGAATGATACCAACGACACGACTAGACACTTGCATCCCGAAACTGTATCGCAAATATGACTACCCCTCAGTGACTCAGGTAAGTGGTACTGTCAAAATTGACATTTGGTTAAAAAGTTCATGAAACTAGCAGCACTGATGAAACTGTTGTTATTTTATCGTTTCCATTGTAACACTTGGTTACCAGTGTTTTCAATAAACAGTAAGAAATGAAGATGGTGAAAATATTGAAAATTGTGTTTTCGTGCAAGTATTAGGTACATTACTTCGCGTTAACTATGAGGTTGGTATTCAAAAGAATATCAATTTTGTGCTGTCTGAAAAACGTGTGCTTTTGTGGCAGCAAGTCATTGAACAACCAGTTAGCAGATGTAATTTCCCAGTATGCCCCGAGATTTCGTGACATTTTTTGCCGGACATGAATTAAACTAAATAATGTATTGTCAGGAAAAAACGTGTTTAATCCACCTAACAGTGTGATGAGACATTTCTTATAACTCTTATCACTCTTCGGATATTATATCGTTTGAGAGCATTTAGAACTTGATGCTTCGCGATGTTTTTGAATACACATACTACATGGGATAGTGGCAGGACTCAGAGAATCGCTCAAATCAGCATAGGACAACATCAGTGCTAGAAATCTCAAACCAAATCAATGGGAAAGCGAAAAAATGGCCCATAAAATGGACATACCAACGAATTATTGTTAATGCTCTGTTAATAAAATATCTATATTGTGGTGGGAAAACTGAATTTTCCTAAAGGGGTTATATATTGTACTGAAACAAAAAAAAACGAATTTTTTTTGAATCGATTTGAAGTTTATATTTTACTCAAATTTCCAACGCGACTGAGAACTAAGAAATCAACGCTTTTTCTTGAAAAGGGCGATACTAGCAGTGATACCATTCAAAGAAAATCAACAGTGAATATTTCCAGACTTGGTTTTATTTCCTATTTAAAAACTATTGTGTTTTTTGACATCCTAGATTGCATGATTCAGTGATCGAAACCCATAACTTCATAAAGTATTTGAAATTATTAAATTAAAATTTGTTTTTGCTATTGAAATTGACAAAATGATAGTATCGGCCCTTTGGCGATTGTTTACTTTTTCGGTCCCATCTATCAGCATTGAAGTATCGCCCTTACGTTTTTTGCCTTTCTCATATAAAGAAAGGCTGTGCAATCACTGTAAAAATCGACTTTTTAACCGAGGCCCGGAGGGCCGAGTATCATACACCATTCGATTCAGTTCGTCGAGATCGGCAAATGTCTGTGTGTGTATGTATGTGTGTGTGTGTATGTGTGTGTCATTTAAACTCACACAATTTTCGCAGAGATGGCTGAACCGATTTTCGCAAACTTAGTTTCATCTGAAAGGTATAACGCTCCCATAAGCTGCTATTGAATTTTTAGTTGATCCGACTTCCGGTTCCGGAGTTACGGGTTGAAGAGTGCGGTCACACAGCAAATTCCCATATAAACTGGTACCACCATAATGTTCAAATGATGTAAAACATATTAAAATTGATGTAACATTACTCTAGTTTGCGGGTCTCGATCACTAATGATCAATCAAAGCAGCTTTGACCACATTGGCCACCTATGACGGTTCATGACGCCCTCGGGGAACCCGCCAAGTTCCTAAGCTAATATCACACCCATTCCACAACGAATTCTCTACCGATTTTTACGAACTTAATTTCAAATGAAAGATACAGTAATGCCATTGACTGCTGCTGAATTTCATTCGGTTCTGACTCTTGCTTCCGGAGTTACAGGGGTGTTAGTAAGGATACACTGGAATTTCCCATATAAATCGCGGTAGAATCGTAATACCTCAGAGGCTAAAAACTATTGAAATGGTCACCAAATTACTTCTAATCGTAGATTTAGATCACTGATTGCCAATCAAACATTCTTTGAATATATTGTCCACTATCGACGATTCCGGAAGTCCGGAATTCCGGGCATATTCCACAATTAAAGTCACATCGGTTCATCGGTGATGACTGAACCGATTTTCTCAAACCAAGTCTCAAATGGAAGGCAAAATATGCAGTTGAGTATTGCGTAGCCGCCCCTCCCCCCCCCCCCTCCCCACCTTGCCCTTACACCTCCCTCCTTCATTACTCCCCTCTTCTTGGATCACCCTCACGCCCAGATTTCCTTCATCCACCCCGTATACCGAAATAAGATGAAGGATTTCTGACGCATCCTCCACACCCACTCTACTAAACCCCCATTCCCTACACGTACAAACGCATTCCACCAACCTTTGCAAATTATAATCACATGAAGATAACATTGAACTCATGCTTATTAAGCTAATTAAATATTATTCTTTTGCCTTTCTTATATAGAAAGGTTATGCAATTGCTCCAAAAAGCGACTTTCTAACCGAGGCCCGGAAGGCCGAGTCTCATATAACATTCGACTCAGTTCGCCGAGATCGTAAAATATCTGTGTGTGTATGTGTGTATGTATGTATGTGTATGTGTGTATGTATGTGTGTGTATGTGCGGATTTGTTAACAAAATGTCCACGTCGGTTACTCGGAGATGGCTGAACCGACTTTTACAAACTAAGATTCAAATGAAAGGTATAATATTCCCATAGGTTGCTATTGAATTTCATTTTCAACCGACATCTTGTTCCGAATTACGAGTTGAAGAGTATGGTTACAAAACAAAATTTGTTGATTTTTCCAAATCGGTTTCTCGGAATTTTCTGAGCCGATTTTGACAAACTTAATTTTAAATGAAAGGTCCATCAGCTGCTGTTGAATTTTGTGTGGATCCGAGTTCTGGTTCCTGAATTACAGGGTGATACGTACGATCACGCAGCAAATCCCGATTCTAACGAATTCTGCGATGAATGTAAAAAGGTGATTTTTTTTCCAAAATGTAAACACAACTGTTGAATTTGTAGATCTAGGTCCCCAACAGTCATTCAAAGTCTCTTTGGCCACACTGGCCACCATCGACGGATCCGGAAGCATCCAAATTCAGAATAACGGTTATATTGGTTTCTCGAAAATGGCTAGATTTGCTCAACTTAGTCTCAAATGAAAGGTGTTGCGTCCCCAGAAACTGATATTAAATTCCATCTCCATCCGACTTCCAGCACCGGAGTTACAGGTTGTGGAGGTCGATCACATAGAAAACTCCGATTCAAACCGATACCGCGATGAATGCAAAAAGGTGCTCTTATATATACTTACCAAGTGTAATAAGAATGAAAGACATTTCCATAAAGTTATATTGTACGAACCAGCTATTAAATCATAGTTTGTAGAAATGAGAAAGACACAATTGCACCTCTAGGTGGATTAAAACAGGTTTTTACAATAACTACCGTTTTACACCACCGATTTCGTCCGGGTTTTTTCAATAGAGATCATTGTTACTATTTACAGCTGGTATCAGTTTGATAATCCTAAAAAAATACGAAAATAACAGTTTCGCCTCTAAACTGCTAGCAAAAAAAGTATCGCCCTGTTTGTTTGCATGGAGCGTGGAGGGCGAAACTTTAAATAAACAAACTAAAATACAGTTTCGCCCGTTGTATTTTTTGCTGTAGTTTAAGAAAGCAATATCGTAGAATCAAAATTTTTAGGTTAATTTGTTGCGTTTCAAAGCCCTCATTCGCATGTAAGAAAAAAGCCCTATGTTTACATTTGTAAGTATCGCCCTTTTCACAAAAAAGCGTTGAAATGAAATCGCAGCTCCTGATATCACGCTATCTCTGAAGTACATAGTTGCATAGTTTCAAATTTTACTTCGACATCGACTTTTTCTAAAGGTGACTTCCCAATAGTATTCTTGATTTGAATTATTATCGCTAATCCTAATGCCAAAGAACAAATAAAAACCTCACGAAAACGAACCGTTTGGGAAAATCATCATCATTACTGGAACTTTCATTTTCACGAAACTTTTCGATAACCTTCCGTCACTTGCGTTAATGCACTGGGTGCACAGTGCATTAACGCACCTCTGCGTCGATTCCTAGTCCCACCAGGAGTACTTGCACCAAATTTGAAGCAAATCGGACAAGTCTAACTACTGGACCAACGGGCCTGAAGTTTGTATGGGAATTTTCAACAATTTACATGGAGAAAACCCACCAGCACGCATTTTCGCCGCTAGGTGGCACTGTATGCATCGTATTATCACTAGAGTGGGACATGGTTATATGAAAAAAATTAAATTTCGCTCCGAGTAACTTTTTGGGTCCCATTTAGCTCCCAGAACAACTCTGCAAATTTTTAGTTCGATCGGTGAAACTATATTTTTGCGCCCACGGTTTAAAGTTTATATGGGATTTCATATGGGAAAAACGTCTTTTGCAAATTAACTCTTCCAAGAGTCGCCCGTTACCTCCTAAAAATAAAAAGATGTCTGATTTTTATAGGAAATTTGTTAAGGAAATAAAGTTTAGAAGACCATGAAACGATCTGATGCTTGTGGAAAAAGTTATTAAGAAAAAACCGATTGATGCCCTGATGATTGATGAAAATTTCACTTTTCATAGCATCACTGCTGCTGACTATCGAATTATATACAATTTTTTTAACTTTTTCTAATTATATACAAAAAAGCCTCAATTTATCCCTCAAAACTCATGCGAAGTGGCCAAAAAGTATAGATAAATGATTTAGACAAATTAAGAGAAGATCAAAACAAAATTGCATATAATTGGACAACCAACAACAGTGGTGCTAGAAAAAATGAATATTTTATCAATCGTCAGACCTTCAATTGGTTTCAGCTTAATAACTTTTTTCTCAAGCGTCAGATCGTTTCGTAGTTTTCGAGATTTTGTTTCTTTGTTAAATTTCCTACAAAAACCACATAACGGTTTATTTTTAGGGTGCAATGGGCGACTCCTGGAGGAATTATTTTGCGAAAGTTAATTTTTCCATATAAAATCCCATGTAAACTTTAAACGACGGGCGCAAAAATATAGTTTTAGGGATCAAGCTAAGAATTTGCACAGATGTTCTAGGACCCAAATGGTAAGTTGCTCGGAGCTGGAATCTATTTTTTGTCCCACCCTAATTATCACTGTAAGTGAAAATAATAAGGATAATTGAATTGTCTACAACTTAGTCGAAGACTGCAAGTAAATCCGACTTTGTTAAAAGAACTTATTAAACTTTTAACGAAGTGATGTCTGAGTCAGTTTTGCATGGGGCCTAACAGTGCATGGTTGTGTATCAGTACTCGATTCACACGAACTAAACATTTTTGTGAAATAATCGTTAGGTTTAGCTCAATGGTATGTTCAGAAGAATTATATTAAATAATACGAGTCATGCTTTGATTAGAAAACTTTAGTTCCACCTGTTACCGCATAGAGGGCGCCAATACTAACTTTTCAACGGAGAGAGATAGAAATTTAGTGTCTTCTACAAAGTTATAGAACAGGCATTTTTCAGTATTTCTTCTGAACATCTTGATAGTCTATCTCTCTTCTATGAAAAGTTTGTAGTGGCGCCCTCTATACGGTCACAGGTGGAACTAAAATTTTCTAACCAAAGCATAACTCGTATTATTTACTATAATTCTTGTAAACATACTATTCGGCTAAATCTAACCATTATTTCACAAAAATATATAGTTCGCGGGACTCGAGTACTGATACACAACCATGCACTGCTAGGCCCCATGCAAAACTGACTCAGACATCACTTCGTTAAAAGTTTAATAACTTCTTTTAACATAGCCGGATTTATTAGCAGTCTTCGACAAAGTTGTAGATAATTAAAATATCTTTCTTATTTTCACTTACAGTGATAATACGATATATACAGTGCCACCTAGCGGCGAAAATACGAGCTAGTGAGTTTTCTCCATGTAAATTGTTGAAAAATCCAATATAAACTTCAGGCACGTTGGTCCGGTAGTTAGACTTGTCCGATTTGCTTCAAATTTGGTACAAGTACTTCTGGTGGGACTAGGAATCGACTCAGGGGTGGGCCGATTGAGTTTTCAAAAATTCATCATTTTTCTGGGCAGTCTAGTGCACAGTGCTCTAAAAATCTAGCGAAATCGTCTTAGGGCACCAGCGGGTCTGTAAAGAATACTAAAAATTAATTTCTATTCCATAATTTTCAGTTCAGCAATTCGAGAGATCGTGCTCACCGCAAGCCATGAAAAATAGACTACGTTGTGAAGCGATGGTCACTATTTATTAAAAAATAACGGTTAAATAAAAAATAAAACTATTAAAAAATTTCAAATAGTTTATAATTTTCACAAACTTATTAGGAAAAATTGTTTAATAAGCTTTCGTAATATTGTGTAGGAAAAAAGCTGAAAATTTGAAAATAAATCTGAGGATTATGATTGGCTACAGAACTCTGGAATTTTCTATTGGAATGTTTTCAGGCAGGAATTTGATATTGATGCTATTAGACAACTGTGAAATCAAGACCAATAGATCAGTTACATATCAGGACCCCATTCCGACAATTTATCAAAAGTCCTCATGATGTTTACAACAACAGGTTATCAATCTACGGATCAGATAATGTTATTGTAATATTGAATTAAATCAGTTTGCATCAATAAATGTTCAACTCCAATCCAATATTTTTTTTGGTTGTGGTGGGGGGGGGCTGTATGGTGTTAAAACCCAAAACCTTCTCTTGGCTACGCCGTTGCTTGGAGTTATTTATTTCGCTTTTCATTTTTCGAAAGGTTTCAGATCGATCCGATGGTCATAAGTTAGAAAAATTGCAGTCAGAAGGTTCGTACAAATGAACATTTTTGCACTGATAAGTTATCAAGTTCCTTCCAGACAACTTGGAAGTGTTCGGTGATTATTTCTAGCGGTTGTGAATAGAAAAATGAAATACAAAATTCGTTTTATCGAAATAATGTTTGGCTTATTTCAATGGATTATTACTATATTGAACAATAAATAGGCGACAAAGAGTAATCCACAAACAACAAGCCATAACTTTTAAAGTATTCAAAATAGATATTTGAAGTTTTCAGTAAAGTTATTCGCAAAAGTAAGAGCTACAAATTTGCTGAAGGCATCATTTCGTTATAATCACTTCCAAGAAAATTTGTGAAAATATCTCACTCATAGGGGGATTAATCAGCAAAAGCACAATACCAAAAGAAAGAGCATATTTCCTCCATTAAATTCTCCGAAGATACTATTGACCTAAAATAAGCCGTTTTGGCGTTAATAATAGATTACATGTTTTTGGTCATATTTCTGGCAATGGGAAATGATAAAAATCTTTCGTCCGCATTTAATGTTAAATATCTCTTTTGATAATAGTCCGATTTCAACAATCTATAGCTTGTTCGAAAGATATTCGTTAAAGCTGTCTAAAAACATATAAATTGTTAATCTATATTGTTAATTCCGGCAGATAATTTAAAAAAACTGCAAAAAACGCAATTTTTACGCATTCAAACATTCATATCTTAAAAACTAAACATCAGAATCAAAAACAAATTAATAGCGTTCATACTGTTTTTTAGTTCTTTCATTTAAAATTGGTTTGGATAAGATCGGTTCAGCCATTGCTGAGAAACACGAATGAGAATTTGTCCGTTACATACACACACACAGAGACACACACACACAGACATTGTCCCAAATCGTCGAGCTGAGTCGATTGGTATATAAGACTCGGCCCTCCGGGCCTCGGAAAAAATCTTGAAAGTTTGAGCGAATTCTATACATTTCTTTTATAAGAAATGTAAAAAGGCAGAGCTAACGGCCATGGTGATTGTGGATTGGAATCCAACTGTAGCCTAGGAAATATCATCTTAATGACTGAAGATGACCAAAACCAAGAAAAACCAAGGGGCTGAAAACCGTTATTAGTTTGCTTACTGTAAATAAAATACGGTTCCAATTACTATCACGAATCCGAAGCGGCCCCAGCAATCACCTCTACTGAACTTTACCTATTTTCAAAATAAACGGGGAATCTTTTAGAAGTTGTGTCGGCAAACTATCATCAGTGTACCCTTTATAAAATAACTATGTTTCGGTGCAAAAGTTGGGGTTTCAGATCATAAAGTAATAATGTAGGTACTGTAAAAGGCGAAGAGCTATTTTTTATTAAACAATATTATTAAAACACTTGGATGTCTCCCATTAAAAAGCAAGAATAACTACATGGAAAAATTTATAGATTCGGATAGTAAGGATGACGAGGATAAAACGTCCTGATTCAGAGGAATCGATAGACAAACCAGGAATGTGGTGTGAAGCGAATGTGAATTCTACACCCGAGGATTATTCATATGCTGCCAGTGACCTTAGTGGTTTAAATTATAACGTTGTGAAAATAAAGGAATTTTATATGTTAGGTTAATTGGATATTATCATTAGTATGTCATTTTTATAACTATAATAATATATTTTCAGAATAATATTGTCAAAAACAACATTTTAGCGTCACAAAATTTTGGTACTGGCGAGCTATAGTGTATATATATAAAATTGTAACAAAAATAAGTAAAGGGCCCTATTCTCACAGTCACGTCACCTAGTGAGTAGAAGGAAATTTTGTTCTAGTCACTAGGTGACGTGACTGTGAGAATAGGGCCCAAAATGTTGGTGTCCTACTTGCAGTTACAAACATCGTATTATCTTTGGTTCTAAGTAATGGAATCACGTCGGAAGTAGTGCGCATTAATCGTACAAAGGTGCGCTATAATGCGCACTACTTCCGATGTCATGGATTAGCACTGAACAAGAGAAAAACGATTGTCCCTAGTTGGATTTTCCCAGATTTCTGTAACGATAATATTCACACAACTATGTTTTCCACGGATAGACGCGCTACGCCAGAGAGCGCTCACAAACCTGCTTAAATCACGACAAACATTAGCTTCTTTGAAAAAGGACCCTTTATCGATTGAAGTTGAATTTAATATTGGGGCCGTACACAAATGAAGTAGCTTTGTTTTGGCGATTTTTCTCTAATTACTACGTCGCACAACTTCTGACCCTACCCTTGGTATACCCTCCCTACCCCCAAAATGCTACGTCATTTATGGGGGCCATTCATAAATGACGTAGCATTTAATAGCATATAGATGATCATTGCATCAAGATACGTACATATTAGACCGGCAACAATTTTTTTTCGGAGCACTGTTTGATCAAACGGTAGCTTTACCGAAAACTAGTTCACTCACAAATGTTATCAAGTTTGTATGTGAAAATATATGAAAAATTGGCAAAAGAAGCAATAAATTCAGTAAAAAATGCCAGTATCATCTTGTGCATCCCGTAATCTGCAGATGCAAAGATCAACATTGCCGTAGACTGCAAATTGATCCGATTTTGCAGTAAAAATATATATAGAATAAAATACTTCGTCACAGCCAGTGATGTACCAAATCGGGTTTTTATAATTTTGGGGAAAAAACCCAAGGTTTTTTCCCGGTTAAAACGGTTTTTTCGCGGGAAGATTGGGTTTTTTGCATTTTTTGATGTTTTGGTAATTGAACATTAATGTATTGTTATCCAAACATTTTTATTTTATTTATGAGCATTATTGTCATAAAGTTTTGCATGTATATGAATTCTGAATGGTTTTCCTCGATTGAATCATTGTCATAGCGGTGATCCAACTTTTTTTTTTGGTTAAATAAGTGATAAAACTTTTCAATGTTTGGGCTAAGTCGATTGTGCTTCTTACTGTGAATCCACCTAAACTAACTAAACATTTTTTCTACTGTTGCTGATGTAGCTGATAACGAAAAAATCGGATTGTGATTTGTGAGAGTTCTGATTACGGTTCATACTAATGACGAATGTCAAGGCCACTCGCATTCTGCAAATGACTCACTTTTCACCGAACTAAATAGGTATTTTCTAAATTTTGTGTGAATACCTACCTCATTTCGCTAAAAGTATAGCAATCCCTAAAATGAGTAACAAGCAGAATAAAAGTAGTTTGGGCATCACACGATTATTCTAATTTTCACTTGTCAGAGTAACAATGACTATTGTTCCCAGTATTATATGAAACCAGTTGGAATATGGAATGGACCGAAATTAAAGTCGCAGGAACAGAAAATGCTTCGTAAAACCCGTATTAAATATATTAGAATGTGAAAATTGAATTTAAACTTCAAGTTTCAAAATTGGACAGGAGCTTTTCGATTATGGCTTACAGAATAAAAACCGTAAAAAAGTATATCCGGTTTTCGCAAAGGACTTTTCTTTATCCAACTTTTAATCTTGAATGTAACGTTGCACGGAATTTCCTCTGAGCGAATTATACTGGAGGTTCATCCTTGCCGACTTTTTCGGGTGAGAATATTCTAAGCGATTGTCATGCTCAAGGATCTCTGTCCGATTTTTACGCTTGATGTTTATATTCGATTTTTACATGCTAAGATATTTAGAGTGGATTCTACAAAGTATGTTTTATCCTTGCGACTTTTATTTTCGGTCTCTCAAATGTAAATGCAAGATTCTTTAACCCTCCGGAAGTCGCGCTTATACCCACTGAATGAGCAACCGCTGGTTGCCTAAGACGATTTCGCTAGATTTTCAGAGCAGCGTGCACTCAGTGCACTAGCGCGACTGCCGAAAGGATAAAAAAAATTAAATGAACATTATACATTCGATAAAACGAAAAAACACATATTTCGTCCGGGTTAAAATGATTTGGGAAAAAACCCGGTTAAAACCCAAAAATAAAAACCCGGGAAGATGGAATTTTTCCCATCGGTACATCACTGGTCACAGCAGTCTCAGTAGGGACAGCTTTAAAGCTAAAATTTATTTGCATAATTAGAAGGAATTCATACATAATTAAGCCAACTTACATTTAGTATCATTTCCTACTTTCCGCGATGGAACAAGAAGGTTCAACTGCACTGTTCTCGGTAGTGAATCCTATCACAAAACAAGCATTTAACTCTGATTTTATCGATAGGCATGACTATGCTCGTTTGCATGAAGTTAGGTTAGGTAACAGTTTTAGATTATTCAATTGCACATCTTAATTTAGGTTATATAATTTTTGATACATAATTTAGGTTTTATAATTTCAGAATATAGGATAATAAATTTTAAGAATTCACATTAGGTTTTTTATATTTAGAAGCATGAAGGCAAAATCAGAATTTTAGATTTAAATTTACAAATAAAGTGTGCCCAACTCACGATTTCACGAGCTGCTATTTTACTGTTGTTTCTCGCTATCGCTGCTAATCCGGAACACAGTCGATTCACCTGCGGGAGTTAATTTTATCAGGTCGTTTCCTTACGGCTTTTCCCCAGAACTGGTCCACTTGAACAGCTTGCTCACCTTACTGCAATGAATCCTATATTAGCAGGAAACTACTGCAGCTCCGAACAGGTCTGCTTGCTGCCGCGCTTTTTTGTTTACACTTTTCTCTCTTTTGTTCTTCCGTCTATCGGTTCGATGACAGTTCTCGATGGGGAGCGTTCGGAATTCACGTTACTGATCGTTTGTTTACAGCGGTTTTTAACATCCCCTGCCCGTGTAGTTCCGGAGATCCCTCTTTCACGTTTTCCTCTTGGTTTGACCGAACATCCAACAGTGCTAGCTTCACTGTCGGCCGAGTGAGGACACCGTCGCTAGTCTGCACCATCGTTCTCCGAACTTTTTCTGCTAGCACCTCGATTATCCGTCCTCTTACCCATCCGTTGCGTTTATTCTCATCGACTACATACACAATATCTCCGGGTTCCAAAGGTTTAGTCGGTTGGAACCACTTGGCGCGCCTGGTCAATGTCGGCAGATACCCACGGACCCATCTTTTCCAGCATTGGTCCACCAAGTACTGGGTCAGCTTCCAGCTGTCCCGGAGTGTTGCTGCTTCAGTTGTAAACGCTGTTGTTGGTTGAACGACACCTTGAGCACCGGAAAGCAGGAAGTGGTTGGGTGTGAGGGCCTCTTGGTCGACGTCGTCTAACGGAACGTAAGTTAGCGGTCGCGAGTTAACCATCGCTTCCGCGTCCAGCACAACAGTCTCTAGTACCTCATCGGTAGGATGACGGGTATGTTCAGCGACGGCTGCCATAGCTGCTTGACGGAGCGGACCATCCATATGTGGTGCTGATGGTGGGTTGAAGTGCCAACTGGTTCTTGCGATTGTGAACGTCTCTGCGCAGTTCTCTCGGATGTTCTGTATTTGTTCTGATAGTAGGTTACTGGACCCCTTGAAGCACGTACAGTTGTCGGAGTAGAATGCTGCTGGGGCGCCTCTCCGGCTTACGATTCGACGAATCGCCATCACGCAGGACTGTGTCGACAGACTGTGAACAACCTCCAGGTGGACCGCACGTATAGTGAGGCATGTAAAGAGCGCAACCCAGCGTTTCACCAAGCTGCGATTCTGCTTAACCAGAATTGGAACGAAGTAGTCTACGCCGGTGTAGCTGAATGCACGAATATGTGGTGTAAGTCGAACCTCTGAAAGTGGCGCCATCATCGGCGGCTGGGGCGTTGCCTTCTTATTCATGCAACGCTGGAAATTTTTGACGACACGCTTGATAACTGGACGTAGTTGCGGAATTCTGAACCGCTGTCGAATCTCGTTGAATACCGTATCGTTGTTGATGTGCATGAAGCGTCGATGGTAGCTATCAACAAGGAGGTACGTTAAACGGTGATCTTTTCGCAAGATGATTGGATATTTAACTTAAAATGGGGCAGTAGGTGCAGCCCAATTCGGCTGTTCATCCTGATCACCCCTGCATCGTCCAAGAATGGTGGTTCCTTGTAGAGATCGCTACACTCATTGACCTGCTTCGGTGTTACTTCGGAGTGTTGCTTGTTGTATTGCAGCGTACAATATTCGTCGGTATAGGATTGGCGCTGCACTTGTCGCCAAAGGAAGTTCTCGGCCCGCAGCAGATCATCGCTAGTCAACTTCGTTGAGATCTCTTGTCCACGAAACTTCTGCACTGCTCGTTATACGTATGCTGCTGCTCGCAGCAATCGATACCAATTATGGAAACGTCCAGATTTAAAGACTTGTCCTGGATATTCTGGGTTTGACTAAGTCGCTGTAAGACTTCCTGTGAGTTCGACAAGAAGTTTCTGATCTCGACACCTCCATGTGCGTGCACGTGCTTGACTTCTGTTACCAACTCCACCGCTTCTTCAACAGTATCCACACTGTCAAGGAAATCGTCCACGTAATGAGCGTTGATGATGGCTACTGCTGCTCGAATTCTCGTGCGTTCTTGTTCTTAACGAACTGGGATGAACATGGAGAGCATGTGGCACCGAAAGTGGCCACATCCATCACGTAGATCTGCGGCGATGCGTCTCGATGCTCACGGAACAGGAATCTTTGGGATTGTTTGTACTGCGCGATGATGCGGATTTGGTGCAAAATCTCGCGAATGTCTCCACATACTGCGACAGTTCTTTGCCGGAAACGTAACAGAACAGCAAACAATGACGTCAGCATACCTGGCGCTTTCAGAATCATGTCGTTGAGGGACATACCATGCACTCGTGCCGCAGCGTCCCAGATAAGACGAACTTTCTCCGGATTCTTTGGATTCCGCACTACACCCAGCGGTAGGTACCGTACCCGGTTAGTATCGGACGACATAAGCTTCTCCTGTGTGATCTGGTGCATATACCCTTTCACCTCATACTCCTTGATTCGCTGCATAACTCGCGCTCGCAGATCCGGATCTTTGTCAAGTCGTTTCTCCAGCGACTGTAACCTACGCAGAGCAAACCAGTCTCGAAGCCGTCAGTTGTTCTGCGTGTCGTATGCTCTAGAATCTCGCGTGCTCGAGTGTCATCTGCGGACTCGATTGGAGTTGATACTACGGCTTCTTCGATTTTGAAATACTGCTTCATCAACTCGTGCAGCTCACGGTTCCCCATCTGCTCCTCCGTGTGAACGTGTAGTTGTTCGACCGCTGCGGAATCACCAGCTTGTTTCCCGTACACGTACCAACCCAATCGTGTTTTCATGGCCACTGGTTCATTTGTTCTGCCTTCTCGTACCTTCAAACTCTTAAGAGTTGTACATGTTCGATTCCTATTATAATTCTAGGGACTGCATTCACATAGCTGCGCAGCGGAAGTCCCCGCAAATGGGGATACAACTTCTGCAATTCGTCGTACTGGAACGACTATCCTTGAAGGTTGAGCTTCTTCACCTTCCGCACATTGTTCAACTTGAACTGGCTCCTAAGCCCACTACCAGATATTTTGACCGATTTAGGTTGTGATCATTTCTCTTCCCGGGTAATATTTCCTGTCCACCCAAGCAAGAGAGATTCAGCTGGACCTTCGATGCCTAAATCCGCTGCCAGCCCGATCTCCATAAGAGTAGTTTGACATCCATCGTCTAGAAAAGCAAACGTCTCGATTTGCTTGCCGTTTCTTTCGAGTGTCACCGGCAAATAGCGAAAGAGACAAAAATTTCGCGTCGAGTGGTGATTCTGTTGGGCGACATTTTCACCGGTCGATTTGTTTATTGAGCTGTTCTGTACAGTTGCGCTCGCCGAAGCAGCCCGTGAATGTAATAGTGCATGATGGCGCAGGCGGCAGCCATCGACTCCGCATTCCCTTCCGGAACGGCACGGCCACTTTCGGTGCAAGATCAAGCACGTCCTGCATAAACCCTTGGAACGAATTGCCTTCCACCTTCCATCCAGATCCAATGCCTTAAACTGTGCACATCCTGCTATTTCGTGTTTCTCGTTTGTACAGTACGAACAGCATTTCTTGCCTATGTCCGGTGCTGTTAACGACTTCGACTTTTCAACATTGCTTAACGTCATTGCGTGATTATCTTCTGTTTCTGCATGCACGTACAATTTCTGTTTATCCCGTCCCGATTTGCTTGGTCTCGACTGCTGGCTCGGAGTGTTCACTAATAGAGTCACGTCGGACGCGGTATTCGGAAATCTCCGAATGTCGCCAAGTTGACATCCATCTGCGACCGCTTGTACCATGACAGCTGCATCTTCATCTATGACGGTAGTTGCTCCACCAGTTCGTGAAGTAATATCGGGTTTCGAAGGTGATCCACGAGTTGCGCCACATACATGTGGTCTACCAAGTTGCGTACCGCCATGCCGAACGATATTATCGACTGCAGATTCTCCGTTCTCGGCGGTGACACGTTCCGCAGTCCGTTTAACAACCTGTGGATTAATATTTCCGATGTCCGTACAGGTTCCGTAAGGTTTCCATGACGTGTGGCACTGATTGTGGCATAAGCAAACGGCTCATCACCGAACCCAATGCGTGACCTTTTAAACAACGCTGAAGTCTTGCCAGGTTCTCCGCATCTGTAAACCCGCATGCCACCGTGGTATTGTAAAATGAACTGGAAAACAACGGCCAGTCCTGTGGATCCCCGGAAAAGATGGGTAATTCTTGCGGCATTGCTTGTCGTGCCGCTAGTTGCGCCCTAATGGGGGCGGTTTGATTCGGAACCGCAACACCGTGCAATATTGGCTGAGATGCATCTAATGTGTGTTGGGTACCGCTCGCATTTGCCGTCAGCGGATTGCCCCAGGCACTTGCTTGTGGTCCTAGTTGTGGCAGAATGATAGGAACTTGTTGGCCCAACTTGCTCGGGCGCGGTGCTCCCAGTCCCTGGGAATTTGGCGGACTTGTTTCCACAGGTGCTACTAACATTGGTGCTTGTTGACCCGTGGTTTCCGAAGACAAGAGTGTAACGGATTTTTGCTGTCCGGGCGCCATAGCCGGGTTACCTAGTGTTGATGCCACCGGGGTTTGCAAATTTGATAGAGTAACCGGTTGCATTTGACCGTTTGGTACATTTCCGAACGAAGCAATTCCAGGTTGGATTCCAAAATATCCAGTAAAACTGCTAACTTGTGACATTTGTGACGAGTCAAATAGCGTTTGACCACCCCCATAGAACGTTGGAAATGCAGACTGCTGACGGGCGTTTGTTACATAACCAGATCCTGCCTGGTTTGAAAGCGAAGGAATAGCACCTACTTGAATTGGCGCATTTGACTGTAGGACCGTTGCTTGAAGGGGAGTCGCACCGACTCTTGAATTCGGCGTAGATGTCGATGTCGGAATTTTCGGTTGCAGTTTGGGTGCACCTTGTGTTGCATCTGAGACCAATGCAATAATTCCCAGCTGTTGAGACACTTGCGGTCGCGGGATTGCTCCAAGAGACGACGAATTTTTTGTTGGTACCGTTTCACCGCCTTGTCCGCCGTTAAGCCACGTCGCAACCTTTTCTCGATTCACCCTACTGCTCAATTTGCTTCTGCTACTCTCATTGTCGTCCTCCAGGATGATATTCATCTTTTGCTGGAGAAAGGCATCGTCCTCTTCAGCTCGTTTTCGTCGAATCTCATCCTCCTCAGCACGCTGCTTCAGCTGCAATGCTGTTTCAGCAGCAACTCCTTTCGCGCTTTACTGCTCGCTGCACTTCTCACTGACTTATGACTGTGTTGACTGGCTAATTCCGTGGCTTCATCATCAGCACAACGACTGCACCTCCAGCTCTTATCAGGGTTAAAATCGTGCTTTTTCCAACGCAGTCGGGATGGAACCACGTATCACACAGATCGCATCCGACCATCCGTTCTGTCGCCCCTCCGGACTCACATTTTCCACACGTTCGAGCAGATTGCATCTTGCTGATTCTCTGGGATTCCTCTTCTGCTTACTGCACAGAAGAAAAACAGTGCTGCTTATTACGCAGATTCTCCACTTTAGAGATTCACAATAAATCTTTAAAGTTTTGTTCGGATCGCGGAAAGAATAAAATACTTCCTCACAGCAGTCTCAGTAGGGACAGCTTTAAAGCTAAAATTTATTTGCATGATTAGAAGGAATTCATACATAATTAACCCAACTTTCCTATTTTCCGCGAAGGAACAAGATGGTTTAACTGCACTGTTGTCAGTAGTGAATCCTATCACGAAACAAGCATTTAATTCTGATTATATCGATAGGCATAACTATGCTCGTTTGCATGAAGTTCGGTTAGGTTACAGTTTTAGATTATTCAATTGCACATCTTAATTTAGGTTATATAATTTTTGATACATAATTTAGGTTTTATAATTTCAGAATATAGAATAATAAATTTTAAGAATTCTCATTAGGTTTTTTAATTTAGAAGCATGAACGCAAAATCAGAATTTTAGATTTAAATTTACAAATAAAGTGTAAATTTAAATCTAAACTCAAGATTTCACGAGCTGCTATTTTGCTGTTGTTTCTCGCTATCGCTGCTATTCCGAAACACAGTTGATTCACCTGCGGGAGCTAATTTTATCAGGTCGTTTCCTTACAGCTTTTGCTCAGAACTTGTCCACTTGAACAGCTTGCTCACCTTACTGTAATGAATCTTATATTAGCAGGAAACTACTGTAGCGTTCGGAACTCACGTTACGATTCGTTTGTTCACGGCGGTTTTTAACAGAAGGCATTTCCTAAGATGAGAGGAATTAAACTTGCTGTGGCGATGGCCAATTCCGCTTTTGCAGAAGGTCAAATCGAAGTTAGACGAACTCATAGAGATGGATATAATTGAAAAGGTTGTAAGCCAAACATCATGGGTATCGCCCCTTGTGCCAATTCTCAAAGAAAATGGAGAACTTCGACTTTGCATAGATTTGCGCAGAGACAACCAAGCGATTCAGAGGCTGGATCACCCACTTCTATTTATTGATGACTTCCTTCCTAAATTTCAAAACGCGAAATTCTTTACAAGCCTGGATGTTAAGCAGGCGTTCCACCAAGTGGAGTTAGTTGAGGACTTTTTACTAACTGGGGCTTGTTTCGATACAAGAGACTGCTGTTTGGCGTTAACTGCGCACCCGAGCTGTTCCAAAATTTGATGGAAAGTATCTTGGCAGGCTGTAAAAACACGGTCATATTGATTGATGTGTCTTGTTTATTTATTTTCGGTCGTGAAAAATGTAGGTCAGAGAACGGTTATTGGCTTCGTTTGGTTTTGTTTCAAGTGATGTAACTAAAATGCATGTCAGGAAATGGTTCTTGTTTTCGTTTGGTTTTCATTAGGATAAACATGGGTTCTTGTCGATGTTTGGGATTGTACTTGTACTTGTCGTTTTTGTGTTTGTGTCGTGGGTATTTATCCGTTAAGCATGGAAAGCATGGTCATGTGAGGTTTTCGGGTCGTGGGAAGTTATCGGTTTGAGATGGGATGTATCGTCGTAGGTTGAGGATTGTGTATAATGTCATTTGCTCAATTTGTATTACTGTTTGGGGTGCGGTTTAGTACGGGTATAGTACAGGTATAGTACATAAGGTACTGCCACCATTATGTGTGAATGGTGCTTGCTGTTCTTAGTCGCACGTTGTCACACCAACAAGCTTCATTAAAAATATAGCTAAGCAAAAAACAGCATAATCATAACGTATTCATATACTTTACATTCTCCATAAAAGTTTGAAAATTTAAAAAAAAACTCTTCTTCAGGGGTTCTGATTTTTTTAAAATCGGTAAAAATTTGGCTACATATTTTCAATTTCATTTTTTGCATGAAAGAAATGTTTAGATAAAATTTCGCAACTTTCTAGTATACAGCGCAAATTCGTTAGTTGGGTCACGACTCCGCCCCAACTAGCGAATCATATCTGTTATTTAGGGCAACTGCCAACTACCAAAAATTACCCGAGGAAAACGCTGATTGTTTGTTTTCTTTCAATAAAAAACACAGAAATATTTTAGGTTAACGGAAGTTGGCTGTTTCCTTCTAGTTTATAGTTGATTTTTGTGTAGGGTGACCATACTAGACGAGTAAAAAACCAGGACAGACTAAAGGGTACTGCTTCCCCCGTTACCTCTCCATCGACATTGCCTTCTCTGCATGTTTTCGGCAGTTAAAAGGTTCTGGGGTTAGGCAGGCAGAGCTTCGACAGTAAAAAAGTTATGGGAGGAAGAGATCTGCCATTAAGTCTTTCGTCGGAATTCGATCACCAAGAACTTTTTCGGATCATCAGTAAACGTTTCATACTAAGATGGTCTGTGTAGAACCGGCGAGGAGTTTTCAGCACTAATAACACGATATTGACGTAAATCAGAAACATCAGCGATCCCAAGTAGCTTCCCTGAGCTATGTCTGGCAATCTCCAATGACAACCATTATCTCTCGATCTTAGAGCTGCAAAACCTACCGCTGTTACCAAATTTCTCCGTTTTATCGATTGTTATATGAAAACTGACAGATAGCTTGGTGTAAATAATATCAGTTTGAGTCAGAGCTTGGAAAACTTAACATCCCTGCGTGAACTTAAAAAAAAAAAAAACAAAATTCAATTCATGTACGTCGCGGTTTGGTTCGTTTCCCTCATCATTCGTTCTCCCGATACAGGTTCGGGCATGTTCGGTTTCACTTTTGCTCGACAATGTAGAAGATGCCAGTTTCTGCCTTCAAACAGTCCACATAATATCAAATGAATGCTTTGGTTGGTGAAGGAATTTATATTTCCTCTGCACTCAAGCATTCGATTCTACATGAAGTTTCAGGACGCTACACTCGGCGGTTAGTCGCTGTTCAGCGTCCAGGCATGAGGATATGTTTATCGTCCATTAGCTATTTCAACTTTTGATCTCTTAATATTATCAATGTGTAAATAAAAATAAATAAATCAAATTTTATTGTGTATCAATCGGACCTTGTGTACGTGATTTGTTGCTTTGCGTCAAGATATTATTTTTGTTGAAGATCCATTAACTTCATTGCCTCTTGTTGCTTGTGGATCACTTAGTCCGCTTTCTCTCGGTTTATCGTTTTCGTTCATGCTATCTTCGCTGTTGATGTTGTATGGGCTTTCACGATTACCTGGTTTGAGTTGTTTGTGGGGGCTACGGGTCACGATCGCGTAACCGTGTTCTTTATTATTTACTTTATTATCAGTGGTGCTGGCAGAGAAGTAGTAGGCGCATCACAATGATCGGACGCGCTGTGCGTGATTTAGTTGATGTTGATAAAGGGCTGTGTGATGGGTATGCTTGCAGTTGATATTGATTCGTTAGAGGTTTGTGTACATAGTTTCTCGTAGTGTGTCTTCTTGTGTAACAACGTAGGGCACGCAGGAGTCTTGTCTTCATACGTGCACAGCGTGACGTGACGTGGTTCCGTCACTCACATTCTCATACGAAACGAACACCGTTGGAAATACATAGAAGAAATTTCTCTAGGTTTCAAACTTAATGGATTCCAGCGTTACGTATTCCGACATGATGGTAATAAATTTTTTAATAGTACCCAGGTGTAGATCGCGCAGACGCATGTCAATCTAATGATTGTCAATATAAACGGGTATCTTGGTCCTAACATTATCATGCTCAACGACGTATTGCATGTTGTCTTCCATAGCGTTATGGCTAAAGTTTTAAACGTTATCAGTAACGAGTGTGGTTGGGCTTGTATAACGACGACTTCCGTTAGTCTAAACTGCATTTGCAAATTTGCTGTTGAGTTTCGAACATCTTGAAATGAATGATCGATATCGCACCGATGAAAGTAACGGTGCTTTAGTATTCACACTGGCTTTGGACGACTTTTATTTTTCGATTGCTTTGCTTGTTTATAGTACTAGCACGGTACATATAGACAGCATACTACAGGTAGAAAGGTTCGTTTGATTCACTGCACTGTTAACAAGCAGAGCGACTGAATAGGTACTGGTATCGACACTATAATAATTCCATGATCCCCAGCGAGAGAATGCTCAATGACATTATTCTACTATAGTTTCTATTTTTCTTTTTATGGAATGGATTTCCAGTAAGACGAAAAAACCACTAGCAAGAGAACTCAAGTATAAGCAGAAACACCAAAACATCGATGTGTCTTTTCAGAGGTACCAAAGGGAACTCTTCGGATCCCGGATTGAAAGACGATTTAAGCCGAAAAGAAGCGCTGGCAACCATTGTTTCATCGATGTTGACGAGACACTCTTGAGAGATGAAAAGTGTAAGTAGGGGTTTGCCCACTACTCGGGTTCTTGTTTGCCCGGCGAACCCTTCTTTTCAGGGCGGCCTAGGTGCTTCTACAGAATTTCGGATTTTCGTTTCACAAGGAAAAAAGTAAACAAACAAAATAAATTATTAAATTTACCGACTTTTATTCTCCGCTACTCTCTCAACTGCTGCTGCTGCTGGTGATCTGCTACTGCTGGCGGAAAGGCGGGCGGTTTCCTCCGACCGGCCGGGACAACAACGGCCGCGTTCTCCTTTGGTCGTTGGCTGCTCCGGCAGCGGTCCTTGACAATTAGCTAGGGAGGTGAGCTTGGCTCCTTTGTTGGAACCTCCCTAGCGACGTTGGTGACTAATCACCGGATTCACTTGCTCCCCGCAAGGAATCCCAGAAGACACCGCAGTGTTCTTCCCAGGTGGAGCCGTTGTCCTACCTGCTTCCCTCTCCTTGACTGTTAGCTGCAGAGGAGAGCAAGGCTCGTTCGACTTATCCTCTGCAGCGAGAGGGGCGGGTGCGTCGGATCCTTAACGGTTAGCCGGGGAAGCGAAAGCTCCTTGGTGATTAGCTTCCCCCGACGGCGATCCAGCACCACTATACAAACGAGCACCCGGACCACGGGCCGGCACTTTCGACGGAAATCGACCGTCGCACACGCGCACTGAACGTTGGTTACGGTGGCGGGAAACTGTCCCGAAATAAATCAACAATTTTCTGGACGTCTTTTCGTTGCCGTGGTCCGTCACTTTCTGTCTTCACGATGGCCGCCTTTTTCACTCGACCACAACAAACAAGCACCAAAAAAACGCACCGCCGCATAGCTGTCAACGCTATAGCACAGCATAGTCAGACCACTTTTGCAGCGAAAGGAGAGCGGTAACCTAACTAAACCATATGCTATTTATTTACAAATACACAACAAAAATTACTACACCTATCTGGACTAATAACAACGTTCATGGACTATTATTTAAACGAAATTTACATCAAAAACATGAACGAGCATAATGAGCAGCGGTGAGTTATGTTGCAATAACAATACACTCTACGGAGAGAGTACGCACAAATAGGTATATTTCCACCCAGTGCTAAATTGTTACCCTGACGGGTTACAATCTCGCCCACACCGGGTGGAAAAAAATTGGCAACAATTTTTTTCTAACCTAACACCTAACACCGATACAATAATAAGACGCAATGAATAAATAAATAAATAAACAAAGAAAAACTAACTACACCTAATTATTTCTTCAGCAATTTATCAAAATTCATCAAAAAAATAATCGACCGGATGTCCTCATTGGTGAAAAGTTTGCCTGTGTTTGGTCTGATAATACTGACAGCGTACGCGAAGCGAGAGGTTGTCAGCCATTGTCATTATTCGGTTATGGGTTGAACCCTAAATCCAATCCGAAAACAAGATCGGTAACAACTCGATATTCCCAAAATGCTGCAAGTGGCATTGACAATTTTCAATGTTTCAACTTGCAGGGGAACGGTTGTCGGCATTATATTGTTCTTTTTCATCGACTGTCCAGAAATGCCTCGTGTTCTTACGGTACCAGTACTACACGCTTGTGTTGGGGTTTCTATCCAAATACATTCATACAATTATCCCATTCATTCATCCTCAATCACTGGCCTACTCGATCATTCACATTCCGATAAGCACTTCGAATTGACCCCAAAACAATTTCATCTTATCATTCACACATGCATTCATTCCTTCAATACGATTCTGCACTCATACATTCACACATACCATACCGCTTAACACGTCATCGTTTCTCCCACTCGCAGACATTCCGGACAAAATGTTTGTATGTTCGTCCCTTTTCGCCTCAAAACGCTTCGTACATAGCAAAAGAAACGTTTGAGAGGGACCAAAGAATGTCTTTCGCATAATTTAAAAATATCAAAATGATTCCCGCTGGAATCAAACGAACCATCCCAGGTTTAACCACAAACCCAAAATTATGCGAAATAAAATTTTATTATTCGATTCGAAATCGAAGACGCGGCGCTTTTTAACCCACATCTCTCTAACACGCACACCACTCTGATTCGAATCGGGTTACACCTGCATGATGCAGAGCCTTGGTGCGAACATCGGGGAAACTGTCAAAATTGATGATGATATTTTCATCCATCTGAATGGATGAATGAATCATCCTCAAAATATAAATAAAAACAAAACAGTTCGCGAAATCGGTTCGCAAACTGTTTTTATTATTCCGTTTACGGTCGGTCCCGGAGTAGTGGAACCACTCACGCGAACGAAGTGTCCCCGGCGAAGAGGGGAAAGGTGGTTTTTTTTATATAGTGACCCAAATAAGGAGAAATTTTATATAATTTAGTGCACCCATAGGTGCGAGTGTTCCCCACAGAAAGGGGTTTTTGAAAAATTTTATGTTGCCGAACACGGCAGAAGAATGATGTGTATGCATCCGGCGGTGAAAAGACGGTACGATAGGTTCGTTTTGTTTCTTCCAAACACTGGTACTGGTTTGGTAAGAAAGTTTTGTTTACCGTAACCGTCTCGACCGCCGGAGCAAAGCAAATTAGTGGATAATTTGGTTACCTCACTGCGCGAGTAGGGCGCAAAAGAATTTTTTTGTATTTGTTTGCCGAACACGGCAGGTAGTGTATTAAGATGCGTCCGGTGCCCGGGAGAACGGCACGGTATAAGATTAGTGTTTTTTTAATAGAGTATTCCACCCTACCGTAGTCGTCATCGGGGCCGGAGCATATATTTCGTGCGAGTGTTTGTTTACCACACTGCGAGAGTGTGGCTCTGAAAAATTGCAAGAAGGCGTTGAAGAACCTTCTCGCGGCAGAGTGGGTCTTCCACAATAAAAATAGAAGACGGAGAAATGTTTATTGTTTTTTTTATTCGGACCAAAGTCCGTGTTGTTGCCGTCGGGAACTGACGGCTGCTTTTGGAAAACTCCCAAGTGAGTAATCCATATAAAAGCATACCGTCAGTCCACAGACGGCACGGAAAAGTTTTTATGCTGGTTTAAGGAGATTTGCTGGCCAAACTCCGAGATTTTTACCTGCTAAATCCTCCAGCTCGTAGGAGGATACACCTTTTTTTGAGACAATTTTTGCCGGTAAGTATTGTGGTCCAAGTTTAGCATTGTAAGACTCGAGTGCATTCGACAACTTCATGTTTCGACGGTATACCATTTGTCCCGTTTCAAAAGGTTTGGAGAACTTTCGATGACGCAAGTTGTACTGATGTCGGATGCCCTCGCTTGCCTTTGCCAAATTTTTGACCACAATCTCCCGGATTTTGTCTATCTGTTGGTGTCTTGTTTCTAGGTCACCCTCACCGGAAATCCTGCTGAAGTCATCGGCAGATGCCATTTCACACCCGTGTATAATGAAATGAGGATTAAACCCAGTGGAGGAATGAACGGTAGTATTTAGGATGCGCTCCACATCGGTGATGTGGACATCCCAGTTGCGCTGCTCGGTTCGAGCATATGCCCGGATTGCGGTGTTTATCGAGCGATTTGTTCGCTCCACTGGGTTAGCCTGCGAATGATAGCGGGAGTTCAGCCAATGTTTGACGTTGGTTTCTTTTATGAATTGACTGAACTCCTTCGAGGTGAAAGTGGAGGCATTGTCGCTTAGCAGAATTTCCGGGCTACCATGGCGATTAAACCACTGTTCGCGCAGTATCGTACAGAGTGACGTACTAGCGATTTTGCGAACTGGGGTTAACATGACGTACTAGCTGAAGACATCTAGGACGACAAGCAAGTGTTGATTGCCACGTTTGCTTTTTGGAAGAGGACCAATATAGTCCACAGAAACCATTCGCCATGGTGCATTAGTCGTACGCGACTGACCCATTGCGGGCTGGACTGGGACGAAAGGAGCTTTGATTTCCTTGCACGTCCCACATTCTCGAATAAACTTTCGTACTTCAGATCCCATACGAGGCCAGTAATATCGTAACTGCACTTCGTGGATCGTTTTATCGTATCCCACGTGAAGCAAATTTTCGTGGGTACGTTGAATCAAATCTTGACGGAACTCGGGTGCTGGGACGAGTTTCCAACTGAACCGCGAGTCGCACGGAACAACTTTTGAGTTAACATACTTGAAAAGTTGATCATTTTCCACTTTGAAGTCGGCATAGTCGTCAGGATTTTGGATAACTTTGGACTTCATGGAACAGTACCAGTCTGAGGTGGACAAAGCGGAAACGGCTGCTACGGCCCGGGATAACGCATCTGGAACGACATTGTCCTTGCCTTTCCGGTGCTCAATAGACATGTCGTAGAGTTGCAATTCTAAACTCCAACGACTCAAACGTGAACTGGCTTTCCATTTAGTCTTCAGTATCAATGTAATCGCTGACGAATCAGTGACCAGTCGAAAATGATAACCTTCCAAGTAACCTCGAAAGTGTTCAACCGCCATTATCACCGCCAGACCTTCCTTTTCAGTTGCATGATAGTTCCTTTAGGGAGTGGTCAGTTTGTGCGAAAAGTAAGCAACTACTTTCTCACCCTCGGGATACTCCTGCACCAGAACAGCAGCGACTGCTACGTCACTAGCGTCTGTCTGAAGAATGAATTCTTTGGAGAAGTCTGGTGGGACTAAAACTGGAGGAGTGACTAGAAGTTCCTTAATTTTAAGGAACGCGAGTTCTGCCTCGGAGTTCCAAACTAAGCTCTTGGTTTTCGCTTTGAGCAGATCGGTCAAAGGAGCAGTGACCTCACTGAACCGATCAATGAAACGGCGGTAATAACCGCACATACCGAGGAAACGACGAAGTTTCGTCACGGTAACCGGTCTCTCGTAGTCGAGAATCGGTTGAATTTTGTCAGGATTGACCTTGAGTCCGTCCCGATTCAACAAATAACCAAGAAACTTTAGTTCGGGGACTCCAAAACGGGATTTTTCCAAATTGATGGTTAGATTGGCTCTTGCTAGACAATCGGCCACTGCTTTGAGCAACTGTATGTGATGCTCGAACGTTTCGCTTACCACGATGATGTCATCTAGGTAGACGAAAACGTAAGGTTCCCATTTACCTCGTCCTAGAACCTGGTCCATCAGTCGCGCCAGAGTAGCGGGGCTGTTGACGAGACCAAATGGTAGACGGGTAAATTGGAACATACCCCTGCCGGGAACACTGAAAGCGGTATATTTGCGACTATCCTTAGCCAGGGGTACCTGGAGAAAGGCCTCCTTCAAGTCTATGGTAGACAGGTACTTCGCCTTGGGTAAGCCGCCCAATATTCGCCCAGGGTGGGTCAGAGGGTATGCATCCCGTACAGTACGCTCATTGAGAGGCCTAGCGTCTAGACAAAGGCGGATTGAGTCGTCTGGTTTCGTGACCGCCACAATATTAAGCGACCAATCCGAATCAGACTCCTCGATAATTCCCATAGACCGCCATCGGTCAACTTCTTCCCAGACCTTAGACAGTTTCTTTGGGCTCATGTGATAAGGATATCGGCAAACGGGTGCCGCACCTTGGAATTCATCTTTGATGACAATCCTGTGCTCTGTGAATGAGGTTGGGTTTAGCTTTCCGGGCTCTACTGCCTGGAAACACTTCTTTACTTCTTCTACGCGCACTAACTGTTCCGAAGTGAGTATCGACTCACGCGGTACTTCATCTTCTTCGTCGTCTTCCGATTCCTGACCTGAGTTCAACAGAGCACAGTTTTGTATCTCAGGAGAAATCCCAAAGGCGCGCCAAAAGTCCATACCTAGAATGGAGTTGACGGTCAGATGCTCTACTACAAGAGTGCATAGGACCTTTGTCAAATTTTGAAAAGTATACGGGAGATACGCTTGTCCAATGATTCGTAAGGATTGACCATTTGCAGAACGTAGTTCGAATGGTCGTTCCAAACTTTTCAAGGGACTTTTCGAAAACTTTCGGTATAGCTTTTTAGTCATAATCGTGGCGTTACTACCACTGTCGAGCAAGGCTTTGAAGGATTTGCCGTACACTGCGACAATTGCAAATGGACGGTTATCGAGCGGGTCGTCAAGGACGATGGTTTCGACAGACAAAGAATTATCATAGTCCTCATCACGAGCCGGTCGAAAACTGTCATAAATTTGGGGATTAATAATGAGTTGTTCTTTGGAGCGCTGCTTTACTGCCAACTGCGACTTCAGTTGGTTCTGATCCCGTTTTTTAGGCAGTAAGGGCAACGGGAAACATCAAAGCCTTTAAACCCACACACGATACAGAAGACCCGTTTTGGTTTCCGGCATTCCTCATATCCGTGTCCTTTGTCTCCACAATTGTAGCAGACGCCGAGCACGGGAGGACGATGCTTTTCCACCAAATACTCCAGACACATTATAGGTTTCTGCGGTGGTTCGATTGGTTTTTGATTGTTTCCCTCGAGATTCTTTCCGTCCTGATTCCCTTGCTGTTTCTTTTTCTGGTTGTCAGGAGGCTTGTTTGAATCAAGACCTGCCGGTTTGGCATTCTTGCTCCAAAACGTTTTGGATTTTGCGTTGCCGTTATTCTGTCCACCTCCCTTTTGGTTTTGATTATTTTGTTTTTTGTTTTGTGGTGGATTATCAGAATAAGCAGCAACTTCCCGAGAAGAACCGAAAACTTTCTGATAAATCGGCGTCTTGGAGGCGTCGATCGATTTACCAAGACTCATCAATTCTGAGAGCGTGTTCACTGGCCTTAGAATTAACATTTGTTTATAATCGGCTTTTAGGTTCCGCTTCAGCACGTCGAATTTTTCGCTCGGTGCCATTGGAACCGTCATAGCACGAAATATTTTTTCCATTTCCAGGAAGTATTCCTGGAAAGATTCGTTACGCATCTGCCGGCGCTGGAGAGCCTTCATTTTGAGCGTAGCATCAAGTTCAGGATGAACAAAATTTACCTTGAGCTCGCAAACAAGATGGTTCCAGTTAAACAACCGGTTTTGCGCACGCATAGCCTGATACCAGGTCAAAGCATTGCCAGTGAACAAATGCATCGCAGAATTGAAAAGTTCGTCTTCGCACATTTGCTCACACGCAGCGTAACTCGCTACGGTGTCCAAGAATTCATTTAGTCCCGTTCCTTCATCAGTTCCAGCATACTTCCGAATTTTCTAATCAGCGACGCGTTGCGGATTACGCGAGTAATGTCTTGGGGCTGCCATCGATCCGTTTCCCGCGTTGGTAGATATTGAAAAGTTCGGATAGGATGGTCCCGTCCGCTGTTCGGTCCATTCAGGAACGTGAGGCAGGTTCTGAGTTTGGTACGGGGCTGTGAATCCGGTATTCTGTTTCGGTTTCTCGATTGGAAGAGATGGACATATATTTTGTTGACCCGAGAATCCTCGCTTCAACACAAATTGATCGGGACTGGGCGCCAGTGTTGGGCGAGGAATCTCTGGTTCATCAAATGAATCGGGTACGTCTATCAAACGCAAATCTTCCAGATCGGTCTGCAGATCCATCTCGGGAGCACTTTCCTTCTGATGTACTAGTGCCCGAAGTTCACTGACGGATTCACGAAGTGAGACAACTTCTTGAACCGTCTTTCTTAAAACTGACGAAATGGTTGTCAGTGAAGCAATTCCACCCATTAGCGTTTCAGTAGCTTTTGAAAAAGCATCAGACCCCTGAGACGCTAGGGCTCTATTATCGTCGGATTGCTGTCGCAATTGTCGAATCTCGTCCCTCATCTCGCACAAGACACGCAACAGATCGTCTCCTACGAGCTGTTTGGAAAGAGATCCATCGTTATCGGAAGGATTGGATCCCTGTGGAATTGCAGGTACGTCTGTACTCAGCAAATCTCCTAAAACTTCTCCATCCTCCCCTTCTTGGTTATCGGGAGGAAGTGCTGCCTGTTCGTCATTGAAATGACTGGCATAAACTGCTAGAACTTCCTCCAGCAACCCCGAAATTTCCTGGTTGACCTCCCCTGCCGCATAATTTCGGATAACCTGGAGCCTAGACCCCAAATGAAGCAACCGTGTTCGGTAAATCTCCTTGTTTGGGCACCGGTACTGGAGATCTTCCTTGATTGTTAGTAATTTACCAAGGCAGATCTCCTTTTCTTCACCCACGTCACCCCGGAAATTGCGAACTAATTCCCTCCGAGACGACCGCTCATGCGACAAAATTCCCCGAAGACGCCGCTGCCGCTGTACACCCGAAAGATCCGAATCAGGAGAGATAAAAATGCTTCGAGATAGCAACTCAAACTCCAGCTCGTCGAAATGTAAATGATCGACGCGCATGAACACACACGCTTGGTTGAATTTCTCCAACGCCATCATAACTTGCGCTATATTGGAAGAAATCACCAAGACACAAAGCATGTAAGTACTGACACAGTATTAATTTCAACTTTTCGCCCACTAACGATTCCCTTAAAATTTCAGGAAATCAAGCTGCTCCAAAAATGTCTCAAATCGGATTGAGAATTCAAGACAATTGGCCACCGCAACCGAATAATAACAAACAACCTTCAAACTACTCGTCCGGCAGACCAAACACAAACAACGCAATCCACAAATTCGGACAAAAAAGGAAAATGCAAAAAATCAAATAAATATACCAAAAAATGTAAATAAATAAATAATACGGCCGCGGAACAATATTGCGGAAGAAACCTCACCACTGTTCTACGAAAATCCTCTATTTAGTAGAAGCACCCCACACTCCGGAAAAAAAAATATTTTCCAAAATAGGAAAATATTTTTTTCAGTGTGTTTTGCGCTGTGCGCCAAATGTAAGTAGGGGTTTGCCCACTACTCGGGTTCTTGTTTGCCCGGCGAACCCTTCTTTTCAGGGCGGCCTAGGTGCTTCTACAGAATTTCGGATTTTCGTTTCACAAGGAAAAAAGTAAACAAACAAAATAAATTATTAAATTTACCGACTTTTATTCTCCGCTACTCTCTCAACTGCTGCTGCTGCTGGTGATCTGCTACTGCTGGCGGAAAGGCGGGCGGTTTCCTCCGACCGGCCGGGACAACAACGGCCGCGTTCTCCTTTGGTCGTTGGCTGCTCCGGCAGCGGTCCTTGACAATTAGCTAGGGAGGTGAGCTTGGCTCCTTTGTTGGAACCTCCCTAGCGACGTTGGTGACTAATCACCGGATTCACTTGCTCCCCGCAAGGAATCCCAGAAGACACCGCAGTGTTCTTCCCAGGTGGAGCCGTTGTCCTACCTGCTTCCCTCTCCTTGACTGTTAGCTGCAGAGGAGAGCAAGGCTCGTTCGACTTATCCTCTGCAGCGAGAGGGGCGGGTGCGTCGGATCCTTAACGGTTAGCCGGGGAAGCGAAAGCTCCTTGGTGATTAGCTTCCCCCGACGGCGATCCAGCACCACTATACAAACGAGCACCCGGACCACGGGCCGGCACTTTCGACGGAAATCGACCGTCGCACACGCGCACTGAACGTTGGTTACGGTGGCGGGAAACTGTCCCGAAATAAATCAACAATTTTCTGGACGTCTTTTCGTTGCCGTGGTCCGTCACTTTCTGTCTTCACGATGGCCGCCTTTTTCACTCGACCACAACAAACAAGCACCAAAAAAACGCACCGCCGCATAGCTGTCAACGCTATAGCACAGCATAGTCAGACCACTTTTGCAGCGAAAGGAGAGCGGTAACCTAACTAAACCCTATGCTATTTATTTACAAATACACAACAAAAATTACTACACCTATCTGGACTAATAACAACGTTCATGGACTATTATTTAAACGAAATTTACATCAAAAACATGAACGAGCATAATGAGCAGCGGTGAGTTATGTTGCAACAACAATACACTCTACGGAGAGAGTACGCACAAATAGGTATATTTCCACCCAGTGCTAAACTGTTACCCTGACGGGTTACAAAAGAAACCATCAGAAGGTACAAGTGGCAGATTCCACTGTATTAAGTTTGTATTAAGTCGCATTCCGATTGAGGATGCGTTGCAGCTATGGTTCCGGTCGGTCGTAACTGCGATATATTAGGCTTACAGGAGAAAAACCAGGACAAATAAAGCATTTTCTTCGACTTCCCAGGACACCAGTACAGTCGATGCAAAACCAGGACATGTCCAGGGAAACCAGGACGTGTGGTCGCCCTATTTTTGTGACAACGTATGTCATTAGTGTTCTTTTTGCCATTAATTTTTTTTTGATAAATTCTTTCACTTAAAACATGATAATGGATACACCGTCGGAAAAAAGTTAGTAAACTAACCTCCCTACGACACAAACTAATTGATGCCGAATGGATGAGGCGACACATTTATTTCACTAAAAACATTCCAGAATTGAATTCAAAAAATTAAGTTCCATTGAATTTCAAAGTATGCTTTTTTCTAGATCGCCACAGAAATAAACCCTTGGAATTGATGACTTTCAAACGTCAATCAGTTTTTGACTTTTAGTGTTGACATAAGAATGTCTTTTAGTCAGGCATTGTAATTCTCTCTCACTCACGCGAGAAGAATCTTATCCGATGTCCAACTTTTCCGAAATAAGCTCAAAAAAAATCGCAAAATGTTCCGACTCCACAAATAGCGTGAGAATCGTTTTCCGGATAAAATTTATTTGATTTTTTCCCTCTCACCGTAGAAGGTGATAATATTTTAATTTCGTGGAAATCAATAAAAGCGTCAAAATATACACTTAATTTCAAAGAATAGCGGCAAAGAAGTACGACAGACTTGTTTTTTCGTGTTTTGGAGTAGCGACAGCAAGGCAGCAAACGCAAAAAGGATACCGTGATAAACTCATTCGCTCATTCTACGGCGGTTTTATTTATCCAGAGAAATAACAAGTTGTATTTATTCGGAGAAGTTGTGTGAGTGCCAATAACTTTTCGTGTGAAAATGTGAGTTTTTATTGTCGCAGTAGCAAATTATCCGGACGCATTTACTCATATGAGCAGTAAATTCAATGCCTGCTTTTAGTTGGGGTATGACCCCAACTAGCGAACACCCAACTAACGAACAGCCCAACTAGCGAACCCCCAACTATCGAATTTGCGCTGTATTCGAATAATGTTATCTTATCAAATATTTTGTTTCCATAGTGCCATAATAGCTGAAGCTATAGAAGCGGATATAAGGAGATTGCAGATAAAATAATAGCATGTCGCAGTACACAACACTTATGTGCATGATCACCAGATTTGCAAATTCCCGTCCCCTGTTTGTTCTTTTTGATACAAAAGTTGTCATATACACAACCACAAGAGAAATGAAATAATACTTACTTTTTGATTTGATGGGATTATCACGGCTAAGTGTTCGGATTTTTGTAATACAACCAATGATTAGTACACATGGAGTTTTCCAATACCTCCAGCTTTTCTTAAGATCTATTGTTTAAGGTTACACAAGAAAAAATAATAACCCTTCACTAGACTATGGATATGGACTTTCTCTGTTACAAGAATAATAGTTTTCAAAACGATTGCTTACTTTAGTTTTTGTAATTTCTTCAGAATCAGTTATAAACTTATAAAGTGAAAAAAACCACCACAATTATTCACCAGCTAAATTAATCGTCTTTAAAATAGGAAACAAATACAACATCTCCTCCTGCGCTCATAATGCATTGACCCTGAAACAAACCGAATTGAACATTATTATTTATTTAAGCTGCTGTGTTAAGGTAAAAAAGACAATAAATCCTAACGACGTGCATACTCGTTTTTACATTTCTTTTATTTTTATTATATGCTTGCCACATGATGATTTTATGAAAAGCCATCTATTGAATGATTAGATTATTCGAAATATAACTCGAGCAATTTGAAACGTTTTAATAGTTCGTGTCATTATTGGAGCTGTGCGCAAATTACCCAAAGAATTAAAAAAATCTCATAAGATATTTTAAGCTAAGAACTGAACAGAATGATGATGATACATCATTTTCCGGAATACCATCATCCGTAATACTTTTTCCCGACAAACCAAACATTTTTCGGAAAATCACTAAAATCAAAACCACCGTACATCAAAATTATTTTGAAAAGACCATCTATGTTCTATATGATTTTGCTTACTGTTTAGAATGAACAGTTCTTTAGATATATCACAATATAGATTTTAAACGTACGTTTGAATTTATTTGAAATTATTTTTTTTGCCTTTCTCATATAGAAAGGTTATCATGGTTTGTCTAAAACCATTATTAACAAAATGACCATAAATTTGGCATACGGCATTCGAAAGATACAGTATCCAAGCATCTCCTCATTGAATTTCAAAATGATCCATCGACAGATATTACGATTTGAAGTTTTATGACACGTTTCATAAGGCTACCAGCAAACATCCACGGGTTTGGTCCTATCTTTATAAACAAAACAAAAATTTGTCTACTTATTTGATACTTGGCATGAAATATATAAAAATAGAATATATATCCTGCAAGTTTGAAAATATTTCATTAACGGAATCGAAAGTTATAACGATTTGAATGCGGTATGCATAAGTTTTTTTTACAATTTTTTTAGAAAGATGGGTGACGCGAATTGATCAAAACTTTTGTACATTATCCTACATCATTTCAATAACATTATGTAATTTTTTCATGCAAAAATATCTACAAGCGATTCGTTGGGAAGCTTTTTGTGGAACGTGTCTGGAAAAACACGATTTGCGGTGTTAACTGCCATTCAAAAACTACTTGACCGATTTATTTCAAACTTTTCATATTTACACATTCTAAGTAAAAAATACCTGACCCCTACGTTGAGTTTTCGGGATAATTTTTCAATTAAGGGGGCTTTCTACTCATAAAACGGCGGAATTTCTCTTGAAAAAAAAAGGATTTCCACCATTTTGTTAGCAAAAAAGGCTTTTAATCCACCTAACAGTGTGATGATACATTTCTTACAACTCTTCGGATATTATATCGTTTGAGAACATTTAGAACTTGATGCATCACGATGTTTTTGATAACACATGCTACATGGGATAGTGGCAAGACTCAGGAAATCGCTCAAATCAGCATAGGACATCAGTACTAGAAAAGTGCTAGAAATGGGAAAGCGAAAATATGGTCCATAAGATACAAACGAATTATGGCTAATGTTCTGTTAATAAAATATCTAAATTCCTCAATCAAGGCATTGTGGTGGGAAAACTGAATTTTCCTAAAGGGGTTATATATTGTGCTGAGCCAAAAAATCGAATTTTTTTTTGAATCGATTTGAAGTTTATACTTTACTCAAATTTCCAACGCGACTAAGAACTTAAGCTACCAGCACACTGTTTGTCACTACGTTAAATATTTGATGAACCCAAATTTGATCAAATGAACGTGTTTGACAAACAAATTTGACAAGGCCAGTACACGAGATCAACTGTTTAACAAACTTCTTTCATCAAATATTTTTTTTTTTTTATTCATTTCGTTTATTTGATAGGCACAAATGCGTTAGCTTGGCGGTGCCGAATTCTTTTGTTTTTACATTTTGAATATCTTAAAACTAGGAGGTTACAATGTTGAAATATTTTTTTAAAAAAGAGAAAAAATTTACAGCTATCTTAAGACTAGAAAAAAAAATTCTATATATAAAAGAGGGGGCAAAAGATTTTTTTTATGAAAAATTTTAAAACAAGGAATTCAATACTAATAGTTTTTTAGGAAATATTTACAGTTATCTTAAAACTAACAATATAGTTTGGTACACAAAAGGGGGAACAAATATTTATGAAAAATTTTCACAGATGTTTTAAAACTAGGGATACAATTCTATTTACAAGATGGGGGACAATAGTTTTAACAAAGAGTAGAAATTACAACTATCTTAAAACTAGGAATACGGAATACAAATTTGATTTTTTATCGGATACTTATGCTTGGTCATTTCCAAAATCGGTGTAGAAGTAGTTGTATCAAGGACAGGGGAGAGAAGGCGTAGATGGTGACCGGTAGAGAAGAGCAAAACTTGCAACTTTCGGGCAAACGGGAGATCAGCGAAACAAATTTGCGCCTCAGTCTAGTAGGTCGGATTGGCGGATGGTATTCTTCGGACCCGCGGGGAATCCTTCAAAGGGAATCCTTCGGACCTCGAGTCGCTCTCGCTTCAGATTCCGTAGCGATAAGGGCGACGGCGGTTACATAGTGGCAGTCTGAAGCTTATCGGTTCCACACGGCAAGAGAAAACTTCTAAAAACGAGAAATAAAAAGAGAGGGGCTAAATTGGGATATTTATCGTTTTTATGAAAGTATAAATAAGGGACATATAGGGGAAATCACGATTTGCCAGCATATCTCGGACTGGGACATTGGGTGGTCTACCTCGGGCCCGAAGGGAATCCTTTAACTGAGACCTGGCGTCCAAATACCCGGCGCATACCCAGACAACGTGCTCGATGTCATGATAACCCTCGTCACAAGCGCACAGACTACTCTCCGCAAGCCCAATACGCCGCAAATGTGCATCTAAGGTGTAGTGGTTGGACATAAGTCGGGACATTACACGAATAAAATCCCGACCCACATCCATCCCCCTGAACCAAGGCTTCGTTGATACCTTTGGGATAATCGAATGTAGCCATCGTCCAAGTTCACCATTGCTCCACGAGGTTTGCCAACTGTTGAGTGTCCTCTGACGACAAATACTAAAAAATTCGTTGAAGCAGATTGGTCTTTCGTATATTTCACCATTTAATGCGCCCACCTTTGCTAATGAGTCGGCCTTTTCATTGCCCGGGATAGAACAATGAGAGGGTACCCAAACAAAGGTAATCTGATAAGATTTTTCAGATAACGTACACAAGGACTCCTGTATCTTCCCCAGAAAATACGGGAATTGCTTTTTAGGCTTCACCGCACGAAGAGCCTCGATAGAGCTGAGGCTGTCCGAAATGATGAAGTAGTGATCTGTGGGCAGAGTGTCGATGATCCCAAGGGTGTACTGAATTGCAGCTAACTCTGCGACGTAAACTGAAGCGGGATCATTGAGCTTGAATGAAACGGTGATAGTATTGTTGAAGATACCGAAGCCAGTGGACCCATCGAGATTTGATCCGTCAGTGTAGAACATTTTGTCACAGTCGACTTCTCGGAATTTATTATAAAATATATTGGGGATCACTTGAGGGCGTATATGGTCCGGGATTCCACGAATCTCTTCCTTCATGGATGTGTCGAAGAATACAGTAGAATCAGAAGTATCTAGGAAACGAACACGGTTGGGAGTATACGAAGAAGGATTAATGCTCTGTGCCATGTAGTCGAAGTACAAGGACATAAATCTGGTTTGAGAATTAAGCTCGACGAGCCTCTCGAAGTTTTCAATCACCAACGGGTTCAGAATGTCGCATCGGATGAGCAATCGATATGAGAGTTCCCAAAATCGATTTTTTAGCGGAAGAACGCCCGCCAGCACTTCGAGACTCATCGTATGGGTCGAATGCATGCAACCCAAGGCAATGCGCAAGCAACGATACTGGATTCTCTCCAGTTTGATGAAGTGTATGTTCGCAGCGGAGCGGAAACAGAAACACCCGTACTCCATCACCGATAATATCGTTGTTTTGTACAACCTGATCAGGTCTCCTGGGTGAGCACCCCACCATGTTCCAGTTATTGTTCGGAGAAAATTGATCCTTTGTTGGCATTTCTGTTTCAGATACCTAATGTGACATCCCCAGGTACCTTTAGAGTCGAACCAGACCCCGAGATATTTAAATGTGAAAACCTGGTTGATCGTTGCACCCATTAATAGAAGCTGGAGTTGCGCCGGCTCACGCTTCCTAGAAAAAACAACCAACTCAGTTTTCTCCGTGGAGAACTCAATACCCAGCTGAAGAGCCCAAGCAGACAAATTGTCCAAGGTATTTTGTAATGGTCCTTGCAAGTCGGCAGCTTTGGGCCCTGTAACAGAGACCACCCCGTCGTCTGCAAGTTGCCTTAGCGTGCATGAATTGGCAAGACAATCGTCAATGTCATTAACGTAAAAATTGTAGAGCAGGGGACTTAGACATGAGCCCTGGGGAAGACCCATGTAGCTAAATCGCGATGTTGTTAAATCGCCATGCGAAAAGTGCATGTGCTTTTCAGACAACAGGTTTAGCAAAAAGTTATTTAGAGTCGGTGAAAGACCATGCTGGTGCAGCTTCTCTGACAGAATGTTGATAGAAACTGAGTCAAAAGCCCCCTTAATATCCAAGAAGACTGATGCCATCTGCTCTTTGTTAGCATAGGCCATTTGGATTTCTGTAGAAAGCAACGCAAGGCAATCGTTCGTCCCTTTGCCTTTGCGGAAGCCAAATTGTGTATCTGACAGTAAGCCATTTGCTTCAACCCAATTGTCGAGGCGAAACAAGATCATTTTCTCGAACAACTTCCGAATACAGGACAGCATTGCAATCGGCCGATACGAGTTGTGGTCGGAGGCTGGTTTTCCTGGTTTTTGAATGGCGATGACCTTCACTTGCCTCCAGTCATGAGGGACAATGTTACCCTCAAGAAACTTGTTAAATAAGTTCAGCAAGCGCCTTTTTGCAGTGTCAGGCAGATTCTTCAGCAAGTTGAATTTGATTCTGTCTAACCCTGGGGCGTTATTGTTGCATGATAAGAGAGCAAGTGAAAACTCCACCATCGAAAACGGTGTTTCGTTCGCGGTATCGGGAGGAGACGCGGCGCGGCACGTTTTCTGTACCGGGACAGAGTCCGGACAGATCTTCTTGGCGAAAGCGAATATCCAACGGTTTGAATATTCCACGCTCTCGTTGGTACTATTACGGTTACGCATACGTCGAGCCGTACCCCAAAGAGTGCTCATCGCTGTTTCTCTCGTTAACCCGTCGACGAACCGGCGCCAATAACTGCGTTTTTTGGCTTTCATTAGACTCTTCATTCGCCTTTCTAACGACGCGTACTGTTGATAGCTAGCGGGTAACCCGTCTTCCCGGAAGGCCTTATATGCAGTGGACTTCTCCGCGTACAGCTCTGAGCACTCTTTATCCCACCACAGGGTGGGAGACCGTCCATGGGTATTCGCGCTGGGTACTGGTTTAGTCTGAGCTTGATTCGCACTGTCGAGAATCAAGCCAGCCAAAAACCTGTACTCTTCCTCCGGAGGAAGTTCTTGAGCGGATTCGATTTTAACGGATATCGCGGTCGCGTAACTCTTCCAATCAATGTTCCGTGTGAGGTCATACGAGACATTGATTGTTTCCGATGGTCTTGAACCGTTAGCAATTGAAATCACGATAGGCAAATGATCGCTACCGTGGGGATCAGGGATCACCTTCCACATGCAATCTAACTGTAGCGATGTCGAGCAAAGCGATAAATCCAACGCGCTTGCGCGTGCTGGTGGTGTAGGAATCCGCGTCATTTCTCCCGTGTTTAAGATGGTCATGTTGAAATTGTCGCAAAGATCTTGGATTAATGTTGATCTATTATCATCATGAAGACAACCCCATACCGTACCGTGCGAGTTAAAGTCTCCCAGAACTAGCCGCGGTGCCGGTAAGGATTCCGTGATATTACAAAGCGTTCGGTGCCCTACCGAGGCTCTAGGAGGAATGTAGATGGAAGCAATGCAAAGGTCTTTACCTTTGATTAAAACTTGACAAGCGACAATTTCAATGCCTGGTGTCGAAGGGAGGTTAATTCGGTTGAAAGAATAGCACTTTTTGATCCCCAAAAGTACTCCTCCATAAGGGTTTTCTCGATCCAGACGGATTATATTAAAGTCGTGGAAGTTGAGATTTATATCAGAAGTTAACCAGGTTTCACATAATGCGAAAGCATCACATTTTAAACTGTTTAGTAAGAATTTGAAGGAATCGATTTTCGGGAGGATACTTCTGCAATTCCACTGTAGAACAGTGATCGAATCGGTGACCTCGTTCGATGACTTAGCCATCGAAGGATACGATCGCTGCAAGGAGGGGCCATTTAGTAGTCAACTGCTTCAAAAATGTTTGCACTATAGGGAGAAAACGTATCAGAAGGCTTTTAAGAGGATCAGTAACATTGAAAGCTGTGAAAATTAAGTCCACTATGTCAGAAAATTTCATTAGTCCGTTACTGGACTGAGTATCTGTTTGAAAAACGGGGACACTTGGGGTTTTTGGTGTCCCTGGAAGTGGTGGGTACTCCTTGTTAGAATTAATATTTCCAAGTCCTGGAGCAAATTGCTTCGGCTTTTGTGCATCACTTCCGTTGGATTTATTGGTTGTAGATGGCGCACTCTGAGTGGACGACACCTTGGCACCCTTACGAGGCAATGTAGGGGAGGCTAGATTTCTCCTCTTCCTGGATTCCCCTGGGTTAACCAATGATGTTCCCTCTTGTGGGTCGTCAGATTCTTGCTCAACGCCAGCCAATAGAGCAAAGGAATTTTCGGAAGGGACAGATGGCGAAGCATTCTTTAGCATTTCTGCATAAGAGTGCCTCGAGCGATCCTTAAGGGAGCGCTTAATTTCATCCCCGCGCTGCTTGTACACCGGGCATGACTTAAGAGCATGCGGAGGGCCCCCGCAGTAAATACACTTCTCAGTTTCTCCACCACAAGCGTCATCCTCATGCTCTCCCTCGCATTTGCCGCACCGTTTTTTATTGCCACAATAAGTGGCTGTGTGGCCCAGTTGCTTGCAATTGCTGCAGTTCATTACCCGCGGTACAAACAGGCGAACGGGTAAGCGAACCCTATCCAGGAGGACATAGTTGGGAAGAGCAGACCCGGAGAAAGTCACCCGAATCGAATCTGACGGAGAATAAGTTGTCTTATCATTTTCTGTTTTTGCAGAATACAATTGCTTGCATTCCAGAATCTTCACCTTTTGAAGTGAAGGGTCCTTAAAGCAGCCAACCCCGTACTTCAACAGGTCTTCGCACTTTAGACCCGGTTCGGCGACTATTCCATCGATCTCCACTGCCCTACAAGGCACATACACTCTGAATTGTTTCGTAAAACGCTCGCTGCGAGCAATCTGGTTTGCCTGATCGAGGTCATTTACTATAACGCGTATCTTATTAGCTCGAACACGTGTTATCTGAGCTACGGCCGGGTAGTTAGCAGTCAGCTCCCGTGATATTTCTAGAATATTGGGCGATTTCGTGTTGGGCCGGAAATACACCACCCAGGGTCCATTTGAACTGGCTGGGTATGTTTTAATACGGGGAGGACTGGGGGAATCAGGGGAGGGAGTAATATCGGGTTTATCCGGTAAATCCATGGGAATATCATTCCCATCCAATGTTCCTTCGCCCTCGGCCATTTAGGCACGAGGATAGCACGTGGTGTAAACGAGAGATGAAACTTGTATTCAGGGGAAAGGGAAAAGTAGACCGATCGGGGAAAGGGAAACGAAAGAAAGAAAAATAATACTTAGCTTATATAGCGGCGTGTCCGGCAATTCTGGTATTCACTTCACCAGCCTGGGCACCGGCGAACAAAGACTGCCTCAAACAATAGTTGACCTTCACTGACAATATATATTCTTGTTCACTTTATGCACAGCACCAGAAAACGAACTGCTTCGATCGAGAGCTCGGAGAGTTATGATCATCAAATATTTGCATTGATGCGTTACCGGACGTTACGCCTAATATTGTTTGACAAACATAATAAAACAAGTTTGATGGATCAGTACACTGTTTGCCAAATGTAGTCAAACCGGCATGTACGTCAAACAAATCGCCATACGAAAAAAAATTGTGCTGTTTGAACTTCATGAATTTTCAAGAGTGTAAACAATGAAATATTTGTGTTAGCGCAGGGATGCCAAATGATTTTTCAGAAAATTTGTTTTATTTTTATAAAAAACTGGAATTGTCAAAGCCACTGTATCGCTTTCCTTTGTTCGTGATTATGCAGAGCAACGTGTTTAGAGTTCTATGGTGATCATCGAAGCCAACCTTCCAGTTTAAACTGGATTCTTCCAGTTTTTTACAGCATCCAGTCAAACAGACAATCGGAAAAATCTTCCAGTTCTTTGAAATTTGAGCCAGTTTTTTTTTAATATTCATTTATTTAGTTTTTTTCTCACAAATTGTAACTTGATTCATAGAATTTCCAAGCAAGCCATGCGATGATGCCGAGTGACCCAGAATAAGATTTTAATCTACCGTAACCTGAACTCTTTTATACCACTTGTGAGTAAACGGTTCGGCAATGTACATTTTGATTCGATTTCAATTAAAAACTCAAACATAAAGGTTTCAGTACATTGTGTCAAATATTTTGATGAACATTTGTTGAATTCTCAGCTAGTTGCATAGTGGTATCTAAAGAAAGGTTTAAGCGCATCCTCATGTTTAGCAAAAGGTCTTAAATTTAGGATTTTGTGGATGTGTAGAATGAAACTTTCAAAACAGTAAAATTTGTCTAACTATTACAATTACAATCAAATTCGAATGTTTCAGTATTTTTTTTTAATTTGGAGAACAGTATCGAAAAACCGACTCAAATTTTCAGTAAAAGGTATGGAACATACGTATTTACTTAACATTAAATTCATTGAATCGCTAACTTAAACATTACAAGGGTAAATTAGGTTTTTTTTTCGAGCATCCAGTTTTTTTCCAGTTTTTTTTTCAAGAAAGGTTCCAGTTTTTTTGAAAAAATGTTGGTAACGCTGATGGTGATTCGTCTTTGGCAGTAGCTAGGTGAGAAGCGAGGTAAGCGTGCAACTGGCTGCGAGGGCGAAAAATGACAGCAAACAACTTTGTGTGCACACTGAAATCCAAGCAATCATATATCGAGACGAATGTTTCACCACTAGTAACTAGTAAACAATGTTGTTAGCTGTCGTTTTTAAAACCAGCATGGCTGATCGGCGTACCACCTGAGAATAAAAGCTCCTAGATGCAGAGTGTAATTTAACACCTCGGAAATCATTACGTCATCATCGATTTCTTGTAGCGGATTTCTGTGACAAATTGTTGGAGAATACGTACGAAGTCAAAATAGAAATTATGCAGGAAGATTTTATGTGTCCTGAAAATACGGAGCCGGCTCTCAGTTTTTTTCCCTACAGTCCATTGGAATTATGTGAAGAGGAAATTAAGGATGTAATAAAATCGGCAAATGGTGGCTTGATAGAACGTAAGCAATAACTTGTCTCTGGAGAAGTTCACACAATTGAAAAAAATGTTTTACAGTCGGGTATCCTATAACGCGGATTTCTACCGCGCGGTACCCGCGTAATATTAATCACATAGCTTATGGGATTTTGACTAATTGGGGCTGTGGTTGAATATTTCGTCTCCGTTAACATTTAACGCCATACTTTCTTTGGAAAAGTTGTACTTATTTTGACCTACAATTTAGAGTGACTGGATATCCAATTAGCTGAGAACTGTGCCGTCACGGGAACTTTAAAAGAGAGTAAATAAATCGAACCTCTTGTCGTGAATGTGACTAACGTTGAATAGGTTTAACATGAAATATTTCGAAACACTGATTATTTTGAAAGGTGGTGTCTCAGGAAGATTTGTCCAAAAAGTCAAGAGTTTCTGGATAGTGTAAATAATAAATCAGAATTGTCCCATCAGGCGGCGCTAATACTAATGCAAATGTTCAATTAATGTTAAAATCATTCTTTGTCTCAATAACGAGAATATTTATAGGGGTACTATCTTTAGTACAGATGCTCGAGAAATCAAAGACTACCAGATGGTGCTAGATTAGTTTGGGATACTCTCACTCTGGTGTACTAGTGAGCGTACCACCTAAAAGTACATTATAGAATATGATACATCTCAAAAGTCTAGTAACATGGAAAGATGGTGTTTCCGGCAAAGTTCTAGGGGAGATCAACGACTACGCGATTACGGGCAAATCAAACTGAAATAGATCCGCCAGGTGCAGCTAGTGAGCATGTAGTATTTTTCAAATTCTATATCTCGAAATCACGATAATTTGCAAGTGTGGTGTCTTCGGCAATATTCATCAGCGGGTCGAGTGCATCGAAGGTGAATAGATAATTTCAGAATTCAGCCACTAGGCGCTAGAGTGAATACAACTTCCAGTGAATGTTAGGTGATGTTTTGTCACGAAAGTTTAATACTTTAGGGAAATGATGTGATGTGAATGATGGGTTTTGATAATCGAAATTTTTCTACAATATGGCAATAAGTTTTATTTTGAAGGACAATTTCTTGGCAGATGAAAAACAATTGTTTTGGACATTTTCAATGCACAGGGAGTTCCAATGTGTCAAAAAAGAAAATGTTTCATTTTGGGAATTTCTTATTGCAAGGCAAGTTGTTGCCAACAAAATTTTCAACATTTTGGGTATGAATTTCATATTGCAAGGCAAGTTGTTGGCAGTTGAAAACCGATAGTTTTTGACATTTTCAATGCACAAGGGGGTCCACCAATGTGTCTAAACTATTTTTTTCAACTTTATGGGAGTGAGTGTTATATTGAAAGGCAAGTTTTTGTCAGATGAAAATCAATTTTGGACATTCTCAATGCACAAGGGGTAGTTAGTTTTATATTGAAAAGATAGTTGTAGACAGTTGTAAATCAATAGTTTAGGACATTTTCAATGCACATGGGGAACCGTCGATGAATCAAAATAGATTTTTTTTCAACTTCATGGGAGTGAGTTTTAATGATAAGTTGTTCAATGAAAAAAATCCAAACGTTAATCCTATTTGCTTCAAACCACTTAAAATCCATATGAAGAAGCAACGATAATATTATCATGCGACCACATACCTTCTATGTGTCAACTGTATAAACTATGTATGTGCACACATAAGTTATATGTGCGTATTTTATATAGAATCCGGTTTTTTTGTGCCTTATAGTTATGCAATGTGAATGTAAGATTAATATGTCTTGTAAATACACACATTAGGTTTATATGCCAGCAAATAGTGTCGATCTGCCTCCGCTAATTTTTCAACTTCATGGGTGTTGCTACAGGAACAACACAAACGGCAACACTGCTTGACAAATCCCGTGTGCAGTGACCTGTCTTTTGGCTTGTCAGACGAAAACAAAATGTTGGCAGAAGATACACGCTCATTCAAAACTACTCAAAATTTGAGTTCAGAGCACTCAATTTCAAAAATAGAGGCAGTCTGTCAAAAAATGAGTTTCAATTTGAGTAGAATTAACTCAACTGGTGAGTAACCATTAAATTTTTAAAGCTTCGGGTGAAAAAATAGCTTTTCTCAAGTAAAAGAGCGTGGAGTTTAACGCCGATTAAAACCATTATAAAAGATCATGCCTCGGAACTAGTAGCTGTAGAGTCGACGCGGAACATTCAGGAAACTAAAAGGTAGGTTTCTCTGAGTTTTGTTTTTATTCAAATCTAAATTTCTTTCTTGTTTTTATAGTTTAAGCCAAGTGCCGATTGGCATGAAAGAGATGTCCAAAACGTCGTCGGATTATATTTCCGGACATCGCTAGCGCCTGGAGGTACAGGTAAATGATAATTGAAGTATCGATATCATTCTTTGTAATAATAAGAAAAATACTAAATGATTATTTTTCACATTTGATTTTTGAGTAAAATGTACTCAAATTTGACATTTGCATCTCAAACTCAAAACTGAGTAAATGAGACAAACTCATTTTTTGACTACGTGCACTTTCTATGAAATAGAGTGGCCAGCCGCTCAAATCTGAGTTGCTATGAATGAGCGTGTAGAGCAGCGTAGTGCCTACTGCATAGGCAACTGTATCGAAAAATCATATTTATAAATTGCAGTGAATTTAAAACTAATTCCTAGCTGTTGTTTAGCTCTTCAACGGTAGGTTATAATTTATAAGAATACTATTGAATTATAATTTAATAATCATCCTAACGGAAGAAAAAGAAATAATCGGCTACTGAAAGCCAAAGAAACCACATGGTTTATTGAAATTGTACACTACTTTGTAAGTTAAACTATATACTTTAATTTCTACAATTTTCCTAATCAAACCTGTATTTACAGTTTGAAGCTTTTTGAATAAATAATTGCTCTCAAAATAGTGTCCTTTGTTCTACCCGAACAATGGGAGTGAGTTTTATATTGAAGGGTAAGTTGTTGGCAGATGAAAATTAATTGGTTTAGTGCCGCATACTGAGAGTATCTCAAACTAATCTGTCACCATCGGGCAGTCCTTGACAGTTCGAGCAACTTTGCTGAAGACATCACACTTCTAAATTACCGTCTTTAGAAGATATTGAAATAAAAAGATGTTTGCTGACTAGCTCCGCCTAGTGGGTGATATCTAATTTTATTATTACATTATCAAACAGCTTTTGTCGTCCTCAGAAATTTTACAGAAAACATCATTTTCCTAAATTATTAAACTTTCGTTACAAAACATCACCTAACATGTACTGGAAGTAGTATTCTCCCTAGCGCCGCTTAGTGGCTGAATTCTGAAATTATCTATTCGCCTTCGGGCAACATTCGACCAGCTGATGAATATTGCCGAAGACACCACACTTTTATATTATCATGATCTCGAGATATCGAATTTGAAAAATAGTAACGTATGCGGAATAAAATTTGGACAAAATTCAAAAGGCAATTTTTTTGTAGAAAACCATTTATTAAATGTTCTCTCTATATGAAAACATTTGTCAGCTTTTTATCTTAATGTAGAAAAATTTTTAGATCGGTTTTGTTATCCACCAAGTTTCATCCTCCAAGCAAAATTGTTCTAAATTTTTAGTACGATTAGTTATCCACCAAGGCCCATCCACCAAGGGACATCACTTCTACCCAACTATAGGCGTAGTTGTATCTATTTCTGACATTGCGTAGCTCGAAACAAACCGGTTTTTGTACAAAAATGCTGATATGGAGAAGTCTTTTCGATTTAAATTTGAAATGTGACTCCAGTATTATGAATTAAGGCTAAAACAGAATTGGTGTGATTTTACCTCGATTTGATTCGACCCAACCATAAAAAATCCTGGAGGATATGGCTCTGAAGTAAATTCTAGATACAAGCGATGTGTAGAACAGATCCTTATGATCCTGGCAACGTGTCCTGATGCAGCTAGTCAAGGCCATTTATATGTGGAGTGACCTCAGAAGTCAATCAAAAAGATTTTTTTCGATTTTTATTAACCCAAGCACAAAAAATCCTGGAGGATGGGACTCTGAAGTAAATTCTAGATACAACCATTATACAGAACAGATCCTTATGATCCTGGTAACGCGTCCTGATGCAGCTAGTCAAGGCCATTTATATGTGGAGTGACCTCAGGAGTCAATCAAAATGATTTTTTTCGATTTTTATTGACCCAAGCATAAAAAATCCTGGAGGATGGGACTCTGAAGTAAATTCTAGATACAACCAATATACAGAACAGATCCTTATGATCCTGGCAACGTGTCCTGATGCAGCTAGTCAAGGCCATTTATATGTGGAGTGACCTCAGAAGTCAATCAAAATGATTTTTTTCGATTTTTATTAACCCAAGCACAAAAAATCCTGGAGGATGGGACTTTGAAATAAATTATAGATACAACCAATATACAGAACAGATCCTTATAATCCTGGAAACGTGTCCTGATGCAGCTAGTCAAGGCCATTTATATGTGGAGTGACCTCAGGAGTCAATCAAAATGATTTTTTTTGATTTTTATTAACCCAAGCACAAAAATCCTGAAGGATGGGACTCTGAAGTAAAGTCTAGATACAACCAATATACAGAACAGATCCTTATGATCCTGCCAACGAGTCCTTATATAGCTAGTCAAGGCCATTTATATGTGGAGTGACCTCAGGAGTCAATCAAAATAATTTTTTTCGATTTTTATTGAACCAAACACAAAAAATCATGGAGGATGGGACTCTGAAATAAATTTTAGATACAACCAATATACAGAACAGATCCTTATAATCCTGCGAACGAGTCCTGATGCAGCTAGTCAAGGCCATTTATATGTGGAGTGACCTCAGGAGTCAATCAAAATGATTTTTTTCGATTTTTCTTGACCCGAGCACAAAAAATCCTGGAGGATGGGACTCTGAAGTAAATTCTAGATACAACCAATATACAGAACAGATCCTTATGATCCTGCCAACGAGTCCTTATACAGCTAGTCAGGGCCATTTATATGTGGAGTGACCTCAGGAGTCAATCAAAATGATTTTTTTCGATTTTTATTAACCCGAGCACAAAAAATCCTGGAGGATGGGACTCTGAAGTAAATTCTAGATACAACCAATATACAGAACAGATCCTTATAATCCTGCGAACGAGTCCTGATGCAGCTAGTCAAGGCCATTTATATGTGGAGTGACCTCAGGAGTCAATCAAAATGATTTTTTTTTTCGATTTTTCTTGACCCGAGCACAAAAAATCCTGGAGGATGGGACTCTGAAGTAAATTCTAGATACAACCAATATACAGAACAGATCCTTATGATCCTGCCAACGAGTCCTTAAATAGCTAGTCAGGGCCATTTATATGTGGAGTGACCTCAGGAGTCAATCAAAATGATTTTTTTCGATTTTTATTAACCCAAGGACAAAAAATCCTGGAGGATGGGACTCTGAAGTAAATTCTAGATACAACCATTATACAGAACAGATCCTTATGATCCTGGTAACGTGTCCTGATGCAGCTTGTCAAGGCCATTTATATGTGGAGTGACCTCAGGAGTCAATCAAAATGATTTTTTTTCGATTTTTCTTGACCCGAGCACAAAAAATCCTGCAGGATGGGATTCTGAAGTAAATTCTAGATACAACCAATATACAGAACAGATCCTTATGATCCTGCCAAAGAATCCTTATATAGCTAGTCAAGGCCATTTATATGTGGAGTGACCTCAGGAGTCAATCAAAAAGATTTTTTCGATTTTTATTAACCCAAGCACAAAAAATCCTGGAGGATGGGACTCTGAAGTAAATTCTAGATACAACCAATATACAGAACAGATCCTTATGATCCTGCCAACGAGTTCTTATATAGCTAGTCAAGGCCATTTATATGTGGAGTGACCTCAGGAGTCAATCAAAATGATTTTTTTCGATTTTTATTAACCCAAGCACAAAAAATCCTGGAGGATGGGACTCTGAAGTAAATTCTAGATACAACCAATATACAGAACAGATCCTTATGATCCTGCCTTATATAGCTAGTCAAGGCCATTTATATGTGGAGTGACCTCAGGAGTCAATCAAAATGATTTTTTTCGATTTTTATTAACCCAAGCACAAAAAATCCTGGAGGATGGGACTCTGAAGTAAATTCTAGATACAACCAATATACAGAACAGATCCTTATAATCCTGCGAACGAGTCCTGATGCAGCTAGTCAAGGCCATTTATATGTGGAGTGACGTCAGGAGTCAATCAAAATGATTTTTTTTTCGATTTTTCTTGACCCGAGCACAAAAAATCCTGGAGGATGGGACTCTGAAGTAAATTCTAGATACAACCAATATACAGAACAGATCCTTATGATCCTGCCAACGAGTCCTTATATAGCTAGTCAAGGCCATTTATATGTGGAGTGACCTCAGGAGTCAATCAAAATGATTTTTTTCGATTTTTATTAACCCAAGGACAAAAAATCCTGGAGGATGGGACTCTGAAGTAAATTCTAGATACAACCAATATACAGAACAGATCCTTATAATCCTGCGAACGAGTCCTGATGCAGCTAGTCAAGGCCATTTATATGTGGAGTGACGTCAGGAGTCAATCAAAATGATTTTTTTTTCGATTTTTCTTGACCCGAGCACAAAAATTCTGGAGGATGGGACTCTGAAGTAAATTCTAGATACAACCAATATACAGAACAGATCCTTATGATCCTGGCAACGTGTCCTGATGCAGCTAGTCAAGGCCATTTATATGTGGAGTGACCTCAGGAGTCAATCAAAATGATTTTTTTCGAGTTTTATTAACCCAAACACAAAAAATCCTGGAGGATGGGACTCTGAAGTAAACTCTAGATTCAACCGATATGCAGTACATCTGCTCGTTTATATTTTCTAGCTATAATGGTCGCTTAAATGAAATTTTTCAACCAAGGCACAGTTGTGGTGGGTCGATGTTTCGCAGTAACTTAAGTTGTAGGCACACAAAGCTTCAATTTTAGCACCGGCGATGGAAAGCCTGGTGAATCGATCAAATTAAAGAATTCAACAAGATAATTTATACATTTATATGGATAACTGAATTTCCTTCGAATTTATTTTCGATGCAGTAGTGTACGAAATTGAAGTTCATATATGTAATCGATCAATTCTGCAACGGATTGTATTATTTTACAAATTCCTGTGGAAATGTGTTGCATCGATTAACAATTTCCCAATTCATATATCCAACATTTTCTTGGCGAATTGACCTGCGAGGGTGACTATAAGAATCATGCAATAAATGAATGCACATATTAGTGGAAAGTTCTGTTTTCGAAATATCTTTCGAATTTTGATCTATATCTATCTAAGTTTTTATTTTGAGTTTGTATATGATCAACTTTACAATCCCACATCAAGGTTTATTCAGCTTAATGTCCTAATAATGTATAAAGATTAATGGTTGCATCCAGAAAGTAGATTGAAATAAATATTATGAAAATAAAAAAATCAGCATGAAATTTCCTCTAAAGCTATTTTAACTGATGTTTCTCATAGTTAAAATTATTGCTTTATGAACATCGATTATGACAATTACCTGCTACCAGTTATTACTTCCAGTTTCGATCCTGCGATCTTCGTATTCCCAGCTTGGCCGCTATGTACTTATCTATATATACACTGTCGAACCACGACTATTTATGATAATTTTAATCTCTTTGTGATTACGATTAAGATATACCATAATCCAATCTAAATATGGTTCTTCAATTATACCTTCTATACTTGTCACATCACAACCGACATTTTTTCCGCAAACTATTTTTTCTTAATAGGTAAAATGCGTACATTTTTATTGTTTAAATATTGAACTAGTTTAGCAGATAATTAGTGAAGTGCTATATAGATGTGATAATTTTTACGAACGATTTTGCAGTTTATTTCAATTGCAAATTGATTCGTATACAATGTTTCAAAATTGTCATGAATATTCCAGATTTACAATTTTGTTTTAAGTTGGAGTGGACTCATAAATCACTTTAAGTAAATGTTGTATTTCCATCATAGGTTTGCATTCTATGTGAACTTTATACAACAGAACAAAATTTTTGCTTACACTATTTATAATTTTGATTTAGTATGTCATTATGTGTAATTTATTTTAAACTTTCACATACGATTGCTGGTTTGCGGGGTTAGAGTTATAGTATACATCGCATGTCTCCTGAAGACTCACTCTAACTCGTCTAATCTTCAATATTTTGCGGTGAAAATTTAGGCAAATATTGCTCAAAACCTACATTATTGACTGAATAGACTCGGTACCCCTTTAAAAAAAATTTGAGGGGTTTTTTTTTCATTAAAACTATGTACCTACTCTTTCAAGCAAGTCCTATATAACAGTGTTACATTCTTTGCTTATACCCGAATTTTGATTGATATTGTAAGTAGCGTTTTCCGTAAGCGCAAGATTTAGTGGCTATTTTAGAGCAGAACAGTTCATCCATCATCCAGCAATGTTGATTCTACTTCAGATGAAGCAATCGCAAGTGCAATTTTCAATTTAATTTTCGACGAATTCATGCAATTCAACAGTATTGTATTGTCATTCGCGTAAAATTTCTCTATCAAAATAATACTTGCCATTCCATTTGTGTGTTGGTAAACCTAAATGAAATAAAATAAACCTAATTACAATTCAATTTTAGATGACCCCCCTCCCCTTCCTCGGCTCAAGTATGCTTCCTCCCAACATCATGCAAAAATCCACCTCATGACCATCTCCTTGGTGGAAGAAACACTTATGTCAAAATCGAATTCGTCGCTAATAATCACATTGAATGAATTAGATAAGGATTACTTCAAAAAAATCACCCCCCCCCCCTTTCCTTTCGTGGTCCCCCCACCCATCATGGCCACCTCCTTAGTGGGAGAAAAAAATTAAAAAAATAGAATTTTTTCAACTTTTCGCGAACTTTTTATATTGAAGGGCCGGTTGTTGGCAGTTGAAAATCGATAGTTTTGGACATTTTCAATTCACAAGAGGATCCACCAGTGCACAGTGTTTCCAATGTGTCAAAAGGGGAAAAGAAATTCTTTGAGCCACGAAAAAACATTTTTTAGCTATTGTGTCTTCAGCAAACTTTATTTATATTTTTTTGCATTCGAAACGTATTAGTTGGGTGATTAATCCCTCTAAAGCTGAGAAGCAAGTTTTTGTTTGGTCATTCATGAAAATAAAAAAAAATTTTGGCAAAGTTTTTAAGCATATCTTTAGTATTAATTTTGCTGAAGAGACTATGTGTCTATCTGTCGATTTTAATATACATTTGTGGAGATTTCTTTGATATACCCCTGAAAATTACTTTTTTCAAAATACTTTTCCTTGAAAATTTGCAGAATTTCAAAATGTTCCAAGATTTTGTTCTGCATAAAGAAAATACATTATTTTTGTAATGTAAGTTTATTTGTATCTCTTACAACATAGCAGTTATCGAATGTTTTAGTGTCCAAAAAGTAATATTTTGGCAAATTTCCGCAGACGAAGCTATACCAATACGAATCTGTAAAACAAACACTATCAAAACCGTTTGGTGAGCTCTAGCCTACGTTCAAGTCAAATTGAAGTAAATTCCTTCTTTAGCATTTTTTTCTTATCTTAGAGATGTAAAATACACAAAAATGAAAATACTGTACTGTAAGAACTCCTTAAGGGAAATTTTTACTAAATGGTCAGAACGGGTTATGAGGTTTTGTCGAGGGACTAAAGAAAAATATATTAACCGCTGCGGTTTATTAAAAAGAAAAAAATGTTAGTCCAGTTGTTTGCGTTTCGACTTCATTTCTTCTGAACCAGAAAAAAATATGTGCCGATTCTGTTAATGTCATCGTTTTATCAGCCTAAAATTCACCAAGGGGCTGTTAAAAACGGGTCTTCACTGTATTCAAAAACGCCTAAAGCTCTATTATGAGGCCGTTCATAAATTACACTACATATATAAGGGTAAAACAAGGAAGCATGAAGCATCTTGTTACATAGTGAAGAGAAGAAACGAAGGAGGGGGCTAAAAGCTTACCAACTAGAAAAGGAAATCAAACATTGGAAATATACATACACTCCTTTTTAAAATCCAAAATCTTCTGATTTAAATTAAAATTATAATAAAATCTGTTAATCACCACACCACTAAAATGTGTAGTGTAATTTGTGAATGGCCTAATAATAGTGGTTCAGTAGTTTTTTCAATATACAGTGACACAATCTCATTTTCGTACACCGCTATGCGGAATGCTTATATGCATTTTACAAGTAAAAATTAAGTTTACGAGACATTTTATATATGTAGAAATAGTTTACTAGACAGCATAGAGAAGATACAATAATTATTTTTGTACCACAAATGCTCATTTTTTTCAAAAATAATCATAATTCTAAAGATAGTCAAATATACACGCAATCTCATATTCGTACAGTACACATATTTTTTCAAAAATCAATTGAAATTTCTATAATAAATATTCAATGTGCTAGCTTTTGTTTTTAATTACAGTTTTCAATCGTATTGGAATGCTAACCACTAGTTTTTGTGTGTATTCAACTTAAATTTTATCCCATTCTTCTAAATAGTAGTTTCTATGATCATTCTCATTATAATCCGGATAGTTTCGCACTTTTTATCCAAATACTCCCATTTATTTTTCTAATCAAGTAATAAACGGGGTCCGCAGCGGAGAATCCAAAACATTCAAACAATTATAAATTTACTCTAAACGTTTTTTGCACGCCTTATACTTTAGGTTATTCTCCTGATCGAATTTCCAATATCCACTATTTCTTAGTAAAAGTACCATTTTATGGAAGCTTTGCCTTCAAATTTATTTCAAGATATTCATATTAAAATACACATTTTGATCCATCATTCCATCAATGAAGACCATATTTCTAGCACTTCTAGTGGACATATAATACCCCACACGAAAAAGGCCACTGTCTCTGCGCTTGGCTGCTGTTATAAGGCTTTTACGTCCAGGTCTGAGTTCGATTTTCTCCACTCGAAACAACAGCCATTTGCGTCAAAAATGCTGAATTTGGACTCGTAGACAAAGTTTACAATCTTTCCAATATTCCGATAAAATGTTTCAATGTTGTTTAGTAAATAAAAAATCAATTATTTGTTCTTTTCATTGATGAACAGCTTATTGCTCAGAACACAGGCATTGTAATTGTCCGTTCTTCATACATTACGAGCCGTACCAGAGCAGACTTATACTTAAATAGTACGATTCAATTTATTTACCATGTATATAACATTAATTATTCGATTTTCCCAAATTTTTCTAATTAAAATCCGTTTATCCCTCATCGTAAATTGTCCACAGTTCAAGTTTTTCGCAATATCTGCTCTACGTTTCGCCACATCAAAGCTTTTAACGACATTTTAAACTGTTGGACGCAACCTTTGAACAATTTCAAAGATTTCATAAAGTGATTTACCCTCATTTTGGTGAGTAATAATTAGTTTTCGTCCCATAAAAGCAGCTAGTTTACTTTTTTTTAACTATTACGTTAATTTGAGAGAATTTCTTAAACTAGTGTAGAGGAAACTGTGCCAATGAACACTTTTCTGTGGTCATAAAATCTATTTTCTAAGTAAAACAAAAAATAAAGAAATAACAGGTCTTAAAATTGACAAATTGATTGACTTTTCAAAAGTGTACGAATATGAAATTGTCCATTTTCACACCAAGTAATGATTTTTTTATGTGTACTGTACGGAAACTTGCACACTTTAGATTACAAATGATAAGAAAATGACAGATGATGATTCTACTACCACATTTACAAAACAATACCTATATTAAATAGCGCAAACATTTGTGAAATAATATTAAACATAAACACTAGAGGTGTACGAATATGAGATTGTGTCACTGTATGTTTTGCGTGCTAAAAATTACTAATTACACGATAGCTCAAAATTTGTTTTCTTCATGACTCAAAACAATTTTGATCACCTTTTTGCCGCTTGGAAACACTGTGCACCTGCTGCTCTTCTGTGCACCGACTTACTCGAAAAGTTGAAAAATTTCCAACAACTTTCCCTTCAATATAATACACTTTCCCGAAAAATTAAAAAAAATCATTTTAACGCATCGTCGGACCCCGCTGTGCATAGAAAATGTCCAAAACTATTGATTTTCAACTGCCAACAACATGTCCATCAATAGGTATTTATTTCTAAACAATTGAAAGTTAACCGCATCAACTTCAACTACAATAAACAGGAAAGTAACGCAAAATGTATCGCGATAATCGATGAACCGACGATGACGATGAATACGACGATACATTATCGTTAACGGAGTTACCGATGACGATACATTTTCGTTAACGAATAACGCCGATAAATTATCGTGAAAAATGTATCGTATTAACAACCCTGACACATACACATACATACATAAATTGTATCAATTTGTCGAGCTTAGTTGATTGGTAAATGGGACTCGGCCCTCCGGGTCTCGGAAAAAGTTTTCAAGGTTTTAGAGAATCCTATAAATTTCTTTTGTAAGAAATGAAATAAAAATATTAAAAAAAATGAACGAGAAGTTAGCCGGGATAAAACGAAACATCATTGTCTTACTGCAAAAGCTATTCAGATCGTTAGGAAATCATTTGATGGCCACGAATATGCCCATTTTTTGGTAGTTAGATAATTATTCGCGACAATAAAATCCACTGCATCTAACAACCATGCGTCTCCACTGAAATCCTTCTTGGAGGAAGCGCATGGTGCTTCATATTTTCCTAGGTTTTACAACACGCGCTTTCACAAACTGGTGGTAATGCTTAATTTTCTATATATTTAAAATCATATATACTGGCGCTGTTTGCATATTCGTCCCCACCGAACATGGAACAATAATGCGTTCGGTTAATCGACTGCCTTCTCTAGGGTCAAAAAACTGAGTCGGTACTGTATCATAACATTCTCATGAACTCGGAATCGAGTGCGTCACGACGTCCTGGACATTAAGACGTACAAGAGCGTATTATAATATCTGAAAATAAGAATGTGTCAAAAGATTCGAAATCATTCTTATTTCGCAAAGTCCGAAATGATACACAGAAAAAAATATTTCGTAATTTTAAGTTTATTTTCATGCACATAGGGGAAGATGGGGTAAAACGCGCCCCCGGGGCAAAATGCACCCCTTGCTTATATCGAAAACTGCTGAAAATTTCTAGAAAAGGGTAACACCAGTCAGAAGTCCGTCATTGTATACATACTTTGTCAAAGTTTGATAACCGTACGTCAATCGCAGCTCGAGGAATAAACAAAAGACAAAAACGTGCTCTTCTCATGTTATTATCGTGGCTCGTGCAACAAGGATTTCCAGCTCTTATAAATGTAATTTGTACTATTATATCAGTGCATTCCAGTTTTATTTATACCGTTGTTCATTATTCTGTCGCACTATATATGAAAAATCTACTAAATAATTCACTTTTTGCTAAATTTATATCTCTGCTCCATCGGGGGCAAAATGCCTTCTTTGATATTGCTGATTCTTTAATCGAAAACAGAAAAATTGTTGTGAAAACCTACTAATTGCATAACTTAAGGCTATTTAATGGCAAACTTTTGTGAAATCTCGTTAGAAAACAAAACTACTTGCTTGTTCACGGAGCATTCTGCCCCGTTTGCGGTGCTTTCTGCCCCGTTGTAGTAGTGCATTATGCCCCGTTGTTGTGGTGCATTTTACCCCCGGGCAGGTGCGTTTTGACCCGCTTATTTTTCAAAAGACATTTTTTTAATGATTTTGAAGAATCGAAATTTTTTCATGTTTTTGATTATTTTGCAAAGCGTTATGATTGTGGTTACAGAGGAAAATGTTGGCTGAACGATTTTATTTATTAAATTCTCCCATTTGATGTTCTATAGCTGAGTTATGATCATATTTCCTTAGGGGGTGCGTTTTACCCCATCTTCCCCTATTTGGAGCATGAATATAAATGTAAAATTGAGTTCCACCACAAATCCACACGACTTGTCGTGCTTTCTTCAACGATTTCAATCATAATTTTACCCGTTCATTGACAACTACAGTTTCATTAAACGGAAAACCAATGCATTTCAATGTATTTTTACTTCAATATTGCTGTAAAATGAATGACATGTAATATCACACGAATGAAAGTGTAAAATCGTATGCTTTTTGATGCTCCAATTGAGTGCATTGATTTTCACGTAATTTTCAATCAAATTTTTGATTCAAACTTTGTATGTTTACATTCGTATTGATTTACATGTCGTTTAAATTTCATTATTTTTTGTGTGTACTGCGTCATAATGTCCGGGATCCTATAATGTAGATAAATAATTGGATGTTATGATGCAAAATTATTGTGTTGTAAGGTCCAGGAAAAAAGATGGCACACTCATAGTTTCGAATATAATGATGTTTAGGAGCTGCATGACACCCAAGACGACAAACGACAGCGCTGCCAAAATTTTATGAATAAAAAATTGTGATTATATAATATAAAAAGCACAATACCTAAAACGCTTCATGTTATATTTACGTAAGAAAAATCGAAAAGAAATCATTTTGATGCCCCCCTGAGGTCACTCCACATATAAATGGCCTTGACCACCTACATAAGGACTCGTTGAAAGGATCATAAGGATCTGTTATGTATATTGGTAGTATCTAGAATTTACTTCAGAGTCCCATCCCACAGGATTTTTTGTGCTTGGGTTAATAAAAATCGAAAAAAAAACATTTTGATTGACTCCTGAGGTCACTCCACATATAAATGGCCTTGACTAGCTATATAAGGGCTCGTTGGCAGGATCATAAGGATCTGTTCTGTATATTGGTTGTATCTAGAATTTACTTCAGAGTCCCATCCTCCAGGATTTTTTGTGCTTGGGTTAATAAAAATCGAAAAAAAATCATTTTGATGCCCCCTGAGGTCACTCCACATATAAATGGCCTTGACTAGCCGCATCAGGACACGTCGGCAGGATCATAAAGATCTGTTCTGTATATTGGTTGTATCTAGAATTTACTTCAAAGTCCCATCCTCCAGTATTTTTTATGCTTGGGTCAATAAAAATCGAAAAAAATTATTTTGATTTAATTGACTCCTGAGGTCACTCCACATATAAATGGTCTTGACTAGCTGCATCAGGACACGTTGCCAGGATTATAAGGATTTGTTCTGTATATTGGTTGTATCTAGAATTTACTTCAGAGTCCAGGATTTTGTATGCTTGGGTCAATAAAAATCGAAAAAAATCATTTTGATTTGATTGACTCCTGAGGTCACTCCACATATAAATGGCTTTGACTAGCTGCATCAGGACACGTTGCCAAGATTATAAGGATCTGTTCTGTATATTGGTTGTATCTAGAATTTACTTCAGAGTCCCATCCTCCAGGTTTTTTATGCTTGGGTCAATAAAAATCGAAAAAAATCATTTTGATTTGATTGACTCCTGAGGTCACTCCACATATAAATGGCCTTGACTAGCTGCATCAGGACACGTTGCCAGGATTATGAGGATCTGTTCTGTATATTGGTTGTATCTAGAATTTACTTCAGAGTCCCATCCTCCAGGATTTTTTGTGCTTGGGTTAATAAAAATCGAAAAAAAACATTTTGATTGACTCCTGAGGTCACTCCACATATAAATGGCCTTGACTAGCCGCATCAGGACACGTTGCCAGGATTATAAGGATCTGTTCTGTATATTGGTTGTATCTAGAATTTACTTCAGAGTCCCATCCTCCAGGATTTTTTGCGCTTGGGTTAATAAAAATCGAAAAAAATCATTTTGATTGACTCCTGAGGTCACTCCACATATAAATGGTCTTGACTAGCTACATAAGGACTCGTTGACAGGATCATAAGGATCTGTTCTGTATATTGGTTGTTTCTAGAATTTACTTCAGAGTCCCATCCTCCAGGATTTTTTATGCTTGGGTCAATAAAAATCGAAAAAAATCATTTTGATTTGATTGACTCCTGAGGTCACTCCACATATAAATGGCCTTGACTAGCTGCATCAGGACACGTTGCCAGGATTATAAGGATCTGTTCTGTATATTGGTTGTATCTAGAATTTACTTCAAAGTCCCATCCTCCAGGATTTTTTGTGCTTGGGTTAATAAAAATCGAAAAAAATCATTTTGATTGACTTCTGAGGTCACTCCACATATAAATGGCCTTGACCAGCTGCATCAGGACACGTTGTCAGGATCATAAGGATCTGTTCTGTATATTGGTTGTTTCTAGAATTTACTTCAGAGTCCTATCCTCCAGGATTTTTTATGCTTGGGTCAATAAAAATCGAAAAAAATCATTTTGATTTGATTGACTCCTAAGGTCACTCCACATATAAATGGCCTTGACTAGCTACATAAGGACTCGTTGACAGGATCATAAGGATCTGTTCTGTATATTGGTTGTTTCTAGAATTTACTTCAGAGTCCCATCCTCCAGGATTTTTTATGCTTGGGTCAATAAAAATCGAAAAAAATCATTTTGATTTGATTGACTCCTGAGGTCACTCCACATATAAATGGCCTTGACTAGCTGCATCAGGACACGTTGCCAGGATTATAAGGATCTGTTCTGTATATTGGTTGTATCTAGAATTTACTTCAAAGTCCCATCCTCCAGGATTTTTTGTGCTTGGGTTAATAAAAATCGAAAAAAATCATTTTGATTGACTTCTGAGGTCACTCCACATATAAATGGCCTTGACCAGCTGCATCAGGACACGTTGTCAGGATCATAAGGATCTGTTCTGTATATTGGTTGTTTCTAGAATTTACTTCAGAGTCCTATCCTCCAGGATTTTTTATGCTTGGGTCAATAAAAATCGAAAAAAATCATTTTGATTTGATTGACTCCTAAGGTCACTCCACATATAAATGGCCTTGACTAGCTGCATCAGGACACGTTGCCAGGATTATAAGGATCTGTTCTGTATATTGGTTGTATCTAGAATTTACTTCAAAGTCCCATCCTCCAGGATTTTTTGTGCTTGGGTTAATAAAAATCGAAAAAAATCTTTTTGATTGACTTCTGAGGTCACTCCACATATAAATGGCCTTGACTAGCTGCATCAGGACACGTTGCCAGGATCATAAGGATCTGTTCTACACATCGCTTGTATCTAGAATTTACTTCAGAGCCATATCCTCCAGGATTTTTTATGGTTGGGTCGAATCAAATCGAGGTAAAATCACACCAATTCTATTTTAGCCATAATTCATAATACTGGAGTCACATTTCAAATTTAAATCGAAACGACTTCTCCATATCAGCATTTTTATACAAAAACCGGTTTATTTCGAGCTACGCAATGTCTGAAATAGATACAATTACGCCTATAGTTGGGTAGAAGTGATGTCCCTTGGTGGATGGGCCTTGGTGGATAACTAATCGTACTAAAAATTTAGAACAATTTTGCTTGGAGGATGAAACTTGGTGGATAACAAAACCGATCTGAAATTTTTAGCTCATTCGAGAAGCTTTACGACAGTTTGCAGGAACTTTTTGCAAAGGAGTCGAAAAAATTGATGTTGGCATATTTTTAATTTCTTAATTTTGATTATCATTTTTGTTAGTTTTATGTCGAAAACTATGAGCATTTACTCTCTGCTTCATATTATCCCAGAAAAACCTCATTTGGACGCAGTTGTGGTACATTTGGAGGGATATCAGCCTTTTGTACAAAATATATACCATAATCCTCCAATGCGCCAAAACTTTTTTTTGGCATAATAGCTAAGTGCCAGATTGGGCGTTCGATGCCATTTTGTTCACATAGTATCTCCTAGTGGGTCGAAATTAACACTGGATATTTGAAATAAGTGCGCCTAGAGTATGACGTTTAGTATGGTGCTTTGCGCAGGGTTGCATTTTTGTTTTAATGCTGGAAGCGTTGTCCAAATTTCATTCGTATTGACGTAGTATTTTTTGAGTGATTTTTAACCCCCTGGTAATTTCGTAGCTTGACGGTAACCCTTCCCCCCTTGTCCTCGCAAAAAAACGAAGTTAGTTAGGTGAAACGGGTAAGATTGTCGTGACATCAAGTCAACCCCAAAGGCCTTAGTACAAAGGTATGCAAAGAGTGTGCAGAGTTTGAAGCCAGAAAAAGTCTACCTATCGAGCAGAATTAGAATCCAGCTTTGCGGCACAGGTATTAGAGACGGATTCCAATTGTGCTCGAGAGGTACACTTTTTTGACAACACCAACAACATCAAAATAGCGCCGAATTTTAAACCTTAACGTTTTTTTTCGTTTTGACAACAAATTCTGAATCAGTTTCGCGTGCGGAGTATTTTGCTATCCTGAATGAGCAAAGCATGTTTGACAAACTTCTCCATCAACGAGTTTGACCAACTTCTCCATCAACAAGTTTGACAAACTTCTCCTTCACCAAGTTTGACAAACTGAAGTTTTGACAAACTGGTCAGTACACTAATAAAAAGTTTGGCAAACTGTGTTTGATCAAATATTTGAAGAGCCAGTACACAACAGTTCAAATTTATTTTACGAAAGATATCAAATATTCGACGTTATGACAAACAGTGTACTGGTAGCTTTAGAATTGAAATCGCAGCTCCTTATATCACGCTAGGGTGATGAGCCCATTTTCGCTATGTTTCTATTATCACCTTACCCATTTGAAGCCGTTGGTTAGAGCAGTGTCTGCCATCTTTGTTCCACGCATTGATTCAAATGGTAGCGCAACAATAGGGGCACTCGAGTTTTCGTTGCGCTCAAACACGAGAATTACACTCTTCAGCGTATTTGTGTTATTATATTGGTTCTTAACAACGAAGCAAAGTTGTTGATGTCCATTTTTACGCATTCCTTATATTGTAGGCCGAGGAATTAATGAATCAGTGAGGCACCCTGCTTAGTGTGGTGAAAATAGGCACTTTACCCTACCTCTGAAGTGCATGCGTGCATAGTTCAAAAACTTTACTTCGACATCGACTTTTTCTAAAAGTGCCTTCCCACTAGTATCCTTGATTTGAATTATTATCGCAAATCCTAATGCCAGAGAACAAACGAAAACCTCTCGAAACCGAACCGTTTGGGAAAATCATCATCATTACTAGGATTGCGTTGCACATCTATTTTTTTTTGAAATGGTTCAAAATTACCCACTTGGTTATTTTCGAGTGGGTAGTACTACACATACTACCCACGCTTTCCGCTGGTCTGTATACGAATTGGAATAAGTTCGCCAAATTTTGGAAGAAGTCGATAAAATAACCCCTTGAAAACTACCTAAAAATTGTTGTAGTTTGATGCAATAAAAAAATCCCCAAAAATGGAATGGAAGACACAGTGAATAATACATACATACTCGTTTTTATCAGTCTAATGGTGTATTTTAGGCTGACAAAATGGGTACATTGAGTAAATCGGGCAATTTTCTTTTTCTTTATAATAAACTGAAGCTGTGAAAATATTCTTCCCGTTCTTTGATGTAGTCTGATAACTATTTCTGATTATTTAATATAGATTTCTTTTAAAGGGGTTTTCTAGCGTAAAATTTAAAAAAGATTAACTTTTTATTTTTGCATATTTCAATCTTCATGATAAGGATATCATGCTCAGGAAAGGATGTATTCGAATTCAGTCTTGTTCGTCTGCTAGAGCCCATACAACATATGTTTATATGTGGCTGGTAAAAACGGGTTTTCAATGTATTATAATAGATATTCAGTATTCAAAGAAGTTTCTTGTGAACGATTGTAGAACGAATTTGTTTCTACTTACTTGAAGTCAGCGGCGTAGCTAGAAATTCGGATTGGTCAAAATCGAACTTACTGCCCAAACGTCATAATTCAGAAACCATAATTTTTGAAGTTTTAAAATTATGCAGTATTAATTTTTCAGAAAATAGTAACAGAGTTCGTGTCTTTAGTGAATTTGTTGAGACTTTATTGTAGACATGAATATTAACCTGAGTAAACTCGCCATAAATACTTCTTGGATGATATAACGTCAAAAATACTTTATCAAATGATGTGCTGTTCAACGTTTGTAAAACTCATCGAAGATACTAAACCTCCGAAGCGGTTTCAAAATGATGCTTTCTTGACCTTAAACTACTGTTTTTGAACATTTATTTGACCTATTGATATAATTGGTCATACAACAAAAATCAAATGCTCATCAAAATCGATCAGGACCTGCTAGAGTCGAATGGAAAACGCCATTTTTCATAAATTTCTCTCTACATTCGGAAAGTGTTATCCTCGTTATTAATCTTATTACGTTTTCGTGTCAACTCGACGCATTCCCAAAATAAAAACCTGTTTTAATCCACCTATTGGTGCAATTGTGCCTTTCTCATTTGTCCAGACTACGATTCCATGGCTGGTTATGTTCAATACAATGGTGGAAATGTATATTACACTAGCTTATACCTAGGGTTCGTCGCGGTGCGGATGTGGGCGGTAAATGGATTGTCCGCACCGCAACCGCAAAAAAATAATAAAACCGCACCGCTAACCGCAACCGCACTTTATTTACCGCACCGCACCGCGCGGTAATGCGGTAAAATTTTTATATTTTTAAAAATGGTGTTGAAAAATTGTACATTTGTGTAACCATATATAATAAAATGTTATTCTTATTCACACGAAATTTAACTTTAAGAGACTCCTCAGAATGTAATGTTTATGAAAAAATCAACTTTTGCATTTTCTATTAATAAAATTTCATACAATATACATTATACCAAGGCAAACATTATACATTCAAAAACGTTCTACTGCAGTAATAGGAAAACTATTATTTTAGCAACCCTTCAGTTAATTGAAAAATGTGGAATAAAAATGTAATAAGAAATGAAGTTGCATATTTTTTTCTTTAAATTTTCATATTTTCAATGTTTTTGACATATGAAAATGAAATGGATGATTTTCGCATTTACGTAGTAAACCACCTTTCATTCTTAACGGATTTTCACCAAAAAAAAATTAAAATCGAAATACCAGTACTTCTATATAGTAGCGCATATATTCCAATACAGTGAAATAAAAACATATTGTATTTTATCAATAAGAACGACGCTATATATGACGAAAAAATTGCTCTATACATTACATCTATTCTGGTGTCCGGTCTCAACCGGTACAGAATTATTGAATATTAGAAAAACTGCAAAAATGTATGATTTGTAGCATACAGCAGAAATGATTTTAACCCTTAAAGGCGCAAACCAATTTTTTTCAAATTTTCTGAAAACTGTCTCACGGTATTAATGCGTTGCTACGATAATTTTGAGATGGTTTTTGCAATGTTGTTTTAAAACAACATTGCGCTTTTAAGGGTTAAAAATAGGGGGTTTTACGGACAAAATATCCCAAAACTCTAACTTCCGCATTCTTCAAGATGTATTATCATTTAAAAACTAAGATTGCTCCCTTTAAAAATGAATGAAGTGTAATTTTCTAAATGCTAGTTCGAAAGTTCTAGCATTTAATATATTTTCCTCCAATATTTTGCCAAAGAGCCAATGGCAAAAACTTCTATTGAAGTGAACGGGATTCAAACTATGTGGTGTTTGGCAACAAAAACTTCAAAAAAGCTACAAAATAGTCTTGACTGAAAAATATTAGGACTTAATTTGGTAGAAAATTATAGTAAATTTGAATGGAAGTAAGCGAAAAAAAGTTATGTAGCATTATGCTATATTTCACCCTAAGGAGGAAGATTTGGTAAACACCAAAATTTCTCACTAGGGTGAAAATTTGTTGGTAAAACCAGTCTTTGCACTTAAGGGCACAAATCCTTATTTCTTACACAGTTGCGTTTTGGCTTCGCCTCATCAGAAACCGACACTAACTTTTTGTCGGAATAGCGGCGGCTTGACGCAAATCCCTTAAAACTAAAACACACTTTGTGTTTCAATCGAACGACTGATCAAACGTGATGTCCCGTCCGAGCAGAAGTTCTGTTTATGCCGATGAGACACAGTGAAGCCGAGACTTGTCTTGGCTTAGCAGGCCTATGCGAAAGCACTATGCTATATTTCACCCTAAGGAGAAAATTTTGGTAAACACCAACATTTCTCACTAGGGTGATCACGTTTGATCACGTGTTTACCAAATTGATATCGAAAACGATTCATAATTCCACGATCTCCAACAGAAATCGAGAGAAGTGATTCACTTTTAAATTGGATTTAAGAGTAAACATGTATTGTTTTTAAATGATCTAATAATTTTGTCTCTATTTGGATCTTGCATTTTATGTATTTGAAATGGTTAGTTTATGAAGTTTTACTTAGAAGTATAAAATAACTAGTCCAAAATATGTCGTAAAAATAATAGCGTCAAAATATTTCGGACACAGCTAGATTTTCTTTCATTATCAATTAGAATAATCAAAATTATCACTTTATCATTTTTTTGCGGTGCAGTTGCGGTAAAAGCTCTTTCCCGCACCGCATCTGCGGGAAAAAGTGTCTCACCGCACCGCAAATTTTGCGGTGCGGGTGCGGTAAATACCGCGCGGTTGCGGTAATTACCGCAACCGCGACGAACCGTACTTATACCCATCGCGCGTTGCTGCGACTTTCAACGAAATAAGAAGAAAACACAATTTGTTCCGAAGCGCCATCTGACGGGCAGATAATCCCCAATAAATAGCACACAAACACGCTCCATAACAAATACCTACTATGTACAATTTTTTACGGCAATCGGCTAAGCCGTTTGGGAGTCTATAGATCATATACATACAAACATTGACTTTTATAGATATAGATAGATAGATAGATAGATATGAGCGACCGAAAATAAAAGTCGCAAGGATAGAACATGCTTCGCAAAACCCGTTTCAAACACATTACAACATAAAAGTCGGAAATAAACTTCAAGCATAAAAATCGGACAGAGATCCTTCAGCATAAGAATCGCTTAAAATGTTTTTCCCTATAAAACTCGGCAAGGATGAACCTCCAGTATAAAAATCGTTTTAAAACAAAGAGGAGCATCCGTATATCTTTATGTTCAAGATTAAAAGTCGGCTAACAAAAACTACTTTGTAAGAATCGGATATATTTCTTTCCGGTTTTTTACTGAAGGTTTTTTTATCCGACTCTTACAAAGAAATGTCCCAGTGCGATTTTTATGCTTGATGTTTATATTCGTTTTTTATATTCTAATATATTTGAAACAGGTTTTACGAAGCATGTTCTGTCCTTGCGACTTTTATTTTCGGTCGCTCATATTCAGTACGATTTGCACATACATACAATGGATCGACAGCCACGATCTAGATACACTATGTGTCGATACTGAAACATCGCTTGAAACCAGCGGCGGATCAAGAAGGAAGATTCGGGAGGTCCGGACTCTGCCGAAAATTTTCAACTTGTTAAGAAATTTTAAACTAGTTTTAATTTTAAAGTAGCAACCCCCCACTGCATACTCCCTCCGGGCTGGGATGATTGACGATTTTTAGAGTGATTGCATAACCTTTCTTTATGAGAAAGACAAAATTGTGCCAAAGTCAATTTTCGTCAAAAAAATTTTTTTCGGTGCCACTTCAAATCTCATGCATTTTAAAGTCACTTGGAATCAAAAATACAAATTTGATCTTGAAATTTTCCGTTACTCCCCCTTTTGAGAATTTTTCATTTCAGTTTATATGGGAATTTTATGTGTGGTCGCACTATTCAACCCGTAACTCCGGAACCGGAAGTCCAATCAATAAAAAATTCAATAGCGGCATTTGGGACTAAGTTTGTGCAAATCGGTCAAGCCATCTCTAAGAAACAGAGGTGACATTTTTTCCACATACACACATACACATACATCCATACATACACACAGACATTTTCCGATCTCGAAGAACTGAGCTGAATGGCATATGACACCTCCGGGCCGGGGTTAGATTGGCGATTTTTAGACTTAATGAGAAACAAACATTTTTAGCAAATGTTGAAAGTTATGCAATGTTTTGGTGAGCAGTTCTATGTTTCATAGACATTGAATCAACTTCGCTTCCTTTAAATAAAGACCCTTATTGCGGTACATCTCTTCAAAAGCGAGCTCAATATGAAAGCAAACTTGAGGATTATGATTGATTTCAGAACTCTGGAATTTTATATTTGAATGTTTTCAGGCAGGTATTTGATATTGATGTTATTAGACAACTGTGAAATCAGGACCAATAGATCAGTTACATATCAGGATCCCATTCCGACAATTTTTCAAAAGTCCTCATGATGTTTACAACAACAGGTTATCAATCTACGGATCAGATAATTCTTATTGTAATATTGCATTAAATCAGTCAGCATCAATAACTTTTAAACTTCAATCCAATAATTTTTTTGGGTGGGGGTGGGTGTATGGTGTTAAACCCCATACTGCTACGCCGTTGCTTGGAGTTATTTATTTCGCTTTTCATTTTCCGATATGTTTCAGATCGATCCGATGGTTCTAAGTTAGAAAAATTGCAGTCAGAAGGTTCGCGCAAATGAACATGTTTGCACTGATAAGTTATCAAGTTCCTTCCAAACAACTTGGAATTGTTCGGTGATTATTTATAGCGGTTGTAGATAGAAAAATGAAATACAAAATTCGTTATATCGAAATAATGTTTCGCTTTTTTAAATGGATTATTACTATATTGAACAATAAATAGGCGACAAAGGGTGATCCACAAACAACAAGCCATAACTTTTAAAGCATTCAAAATATATATTTGAAGTCTTCAGTAAATTTATTTGCAAAAGTAAGAGCTACAAATTTGCTGAAGACATCATTTCAATACAATCATTTCCAAGGAAATTTATGAAAATATCTCACTCGTAGGGGGATTAATCAGCAAAAGCACAATACCAAAAGAAAGGGCATATTACCACCATTAAATTCTCCGCAGATACTATTGACCTAAAATTAGCCGTTTTGGCGTTAATAATAGAATACATGTTTTTGGTCATATTTGTGGCAATGGGAAATGATAAAAAATTTCTTTTGATTTCAACAATTTATAGGTCGTTCGATAGGTATTCGTTAAAGCTGTTTAAAAATATATGTTGCGGCAGAGCGCACTATTTGTACATCCCCTAGCCAGTGATTTTCATTATCTGTAGATAAGTGAACAAAATTAAAATCTAAGGCAGTCCTGTCCAGCCACCGCCGCTGGCGGTCGGTTGTTCGTCTATATAATTTCAAATTGCTTTGTTCAATATCACAGTCCATCCTGGTGTCGTTGTTTTTGTGTGTTGGTTTTTGTGTGCTGATCGACGATCGAAAGATAGGAATGAATCCTACCGCTACGATCGATCATAATGGTGCCGTGACCAGGATAAAAATATCTGGATTCGTGCCAATGTCCGTCGAGCGTTCCTGCCATCATTTCAAAATGGTTGCTACAATTGTGTCGCCAGCCAGTTATTTGGTAATTGGTGAGTCGAACCGAAGCCTTCGTGAGTAACATAGTAGCGCAGCCGTCCTTCAGCCGGAACCTAGTTCTTCACCAGCCAGAGTCCAGTCCTCTATTCATCGAAGTGCTGTCTTCAACCTATCGGAGCCAAGTCCTCCAATCGCAGGATTCTAGTTGAAGCAAGATGAACCATGCGCCACAGTTCCCGTTTGTATCGTAACCGTTGTTTCGTTTCGGAATGGTACCGAATTTCCGCAAGGCTCAGAAACAATTCCAGTTTCCAGCCAGTGTGTCATTTTCAGCGCTCAGAAAGGTTCCTACTTTCTGCGAGACTTGGAAACGACCCAGTTTCCAGTCAGTGTATTTAGTTTGTACTCGGAAAGGTCCCCACTTTCCGCGAGGTTCGGAATTTTCCAACCAGTGTCCCGTGAATGATCAATAGCAATGTCGTTCTGTGAAGAAGAAGCTATGCTGACAAAGGATTGTTAAAAAACATTCGTTTTGGAGGGGGAGTATGTTGCGGCAGAGCGCACTATTTGTACATCCCCTAGCCAGTGATTTTCATTATCTGTAGATAAGTGAACAAAATTAAAATCTAAGGCAGTCCTGTCCAGCCACCGCCGCTGGCGGTCGGTTGTTCGTCTATATAATTTCAAATTGCTTTGTTCAATATCACAGTCCATCCTGGTGTCGTTGTTTTTGTGTGTTGGTTTTTGTGTGCTGATCGACGATCGAAAGATAGGAATGAATCCTACCGCTACGATCGATCAATATATAAAGCGTTAATTTACGTTGTCAATTCCGGCAGATAATTTAAAAAAACTGCAAAAACGCCATTTTTACACATTCAAACATTCATATTTTGGAAACTAAACATCAGAATCAAAAACAAACTTTAACTTTAAATGATCATTGCGTTTTAATTAATTATTTCATTTAGCATATTTTTATTCATTTTGTTCATCTACGTTCATTTTATCTACTTTTTTCGATTATAGAGGTTTTAACCTTAAGGTCATTCGCCTCTTCGGGTTAGAAATATCTCTTATGAAAAATTTCTAACCCTATGTGCGGGGTCGGGACTCGAACCCAGGTGCGCTGCGTACAATTCATCTACTTTATTCTTTTCATCATTTGGATTCACTCTGACCAGTTTATTCTTTTCGTGCAATTTTCTCATATCATTCATTTAACTTATTTTACTCACTGTTTTCATTCAATGTATTCTTTTTATTTTTTCCAGTTCATACATTTTTTCATCATTTTATTAATCTGAGTATTTTTTCGGTTTTATTTTTTTCTATTAATTTATAACCTTTTAACATCCTTTAATTTTTCATTTCAATCAATGCATTTTATTCTGCTCATTTTCTTCTTTTTTATTAATTTTATCAACTCAGCTCATTTTGTTTATTTGATTCGTTTGATTCATCTATTTATTTCATTTATTTTTTTATACATTTTATTTTCTTTGTTCATTCCATTCTTTTTAATCATTTAATCCATTACATTCATTTGATTTCCATTGTATTCACTGCATCCATTAAATTAAATTGATTCATTTAATTCATTTGATTCATTTGATTCATTTGATTCATTTTGCTCATATCTATGATTTTATTCATTTCATGTTCAGTCTTTCTTTTATTTATTTCATTCAATTTGTTAGTTTGAGTCAATTTATTCTATTAACCTTATAGCTATTTCTAAATATAGTCTAAATTTTCATTAATTAAGCTAATATAATTTGATTCGTATGTATTATAATTTTGATTTACATTAACCATTCTACTAATTTTTTGAATTTGAACACCTTTTATTTATTTTTTTTTCTATATTTTTTTATTTCGTTCGTTTTAATGATTTTCTATCATTTATTTAGTTTATTCGAGATTTTATTCGTGCAGGACTAGAAACTGTTTTCATCCCATCTCCAGTTGGGTGCCTACTTCGCATGAGTTCTGCAAACCAATGAATGATCCAACAGTGATGTGTGTAAGAAATGTTCCATCTCACTTCTAGGTGGATTAAATTGGTTTTATTTTTTTAATTTAAGAAGATCGTGTAAAAAAAACTGTTCGATATTCTTCAGGTGAAATTCCGAAGTAAACAAACAAAAAAGAACAAATTTTGTTTGTGGTTACGTACATTGTATATACGGCCTCTGAAAGTTCTTTTCGCGCGCTATCGAAAAATCTAGTCATTCATGGAATAGCTTTGAACTAGCTCTAAATAACAAAAATGCTGAAATTTAAAAACTTCACCTAGGGTAATGAGCCTATTTTCGCCCTAACCATCTGAAGCCGGTGGTTAGAGCAGCGTTAGCCATCTTTCTTCAACGCATTAGAAAGCAAAGATACTGGTGCCAATGCATACGCATTGCATCAATTATATTCCGAGTAATTAATGAAATGGTGAGGCACCCTCCCTAATACGACTAAAGTAGGCTCTTCACGCTAATATGCTCAAAAACTTAACGCTTAACGTGAACGAAACAGAATGTAATGCAACATAAGTATATGGGAGAATGTATTACACAGTACTTGAAGTGCAGGACTACAAACAGCGCCCTATGTCTAATACAAAAGGAGAAAAAAAGATTTCGCCAACTTACCCCAGACTCCCCTAAATATGATAAGGACATACATATTCTAACAGCAGCATTCACCCAAAGATTTTAAAACATGCTTCTTTTCAGCAAAAATTGCACATAAAACTAGTTTCGGTACGATAAGTAATCACAAAAGACTGAATTTTTTTTTCGCCTAAGTGCCCAACACCGCCTTTAGGCGGGCAAAGTGTTTTACCAAAAAGGCTAAACTTCCGAATTATTCCACTAAACCAATTCACATCTACAGTAAAATGCTACTAACATGCTACTCAAAAATATTTTTTTTGGTTGCTAAAATTTCCAAAAATAGTTAAAATTTGTTTAAGGTAGATTACCACTAAGAACAAAATAGTTTTTTTCCACATTTTCATCGAATTTTCAACTTTGAGCTTCAATTGCCTTTAACAGAAAGCTACGATTATTCAAACGTTTGGAAGAAATACTAGTGCGGATGACAACATACAATCATGTTTCAGTAGTTTTATTTGGATTTTCAAAGAGACCACCTAGAGGCGGTGTTGGGAACTAGAGGGTTAAATAGTTCGTTTCGTATAATTCACGAACTGAAAAAATGGCTTCTTGATGAACGAAAAGTTGAGTAGTTTTACATATTTAATATACGGGTTATTGCACGTCAAATTTACAACTACAATTTTAATTCCTACTAAAAATTTTCTTGCATTCTTGGCACAAAATAATTGACATCTATTTTTTGTTTTGGCTGAATACGATAGATTTTTTTCAAGTTATGAGTTTTTGAATTTTATGAATTGGATAAATAATAATAATAAAGAAAGTTCATTTTCGAATGAGCTCGCCAATAAAAATCTGATATAGTTTTATATGTTATTTATGTTATGAATTCTGCAAATGTTAGAAACATATTGAAAAAAACAAGCTTGGACTAATGAGTTTTTTATTCTATGAAAATATTTATAATTATATTGAGAACCTTACCACTTTACGAGATATTTCAATTAAAGCTGGCCCACAAAATAGCATTTATTATGAAATTGCCCTTTTTAATGTTATAATTATTTTATCTCGCAAAACATTTTGAGATCCACCGCAAAATTTTTACACAATATTTTCAACATGATTTGTATTATTTAAAGAAAAAATAAGCAAAAAAATTGATCCATCTTTAAAAAATAATCTCAATTTTTCCGGCAAGCTCATGCGGAAATGAAATTTTTTAAACTTAATATTTTTTCCATACATCAAATACTTTCCGAGCTACCAGCGATTGAAAAATGTTCAATTTTTCTAACTTTAAAAGTTGAAAGCTCATACCTTGAAGTAAATATTATATTCAGCCATAACAAAAATACCTGTCAAATATTTGAAGAAAAACATTTTGAATGAACAAAAATTTTATATGTAAATCTGACGTTGATTGGCCCGTACGGTGCATAAAAGTTATCGTCGATGTCTAAACTATTTTTCATGAATGAAACGAAATGATTCGTTTTTTATCAATTGTTTTATATAGTATAAATATTTTTGGAAAGGGTAAATTTATTTTTCGCACATAAAAAGAAAAAAAATCGTATTTCTACATTACATCGGATATTTTTGGATCGATGTTTGACAACATCGATTTTATTTCAAGGTGCTCACCCCTATTGTGTACTAGAAAAAAATTTATATTTGCGAAGCTTATCCATATATATTTCGATAACAATCAACTAAAAACTAAATAAATTAAAACAATTTTTATAATCTACCAAAGTTGGTTTTATGAAACTTATTTGTAGCTGAATTAAAAATATTTTTTCTCAGTGTATACTCTTATTTGACAGTTTGCGCTCGAACAGGCAGTCGAAATCTAGTAGCGCAATCTAACAAGCTCGAACGCTTGGTCGAATGCGATACGTAATGCCGCAATTTAGTCGAAACGACTTCAAAACGTTTCGAATCGAGTCACTCGAATCGAGATGCGGAATGCCACCCTGATTTCTTAAATATCATCAGAATCATTTGCAAAATCTGCATCGGCAAATCCTACTAAAGCAGAATATTCGCTATTTGATGAATAAATTATTTTTGTGTTGCTCGTCCCCCTCAAATATCGCAATATTCGTTTTAATCCTGACCAGTGCCAATCGGTGGCGCAGTTAGCATATTTGCTTAGGGTGTGTACCGCAGAGCAAATATCAGGTCTAGAAATTAGTGAAAGATATTGTAGGCATCCCAGCAGTTCTCTGTATTGCTCTTTAGTGATTTTTGCCTCAGATTTTGACCATTTCGTGTTGATATCCAATGGTGTCCCCACTGGTTTACAATCGGCCATGTCTTTCTTTTGGAATAACCTTCCAAGTTTCTTTTTAATCCACGTAATTGCTTCGATGTTTTTGGCAAGTAGTAAAATGTCGTCTACATAAAATATTACTATAATGCCTCTTGATTTTGACTTGCAGTTGTCATTTTTGAGAGGGACAAAACCTAGTGTTTTCATTGCATCATCAAAATGTTTATTCCAAGAACTGCTTGCCTGTTTCAATCCATACAAACATTTGTGTAGACGAACAGTTTGTCTTTGCCCATTTACGTTTGGTGAAAGTTTCATGTATATTTCTTCTTCTAACTTCCCATGTAGAAATGCAGTTTTGACATCCATTTGATGTACTAACAATTTATGCTCGTTAGTAAGGGCTAGGGCTAACCGAACACTCTCTAGTTTGGCGACTGGTGCAAATGTTTCACAGTAATCGAATCCAGGACGCTGTGAACACCCTTTTGCCACTAATCGTGCTTTATATCTTCCATCTTTTTTCATTGAGAAACCCCATTTTGAGTTAATTGGTTTAACTCCTTTTGGCAAACAGTTAACCACTGTCCAAGTGTCATTTTGATGTAATGCATCAAACTCTTCTTGAATAGCATGCTTCCATTCGTGCCAATCAGAAACTTTCTTCAATTCCTCAATAGTTAGCGGAATCTCTTCGTTGAAAATCATTGCTGTTTTTTCTGTATAATCGGAATACCAACCCGGTATCCTTCTCTCCCTCTTGCTTCGACGCAATGATTGACCATCATCGTCGTCTTTTCTTTCGTCTGTTGGATTTTCATTTGTACTTTCATAGTCAGTTTCGCCAACTGATTCTTCAAGTGAATCTAGATTATCTTGCTCTGTTTCGATGAGTGTGCATTCTTCATGCTGTTCTTCATCAGAAGGATATATAGCAGCATCCTCGTCTTCGTTCTGTTCTGCTGTTCTGCTTGGTTTAAGCGTGTACAAATAATTAAATCTTGACCGGATGATTCTACGAAATCCATGTTTGTGTGGTCAATATCTTGATTGGCTCTGGTAGATTCATTGAATACTACAGTTCTGCCAATTTCTATTGAACGCGTATTCTTGTTCCATAATCTAAAACCATTATTTGCGTACCCCACAAATATTAAAGGCTTTGTTTTGAAATCTAATTTCTGACGCCTCTCTTTGGGTATTTGTTTAAATGCTTTACACCCAAAAATACTTAAATGATTCAAGTTTGGTCGCTTTTTGAACCATTTTTCATACGGAGTTTTGTCCTCTTCTATCCCACTTGTTGGAGATCTATTGATTGGATATGTTGCTGCATATAATGCTTCTCCCCACATATCTTTCGCTAATCCACTTTCGTAAAGCAAAGCTCTGACCTTTTCCATTAAAGATCTGTTCATGTCGCCATTACATCGAATTCTTTAAATTTCTCGAAAACTTCCGATTTCTGTTTCAATTTGTCAACAGTTGTTACGGCATTTAATTAGCAAGGGACTGGAAGGTGAAGTATATTTTTCAATATTTAGAGCCATAGTACTCAAGGGAGAGCAAGGAGTTGAAGGTAGAAAGTTTAGAAAAGCGTGGAAGGATCATATATGCAAGCTTAGAGCTCTCCGGCGACTTAACTTTTTGTCTGCTACCGTAGGAGTCAGGTTCTTTGGGCATTAGAATTGCGAATCACCTGAGTCTACGGCATGTCCGGACAAGCGTAAAGTAACTTTAACTCAATTAAATGCCGTAACAACTGTTAGCCTTGCTGGCTGTTTCTAGCTCTTCCGAAGCACCTACTACTGGTTCGTAGAAGTCCTCTTCTTCGGGCGTTCGTAGCAACGTGTGCTGAAGTTTCATCTTTAAAAGATAATGTTCCATTCGCCATTTCCAGGCTGGGAACCGCAACTCCGAACCGTCGAATATCGATTCGCGGTTGACGCTACCGAAGTATGCCGTCGTCGGCACGGTGCGCTCGAGAGTTCCCCTCTCGTAGCCATCTCTTCTGTCCTCGAGAGTAAACCTTTCGGCAGATCCTCCAGCTTGCTGCTGGGTTGCCATCCTCTCGGCAGATCCTCCAGCTTGCTCGCTGGGTTGCCATCCTCTGCTTGCTCCCGAAACGCTGGTGCTCGCTGGATGCCGTTTCTTCGCGAAACGCTGGTCCTCGCCGGATGTCGCTTCTGTCCGAATGGTTCGATGGTTCTCGCTGGCCGTTTCTACCTGAAGCGCTGGTCCTCGTCGGATGTCGTTTCTGTCCGAAGCGCTGGTCGACGCTGGATGGCTCTGCTACCGGAACGATAGTGCTCGCCGGCCGTTTCTACCCGAAACGTTTATCCTCCAAAACAACTATTTTACAATTGTCCAGGTGGCTAGTTCCAGTTAACTACTGGGCCCATAAACTTTTGAGATATGGGCAATGAATAGCCTTCGATGAGGTTTCCCTTGGGCCCATAACCTGTTGATAATATCGTAAGAAAACACAAAGTATTTCTGTAGGTATGTTTGAGATAACTTTATTTGATTCTTGTTCGTCAAGTTATATAATGCTAACACAGTTCGATATCGATTGATATTTCATGCACTGTTTATCACAGTCCCTTATTGACTACCATACCCTGTCATACCCTCTACCTATAGTAAACAACACATCCATGCACGGCGTCCATATGCAAAAGCTCAAGTTACCCACTTGAAGCTTTTGTCACATGACGTTCTGTCAGATGACAGCTCAGAGCTTTTTATAGCACGTTCCGTATGACAGTTCTTACTGTCAACTGCCGTTCCGTGAATGGCAAATTGTTTATACACAAAGAATATTTCGTACGTATATCACTGCGAAATATTCTTTTTCAACAGAACCTAATCTTTACGTCAAAGCAAGCAAAGAAGCAAGAGGCACTCAATACATCCTGCGTACCTCCTCTGGAAAGATTTCTGAGTGCCTTCGGGAAATCCACCTGTTAACCATATTCCAGTTGAAGGATGGATGCCAAATTCAGTACCAGCTGATTACTGGAATCGTGAAAAGAGATGAATTGGTTGTTCGAGGATTACCTTTCACCTACACCTAGGAATATCGTGTTCCAGATGATTTGTTATGAGCTAGAGTTGGTGTAAGAATGATTCCGCAACATACTGTAAGTTGTTTATTGGCAGGATGCCGTGCCACCGAAATAACCAGTAAGTACTACTATGACTGTATTCAATATATTTAATGTGATACACAGTCCCAAGTCGTTCGCCGCGGTTTTGGGAAGTTCCGGAGGATTTTCCTAATGTTACTGGTTATGGTTTCTTATCGTTTTTATCCTTCGTGTTTGTGTGTTTGTTTGAGGAATCACTATTGTTGTTTTGAGCCAAATAGAAATAGCAATGACTTCTCAGTCGATTTTTAGTATCGCTTTGGCCTATTGTGAAATATACGGTACAGTTATTTGAGTTTTCCGTCAATGCTCCACGAATGTGGAAGGTTTCTGTTTTCATGATCCTGTACTGCCTATTAGGACATAGAAGTCCTGTAGGGATTTTTGTCGAAGGTGAGTTGTCTGTTGGTTTGTATTTTTTATGCGTTTTTTGTTTATATTACTACTAATTAACCGATTTCGCAAATTTTCTCTATTGTTTCAGAGAGCGAGTAAGGGCGCTATAACACTGGCTCATTAGCCAGTGCAGGGCTAAATACTTCTGTCCCATCCCAGAAACCTAGGACCAAAGGAGTGACATTAACCCTCTTAGCAAAGTCACTCCCAACGATTTATCAAACCCCCATCAAATTGAAACGGTTGTCCACGTTTCTTCCTTATTCAAGGTTTAAAATAATCCGTTGATTTAATTATTCATTGAATGAATAATTTGATTGCTGTATAATTTTGAATCATTTTTATGTTGTACGCTGCACAGTTGGCCTGGCCGCTTTAATGCTTGTGTCATATTCAATATGTGCCACAAACATTAATAATGACAAGAAAAATTGTGGACGAACGTCTGTAATTTTCCAGGATCCCTACATGTATTGGCTGTGTATGTGTAGACTAGACTAGACTAGAAGAGTGCTTATATCAATGATAGAACAAAACGATCAACGATCAATGATTAAACAAAGCGAAAATAATATTTTTTTAGTCAATTTGAAGAAATTCCACACAAATCAATTTGTTTTGACATTAAAAATGTCTTACTCCACTATCTGGGGCTAGGTGTCATTCTAAAATCTAAACTATCTCCCATGTAACGAAACTATGTAAGGTTTGCACACTTATAACTCCGATATTACTAGATGGATTTTAATCATTCATACACCAACCGATTCAGAAACACCTAACTTAAATATTGGTAATAATTTAATATCTCCCCAATAAAAGTAGACTTTTGGAAATTGGTAAAATTAAAAAGTTCACGAAAAACGGGAAAATTACCATTCGCGAGGCAGATTTCTCAGACACAGCCGTCAAGAGAGGGCAGCTTAGTTGCTCAATGAAACACGAAAAGTCATAAATAGAAGCAACGCATGTCCGTTTAAATCAGTTGTTGCTCTTATTCCATACGAGCAACATCGTCTCCGGGCGATGCAATAAGCGCTTTCGATTTTCGGTAACGTTGGCATTTGCACACACTCGCACCTAAGTGACTAAACCATATACGGTTAGTTTATAAATAGAGGTGACACGTACCCGTTTGAATCAGTTTTTGTTCTTATGTCGAACGGGTAAGATCATGGCTGCAGCGTCTGGGCACTACAATAAGCGGTAGACGCTATGCATTTTCGGCAGCGGTGGCCATGTGCGGATTTTTCGGGTACCAGCACGGTGTCACAGAATGATTTGCAAAGTGGGTGGGCGGGGTGGTTTGGATTTAATTCAATACGGTGTGTGCTGCTTAAGAGTGTTGCGTTTGAAAAAATATATTTATTTTTATGCATGCGTGTGCGTTGTAACTTGTTAATCCATATTTACGGCGCTTTGTAGCTGCGTAGGGTAAAGAGCCTATTGGTTTTCATGTTTCATATTTCGGTTATATGTTTTTTATGAGTAAGGCATCTGACAACGTGCTTCTGTAGTTATTGCACTGTTCAGCAGCGTAGTATTTTGTATAGGAGAGTACACTCAGGTTTTTTTACGCGGATTTTGAAATTTACGCGGTTTTCATTAACGCGTTTTTTTTAAATTTACGCGGTTTTCATTTACACGGCCTATATCCCCTGCGTGCAAAATCTGAGTGTAACTGCATCGGAAACAATCACATTCCCAGCAGAACTTTTTGTTTTCTAATTTCAAACACTTGTTTCGTACTGCACACAACGGAAAATTTTAAAACAGAACTTACCGTCCCAGCAGCAGTTGAAGCGGGTGTTATTTTTCGATTCTAATTCAAGCCATGTCTTAAGCGTTACTGGACTTCAAATTGTTTTCCCAGTTTATCCAGTCAGAATATCTGTCCTACCCTATGTATTTAAAACACAGTTCTAATTGCGTTTTAAAGTATACAACAAATAGAACGGTTGGGTATACTAATTTATATTTTAAAATAAATCTCTTTTAAATTATGAAACAAACCGCTGTACTGAAGATATAATTATGTCAGTCCTATTACCACATAAAACACCTATATAACATAAAACACTGCAGAATTGGTTTAATAATACAATGTTTACACTACAGAGTTATAACACGTTTTAATAATTAGCAACAAGAAAAATGTCACCAAGATAGCATAAAAACCCGTTTTAACTGGTAGTGCGAACGTTGCATAACAATGTATTTATCAAATAATTTCATTTTTTCCACCACTAATCGATCAAGAAATACTTAAACTTAAGATTGTTTACTTAAGTTCATTAGTACATTATTGAAAATTTAAATGGAAATTGAAATTTCATATTTCATGGAGAATCTGTATATTTCCGTTGGCGGGCGTGGGCTTCCTCATCACAGCTCTCAATATGGAACTTTTCTTTTGAATATATTTTCTGGACAGACCAGCCTATTTTTACTAGATGGATCAGCCAAATAATGCCAATCACCTAGTGAGATACTTGATTAATTAATAGATTACCGTTAAAAGACCTTCAATAAATTATGTTTTGATGGGGAGGGTATATAGCAAATTGTAACATATGAAAACAGGCGAGTGAAAAAGAACGTCAGTCGATATGTGTGATAGATAAAATTCATTTGCACGCTCTTGAAAAAAGCTACATTTTTAATGTCACCGTGGTCGTGTCCTGTACACAACCCTTTAATTTTTTCATTAAACCAAAGTTATGCATTGGAAAGTACTACTCATTACAAAAGTTTTCGTGAATAAATAGTGTGAAAATTCGTTCCGGAGGCTGAGATATAGCATTTTTAGTAAATGCTTTGAAACCATGAAACTTTGTCACATTTTTTGATTGATCAATATCTCAACCTTAACCAGTGTAGGAATTTTGGGTGTCAAATAAAGAGGATTTCTCTCTATCTTACGAAAATTTTCCATATGTTTAATTTACCATCTTATTCTAAGGTAGTTATTGAGACACTTATGGAATTGTGCATGATCAACAACTTTTTCGAATAAGAAGTGATAACTTTATTGATGCTATAACCAGTATAACTTTCACGATTGATTAGATTTATTTATTAATGTTAATGTATGATAAGTCTAGTAATAAAATGCTCAAATAGGTCGACAGGACAATTAGTAGGTATTGGAGACTGGCGGTGATCGCGATACCGTCGGGAATATGTGATGGCATCATCACAGTTCCTCGATGGCGAAGTGGTTAACGCACCCAACTAGAAATTCGATCGCAGGTTCGATTCCTGCTTGAGGACACGTTCCTAAAAATCCTTGAAAATGGAAAAAAACAAACACTCACGTCAAAACAAGGAATATATACTCAAATTGAAACCATTTTATATGTTAGTGAATACATATGGCATGATTGATTATTTTGGCCCTTCGTGCTATTGGCGGTAGTTAGCCGCCCTCATTGAATTGAAAAAATAAAAATGTTCGTCGACCCTCGGTGGATTATTTTCAAACAAGTCTTAAATTAAAAGTAAAAAGGTCTGCTATCGAACAGCGAAAGGTTCGCTTATTTTTTTGTAATAAGGTCTTTTTATATAATGTTGAAAATTAAACTGGAGCTCTCATATTTTTAACTTTTTCATGATGGATATGATCTCATCATAGTTTGTTTCAACAATCTCGTCTAGAGACAATACATGATTTGAAACCTTTTCATATTTCTTCGTTTTCAATAGGACTCACAACGTTGAGATTAAAATTATGGACGCTCTCAAACTGCTGAGCAAGTTTTCGAGCTTTTTCTTCATTTGTAAGAAGTATGTGGTCATCTTCCTTTAAAGCTGGAATTGGTTTCTGAAGTTTCTCAAGAACCTTAGAAAGATTCCAGAGAGGTTTAGAATATGGCTTGATTTGTTAAACCTTTTTCGTGAAATTTTCATTTCTTAAGAGTGTGAATCTATGCTTAATTTCTTTTTATATTTCATTGCAGGATCACGAAAACGGAGAGTTTTACATTCGAGGATCTGCCGCTGGACGGGGTTGGCTGCTTTAGAGACCGATTGCTTCAGATGGTGAAAATACTTGATTGCAGGCGTATCAGTATTAGTCGCGGGGATGGTTCGAAATCATACCCCTAATCAAACTCTTATCGTGTGCCTTTCGCTGGGTCCGCTTTTCTAATTCACATCCTCTTGCATATACCAGTCCGTCTATTTGTACAGCGGGTAATGAACTGTCTTAATTGCCAAAAATTTGGTCGCAAGCCCCCTGAAAAACGCGGCGAGAATAATGAAGATGATTCATGCAGTAGGAAACCTGAAAAGTGCCCTAACTATGGGGAAAATCTACATGCTTTCTCGACATGTCTCGCGTACAAACTACATGGGGATAAATTTCAAGGATCGTTCCAGGCGATCTTTTTCAGAAAGGCTAAAGAAAGGTACGCTACCATCCTCAACGAACCTCTTTGCTCTCTTATCTTCTGACGAGGACCACTCTGATGACCCATAACAAGAAACATCTGCTAGAGTGCCTAGAAATAATAAAAAGAGAACCATTTCTTCTCCTAAATTTCTTTGTACTGGCCAGAAGGTAACGGGGCTCCTAACATAACATCATTTGGAATACAACAAATAACCCGAACCAAGTAACTCCTGGTCTAGAAAAATTAAGATCCGATAAAGAATTCTCAACACTTACCGGAACATCAACAACCCCAAAAGACCCTTCATTTCAGTCCGAGATTGATCTCAGTGCTGGAATTATTAAAATCTCTGACGTTGTGGACTGGATAACACAAAATTTGAATATTACCGGTCCTCTTACAAGTCTGTTGTTAGCTTTCATACCACTGCTTTACAGTGGAATTGCAGAAATATCTTCCAAAAGATCGATTCCTTCAAAGTTTTATGACGACGCCGGTGGTTGACTGGTAAGCGTGACCGCCACTCATTCCACTTTGCCTGGGTTCAATTCCAGCCGAGGTCGTTGAGGTTTTTCTGAGGTGAAAAAATCTATGGTCACGTCTTCCTTCGGAAGGGAAGTAAAAAGCCGTTGGTCCCCAGTCTATGAGTTTGGTGGATCGATATCTAGTCCAGATAGTGAAGTCACCTCTCTGGCGTCGGTAAAGAAGAAGTGATCCAACTTCTATACTCTTACTAACAAAAACATCCTCCTCTTGTGATACTTGTGGAGTGCGCAGTAGTATATACGGCCTCTAGCAAAAACAAGTATCGGACTAACCATTCCTTCCCTTTCCTTCCGCGATCTACGTTCGGGCCTGGCCGGCGCCGGTATTGATCAATACTTTAGGATTACCAGGAGTTGCTCATTGAAAGATGTTTTGCTATTCCCAAGCATAATTATCTAATTATTCTCTGTGCAACTTCAGCTAGTCCAGATCGATAACGGAGTAGCAGCCAGGGGTGGTCGCACAAGCTCAAGCTCATTGCAGGATCACGAAAACTTTGATATTGACGTCTTCGAACATTCTTCAAGCGAATCAGAAGTTGTAGATCGTCGTCAATAATAGGAGTATTAAATTTGATATGTATTGTTGGTACTGATAAATTTCTAACATCAACTATAGAATCACACAATGTCAACTTTATTTTGTAAATCATGATCACGATTAAAATTATTCTCAATATAAGTTTTGTACCTTTCCCAATTCGCTTTGTGATAATTAACCCTTTCATGCCCAACTTTTTTCTAGTGTATGTAGGGTTTCAAAACAATTTTCCCTTGACAACGGTGGGGTCAAGGAACACGGAAAGCCTTTCTTCATAAAGATAGGTGCTTCCCTCGCAGTGCGAGAAGCTGCTCATTTTTTACCTTCCAATGCTCAATACAATTTTCCTAGAATATTTACAATAGTCCAAATGCGTGGAAAACGTTGCCAAAAACTGATAAATTGATAAGTTTTATCAGTTTTCAAGAATATTCCAACATAACGAAGATATATAAAATATTCATTTTCCGTCGTCAAGGTAAACTGTCCCTGGCAGCATTGCTCCACCGGAATCCAGTAAGACTAATTAAAATAACTCCAGTTCTAGAGCTGATCCCTATAAGTGTTAATACTCAAATGAAATGAAATGAAATATTCATATTTATTAGTCTTACTTGTTTTTGTGGGCAAATCTTACCTCAACCAAAAGTTATAGCTGTTTAAAAACGTTGTTGTCCACAAACAACAAGGGCATGAATAGGTTAAACATTGAGCTAATGGGATTGGAAACAGCTTCTTGAGAAAGTGAATAAGTTACTGGAAAGTGATCAGTATCAAAGTCAGGATATGTAATCAATTAGCTACAAATGTGACTTTGATCTGTCAAAACAAAATCAATTGTTGATGGACTCCTTACAGACGAATAGCACGTAGGTCCATTCCGGAACAAAATTGAAGAATAACCAGCAGAGCAATCATTAAAAAGTAGTTTACCGTTGGAATTGCTTTGAGCATTATTCCAGGATCGGTGTTTGGCGTTAAAATCATCGATTATGGAGAATTTCGACCGATATTGTAAATCTCCTTTCAAGAAATTAATTTGCTTGCCAGTGCACTAAAAAGGCAAATACGCTAAAGCAATAAAAATAATACAAAGATCAGTTTCAAATTCGATACCTAAACTCTCGATCACCTTGGTGTCAAGAGACGGTATAACTGAATGTTTGATTCTGCGATTCCTCCACCGAGTCCCACAATTCGATCAATGAATAACAAAATTAACGTTACTCTTCAATTTAATATTTGGTTTTAAAAAAGTTTCGGTGACAATGGCTATATGCACATTATGTGTCCTCAAGAAGTTGAAAAATTCGTCTTCACACGTTTTTAATCAACGAGCATTCCAATTTAATAAATTTAAATGATTATTTAAAGTCATTATTAAACTTTAATTCCATTACAATTTTGTTAGCAAATTCCCACCCTGTTTCAAAAGCTCAAACATGGTGGTAGATTTAACATTGAAATCATGAGTTGCAGCATAGATTCTTACAAGAATTTCAATTTTTCTTCCGTTACGCTACCTAGATCTATTGGACTAAAGGAAGCGAGATTATAGGCGGGGTAGCCGTTATTTTGTCCGTGTTACCTGCCACTAAAGTATGAGATGACACACGATTGTAGGATGGTGTGACGGAGATAGAAGAAACTGGTGTAGGTAGAGAAATTATTCTATTTTGAAACGGATTAGCACGTTTAAGAGTGTTTTCCTGAAGTGTGCCTGAAGAAGCAAGTAATTTTTTTATTTGTTGTTTTTGTTGCTTAGAACGAGAATTTATAATTTTTCTCTACTAGGACAAGCCCAAAAATTCGATTTATGGGTTTCGCTACAATTAGCACATTTGAAACTTTTTGTGGTTTTTTCACCGGACAAGTATCTTTTGTGTGCGATTTATCGCCATTGATCATAAATTTGGAATTCAATAGACAATTTTTTGTGCCGTGCCCAAAGCCTTAGCATCTACGACACTGGGTCAGATTTTGAATTCTGCCCCATGTCGTCTATAATCTTACCACTTTACTCGCACGTGGAACATAAAACGTGCTTTTTCTAATACTTTCAAATTATTAACCTCATTACGGTTAAAATGAATCAAATAAAGATCCTGGATAATTCCAGAGCGTACTGGCGTGTTAGCGCCGATAGCCTTTCTCTTTATAAGAATAACTTGTGAAGGAGAAAAGCCAAGTAAATTTTTCAATTCGTTGGATACTTCGTCCAAACTTTGACTTTGTGGTAGCCATTTCAAGACAGTCTTGAATGGTCTATCTGTCTTGAAATCATATGAATGAAATCTATATAACTTCTTAATAAGATACTGGAGTAGTCGTTTGTGGCCAATCAATTCCTCCGTTGTAACGCGACATTCACCTCTTCGGCCGATCTGAAAAGCTACTTTCACGTCCGAAAGGAACGTCGAAAGCTTAGTTCGAAAGGCTTTGAAGTCAGAGATCATCACTCTTATCGGCGGAAATGATTGCTTTTTCTTTTCGTTGGCATAATGCACAATGCGATGAAATTTACAAAGTTCCTCAGCATTCGAATAAAACATCGAATGACCAACGCAATCAATTAAATTTTCGGGTGGTGAAGTTACAATTTTCCATTTAGTTTTAATATTTGGCGCAAGGCCTTTCTGGGAGGACCTAGACATGTTGGAAGAATTTACACATCGTTCTAGGCAAGGATTTGCGAAGTCTCTTTTGCCGGCGTCGGCGGTAAAACATGATGATGAGTTATGTTCTATCAATGACTATGCGGTAGATTTGGGTGTAACGCCCAACTCCTACTTAGCAGAAGGCAAAGGATTCTTCATATGTCCTTTCGATCATGTTCATATGAGCCTGCCTAGTCCTAGTTTTTCGTTCTAAGTTTATAACTGATTCAGTCTAGAATACCTATCCGTCTTACAATTTCACTGCTTTCGTTTCTCTTAATCTCAAATTTGCCAAATTAAAAAGCAGCTAAAAATCCGGTTTCTGCTAGCTGAGCTGTGTCATTAATTGCTATCAGCCATCCATGTGTGCGAAACGAAAATGTATCAACAAGTAATTCAATCACAATAAGATCGGTGCGGCAACGATAGCTTGATGTCGATTGAATGCGTACGTCACGGCTTGATGCTAACAGAAGGGGAAAAGAATGATCACATGGTCGTTCTAGGCAAGGATTTGTGAAGACTCTTTTGCCAGCGTCGGCGGTAACACATGATGATGAGTTATGTTCTATTAATGACCGGTTGACTTGGGTGCAACGCCCAACTCATAGTTAGCAGCAGGCAAAAAATTGTTCACATTTCCTTTCGATCATTTCCATATGGGCCTGCCTAGTCCTAGTTTTCCGTTCTAAGTTTATAACTGATTCGCTCTGGAATACCTATCCGTCTTTCAATTTCATTTCTTTCGTTTCTCTTAGTCTCAAATTTGCCGAAAATAACCAACATAATCGTACAGTCTTGCGAAAGACCGATTGAGAGAAAATATAGGTAGTGATCAGTACTCGGATCATAAATAGAATGGTATATAGTTTCTCTGTAAATACTAAACACTAGTCCTAAGTCTAAAATACGCTACAAACTAAATCTAATTCCCTATACATTATATATTATAAACTACGGCTAAACTTAACTACCTAACTAAACTCAATCTTAAATCTGAATCCTAATATATAACAGTTACAGTTTGATCACTAACCTAAACCACTAAACTCACCTAGTCTTTTTGATCTCTAATAAGGGAGATAGCGAAAGAGAGAAGAACCGATAATTATAAATTACCAAATTTTACCTAGCAAATATATCCCCTGAGTGTTCACACACAAATCTGTTTTCGTGCTCCAGAATATGCACTGAAGTGTTTTAATACACCCAACTTCGAATTCCATTGCATAAACCGCGATTTGACTCAGGCACGTAGCCAGAGGGGGCTAGGGGGCTAAAGCCCCTCCCGAAATTTTTCAAAATTAAATTTAAAAAACCGACGACTTTTAACAAAATTTGTTGCTCATTTGGTTTGAACAGATTTTTGAGAAAAAGTTGGAGAAGGCTATTTCTAACCACCACAGGCAATGGTCACGAAATTCAGTGTGCTTTATGGTTTTGCTCGAGCCAGTGCGAAGCGAAAGACAAAAATAGTAACTTTTATATTGTGGGTTTGAAGAATAAAAGAAATTGATACTATAATTTTTGCTGTAGTAATCTGCCGAGATCAGTGAGTGGCAGAAGCAAGAAGTCTGCTCCAGCCAAATACGGTGATTACAAAATTATTGATGATTCGCATAGGACCGAGCATTCATAATGTGGAACATTTTCTGAAGTTGTAAATGGAGGTTAGACTTTCGGAAACCGCCTTTACCGAGTTCTACCATGTCAGGCATTTAGCGCTCAACAAATTAGTCCAGACGAAAGCATTCATTTCAAACAACTTAAAACACATGGTTGTGTGTGACAATGCTATAATTAAGATCCTTCTACAGGGTGTTTGGTTCATGGTTAAGAATCTCTCGAGGGGTTATTGACTGTCATATTTGGTGAAAAAATCGTTCTACACATACCGTCAAATCTCAACCGTATAACTCTGTATTTTTGAACTTTTTGTGTAAAAAAACTTATTTATCTTAAAATACCTATAACGCGAAAAGTATACCTCGTATTTTAAAACTTTTAGTTCTATTAGAAAGGTGAAAAAATTTTCATTGAATGGTGTTCTCATATCTTTCAGGAAATAAGTTTTAATTTCCATTAGTTGTATAGTAGTTAAAAGTTAATGTTTTTGATGAGGTTTTTGTTAATTTTCTCAAAATAATGAAATATGATTGAAGCAATATCTATTATTTAAAAGTTGAGTTTGAGGACGATTCATAATTTGATCTTCAACATAATATACCTATCTCTTTTCGTTTCCTTGTAATTCCACTTCTAAACTTTTCCTGTAATCGACTTGCAAGTTCTTAAAAGACTCTAATCTTTAAAATATGCTTTATATCGCTATTACCAGGGCTTCATTGGGAAGCTGAGAAAATTTCCTTTCGATGTAAGTTCAGATATCTTTTAGTTAAGTGTACTAAATGACTTTTTACTAGTAAAATTGCACAAAATTACCGTTTTTTGAGTTTTGTAATTATTTTAGTTATTAATCAACTAAATTAATAGTCACTATTGTTCATTTGGTGCCCCTTAACATTTTCTATAATTTGTTATTCGACACTTTATGCCTATCGCATACCATTTCGCTGCAATTTAATAGTTAACACAGCATGACCTCATCACAAATGTAGTCCCTAGTAACAATTTAGGTTTCATGGTAGTTTTATAACAACTCATAAAGCTTAGACGCTCTTGTAGCGTACTATAAAACTTGAATTGTTACTTGGGGTGGGTTCGAAATCGTTGTTTTTGCATATGAAACGAGGAGATAAAAATGATTTTGCTTCGAAACTAAAAGAGATAATTGAATGGAGTCAAAGAAAGAATTGTAGAACTTGCTGAGATGCATTAATTCCATGACAATTATTATTTACTTTTTTAAGAAAATAAGGAAAATTCTAATAATAACACTAACTTTAAACTAATTAACTTCTAAAAAAATACTAAATTCACTTAACTGCAAGGTCCTGGCTTTCGAAAAAAAAGAAAAGGTACAATAAGTGCCATACTTTTTCAATTAGAGCTAGTATTAGTGAATATGAGATAAAAATATCCAAGTTCAATAACCCAAACACTTGAAAACATGACAAGATAAGTGTATCATGTGAGGGATTCCATGAGAAACCGGCCGACCGCAAAATATGACCATCGTCGATTCGAACGAAACTTTGCAAGTATGTTCGCTGTATGAATCTCCATGATATTCTCTGGCAATTGGAATATTTTGATACAAAAGTAATTTTTCAAAAGGGCGTAAACGGTTCTACGTGAACGAATTTCAAAATTTTTTTGTTCGATTACTGTATTTTATACAGCAAAACTGTCTGAGAACAAGTTACAGGGAATGAATATTTCTGTCCGAAAAAATATACCCTGAAAAAAATGTTGTGTCATTTTTCAAAAAAACAAAAATTTATGATAAAAATTTAAATTGCGAAAAAACCCATTTTTTTTAAATTTTTTATATTTTGTTACCAAAAACCTAAAGAGAAAAGAAATATTTTGATTGTGATTGCATGATGGAGGAAAAATAGGTAAAAAAGTTTTTCTAACAATAACTTCGTACATGTTTTTAAATTTCATACTAATTAACATACAAAATTGTAATTTTATTACAGAATATAATTCTAAGCGCCATTCAAAATCAAAATGCATTTAACAAAAATCTTCCAAAATGCAATAGTTTTCGAGATATTTGAAATTTTGCTCCTTCAAAAACAATTAATTTGTGTAATTATGCTCTTTTTAAAAGTTATTCGCGTTACCCCATCATAAAATGTCAAAAATTTAATGTTTATCGTTTAAAAGACACAAAAGCAACTTTTTAGTGTATTTGGATCATGGAGAAGCTTTCAATAAAAAAGTTTTCCTAACAACAACTTTTGACATATTTTTGTGATTCATACTATTTGCAGTCAAAAACACAATTTTCTTTTTGAATATGATTCTAAACGCCATTTTAAATCGAAACGCTCATAACAAAAGTTTTCAAAAATGTAGTAGCTCTCGAGATATTTTAACTTTTGTTTTAACAACACAATTATCTTGTTTTATTACGACCTTTTCATAAGTTAGTCGCGTTTCTCCATCAACAATAATACGTTTTTCAAAAGGCCCGTAAACTTTCCTGCAACTTTCTCTTTGACATCAAGGCGATATTGTAAACCATTTGAAAGTTACATGAAAGCAATCAAAATATATTTCAATCGTAGGGGCTGATGATTAAACTATATAGTTGAATCATATTTTGATTGTTTTCATGTAAGTTTCAAATGTTTCACAATATCGCCTTGATGTCAAAGAGAAAGTTGCAGGAAAGTTTACGGGCCTTTTGAAAAACCTATTATTGTTGAAGGAGATACGCGACTAATTTATGAAAAGGTCGTAGTAAAACAAAATAATTGGTTGTTAAAACAAAAGTTAAAATATCTCGAGAACTGCTACATTTTAGAAATTTTTTGTTAAAAACGTTTCGATTTAGAATGGCGTTTAGAATCATATTCAAAAAGAAAATTGTATTTTTAACTGCAAATAGTAAGAATTATAAAAATATGTCAAAAGTTGTTGTTAGGAAAACTTTTTATTGAAAGCTTCTCCATGATACAAATACACTAAAAAGTTGCTTTTACGTCTTTAAAACGATAAACATTAAATTTTTGACATTTTATGGTGGGGTAACGCGAATAACTTTTAAAAAGAGCATAATTACACGAATTAATTGTTTTTGAAGGAGCAAAATTTCAAATATCTCGAAAACTATCGCATTTTGAAAGATTTTTGTTAAATGCATTTTGATTATAAAAGGTGCTTAGAATTATATTCTGTAATAAAATTACAATTTTGTAAGTCAATTAGTATGAAATTTAAAAACAAGTGCGAAGTTATTGTCAGAAAAATTTTTTTACCGATTTTTTCTCCATCATAACAATCACATTCAAAATGTTTCTTTTCTCTTTAGGTTTTTGGTAAGAAAATATAAAAAAATTTTAAAAATGGGTTTTTTCGCAATTTAAATTTTTATCTTAAATTTTTGTTTTTTTTGAAAAATGACACATTTTTTTCAGTGTATATTTTTTCAGACAGAAGTATTCATTTCCTGTAACTCGTTCTCAGATAATTTTGCTGTATAAAATATAGTAATCGAACAAAATTTTTTTGAAATTCATACACGTAGAAACGTTTACGCCCTTTTGAAAAGTTACTCTTGAGTCAAAATAATCTTATTACCTGTGGAAAATATTTAGTCTTCCATGACGGTGAAACGTGTAAAGTTTCATCGGAATCTAAGATTTTAAAGATTTTCGGACGGATCTTCGTGGAATTCCTCATGTCGAAGAACAAATTATGCAACTCTTCAAGTCTAACAGTTTGAATTATTAAAATGGTGATGTTAACTATTAAGATTTTGGCGAAATGAACAAAAAATCGATCAAAATTGTTAAATTTTAAATAAATTACTGTGAAAAGGTTATTTAACCTCATTAGCTGAAACAATTGAGGACATTTTTCGATGGGAAATTTTCTCACCTATCCAATGGATCTAAAAGAATTGAAATACAAAGAATATGTTTTGAATTAAAGCTATTTGAAAACAACAAAGTTCAATAACTTAGTAACGGTTGAGATTTGATGATGTGTGTAGAACGATTTTTTTCTCCAAATATGACCTTCAATCATCTTTCGAGAGGTTCTTAACCATGAACCAAACACCCTGTATATATGGACAATGAGAAAATCAATGTTTCCCTACAAGATCGGATACCGTTTACTTGCAGATTAATGTCACATTTGGGAGAAATAGAATCCAATAGGAAGACCAATTATTGAGGTTGAGAAGCTAGAAAGAAATCAGATATTCGCGAACATAAAGGCAGCAACTACAATGATGACACGGAAATGTATAATAGCGAGATAGAAATGAACAACTTACCTCCCCACCCCCTCCCTCCAAGACATAGTTGGTGAGGAAAAAAATATTTCCTCGCCTCGTATACAGGTTTCCAAAGGAAATGGCTAAGCGCTTGCGCGAGATATGCCGGACAACAATTTAAGCTCGTTATATTATTTTTATTGTTTACATAACGAAAAAAAATATATAAGACCCACGACCCCGTTTGTTATTTTTAAATGATAAGTTTTTGAATTCCACACAATTTTGAATTTTTGTATTAGGTCAGTGCACATTGTGCACTCTGTACTCCGTACTTTGCTATACAAAAAGTATTTCAATTAGTCTGAGAGCGATTCAGCGGAGCTGTCTTTGTATCGCGTCATTTTATCGCAATATCATTTTTATTGACGCTTCATTTCATTTTTATGAAGAATTCGTTCCGTACTAATATATTGTTAATCCGTTAATCCGTGATATCTGCAACAGATGTGTAAAAGAAAATTATTTTAAAAGTGGACGGGTCAAAAAGTGGTAAAACGAAGAGCGACAAAAATGTTGGGACTGATTGAATCTATAAGCCAATAAAATGGGATAAGTGTTTCGATTTCATCTCTTCAGTATGTGACAGTCTTTCGTTCTGTTTTTTCTCATCATGGAATAAAATGAGAGAGATAATCTTAAATAAGAGAGAAAAGAGAAAAAAAATCAACCAATCGAAATCGACTCAAGATCACTCTTCTATCTTTTCTATACACTCAACAAGAGTGCTTTTGGAATTGCGCTCTGATCTTCTCATTTCGTCTTCGTTATCTGTACAGCTTTGATACATTAGGTACAACAACTTTTATTGAATCTTTTCCCAAATAGTGGTAAAACAACTTGTAATTACAAATTGTTTTACAAATAGTGGTAAAACAATTGTAATTATAATCAGACAAACATTACAACTTCAAGAAGTCATACATCTCTTCCAATCTTGATGAAAAAATCAAGAGCTAATTATTTTTATTCCAAAACAAATCAATTGCTGAGCGAATTAGCGTCAACATATTTGTTTAACGAATTGACAAAAAGTTTTGCAAAAGTTACACAGGAAACGGATAATTTCCTGTAATTTAAAAACAGACAACTCTAAAAGAAAACCTCTTCGGCAAATTAGATGTAAGTGCGATGTGTTCTCTTCCATGTGTCATATTCATTTTTGTAACTAGAGAAATTTCTAACTTGTAAATAATAATAATCAAATTTAATTCGTCGATGCACTATAGCCTTTCTTGTAACAGACAACATATTTTTAGGGTTTTTTAGTGTCTATTGCCTTAGTTTTGGAATTGTTTCCACTAAGAACTTTTCATAATTACGTTCAGTTTCCAGTGACTATCTCAAGTCATCAGAATTAAAACATTTAAGCAATAATTTTTAAGCCCCTCCCGAAACAAAATCCTGGCTACGGGCCTGATTTGACTATCCAATCGGGCAAACGAATACGTTTGATTTAATCGACCAAATCGCGACAAGTTTGCTGAACAAACTTGTGGATTCAGAAATCCTTTCGGCAGTGCATATTGCGAGTGATACTTTCCCATGCTTTCGGTAAGGAAGGTGGGAACTTGAGTGTAAAACTGGCGCGAAAGAATTCTCCAGTGGTTTTTGGTGCCGCTCTGGAAGAACGGAAAGAAACACCTGCGATGCCGGCAAATACAGCATCCACGGCTCGAACATTGGTCCTTCGAGCCGGATCGCAGGACAAACCCAAGCCAGAAACCAGCACGCGGGAAGGAATTCCGCCATTGTGGTAAGTTGTCAAAGGACTGACCAGACAAAGCTATCAAGCCTTTCATACAAAAGGGCTATTGTATGCCCGACTCAAGCCAACAATTTTGTGCCAATATTTGTTGCGACACCGAATGGCACATTATTAAATTGCATGATAAGAAGATAGATCGCATTAAACGAAGTGTGCTTGTGTGATAGTGAAGTTTGTGCTGATCATTTCGCAAATATTGGATGAATTATAACCCTACAAGTGGCTGTCTATGCACTATACTTGGCACAGTTATCTACAGCGGCGCGCGTACGTATTCATACAGTGAGACTTGGTGAAATAAATAAACGTTTCGCAATCTGTAACAGACTTTAGTGCTTGCGATGTGACCTATTCAGCAGATTCGCGAACCTAAAAAGAGACACGACGCGACGGGAAGGAGCAAAAACGAATCGATTATACGTGTCTTCTTTCGGTCGGTTCGGTTCGTAATTGAATAACACAGCGCGACGGGAAGGATTAATTGAAAGATTTCTGTGTTGTTCTCGTCGTTCGGTACGCGTAGAGCGGCACGTGTCGCGTCGGGAAGGACAAAACTTTATCAAATTTCATGTGTCGTCTCCGTTATATCCGCAAGTGTTTCAAGGTGAGTGACAATGTCTAGCAAAGCGGAGAAGCAATTAATCGAGAATCTCCTTATTCGGAAACGAGTGTGTGCCATGCGAGATGTGGTGGAAATGTTTAAATTGGAATACGACCATAAGCGGGATTCCAATCAAATCAATAAGGAGTTTCTTGAGGTGCAGTCGGAAATCGAGATGTTGGACACGCCAGACATGCTTGAGCGGCACATTCAGGTTCGTGTTGATTTCGAAAATGGCTTTTGCATGCTGAAGGGGTTTCTGCTATCAAAGAAAGAGAATAATCACGTACCCCTAAATTCGGCGATGCCTATCAACTTTATTAGCCACCCAACATCTGTCAGTTCTTACCATCCAGTGCCATGTAATGTTCACAAGCGGCTAGCGCCAAGGTGGCCGGCACAAATCAAAGGAATCCCTACACGGCCAAGTCAGTAATTATCGCAGCAACCTCAGAAACAATTATAAACGCTCCGGAATGCCCGATTTGCCTCGATGAGCACCTGCTACACCAATGCCCAAGGTTCACCAAGCTGTCCATTTCCCAGCGCCGAGAGCTAGTTTGTCAGCGCAACTTGTGTTGGAACTGTTTTAGATCAAATCATCAAGCCAGTATGTGTAAGCCAAAGTTCTACTGTAGTACCTGTCGAACTAGACACCATACGTTATTGCACGATCAAGCTGCAACCTACGATGTTTCGTCAACCTCTGCCGCCATGTCATATATTCCCGCACCGCAACCTACCCCATCCACGTCAGCGGTCGTGGGGACCATTGGATCAGCGTATCCACCCGAAGTAAGTCTCTCCATCCAATCAAACCATAGCATGGTCTTACTGGAAATGGTTGCACTTCAAGTTGTTGACAAATATGGCAGAGAAACTCCAGTCAAAGCACTTCTTGATACCACCTCGATGCCCAAATTCACCACCAAGAAATTGGCAAACCCGTGCTACCCATCCAAGCCCATGGACATCGCAGTTGCCGGAATAGAAGAATCCGTCAAGCAAATCAAGCGTCCGATAACGGCCACTATCAAATCGAGAACAAGCGCATTTTCCACCACCCTCGAATCCCTCGTTATGATGAAACTCACTGCCAATCTTCCAACGTCACCCATCAACAATGCATTGGGGAAAATGCCGAATTTCTCTTTCACTGAACTGCACTTCAATGTATTAAAAATTATCGACATTATCATCGGTGGCAAGTGCTACCAGGACATTCAAACTGGAAAACGCATATCCATCATCGGTGACGGTCTACCACTGCTGCTAGTAGATAATCTTTTTGGGTGGACAGTTTCAGACAAGATGTGCCCCTCTCCTGCCCCCGTTTCGCCGCCTTGTAATATATCTACCGTTAATCGTTCTCTTGAAACAGCACTGCAACGATTTTGGGGACTGAAAGTTGTCGATCATGGTCCAACATACAACTTTGAAGAAAGAAGATTTAAAGTAATGTTTACAAGCACCACCATTCGAAATCATGCTAGAATGTTCGTCATACACCTTCCACGGTCCGAAGATCCGCAAGTCACTCTCAGCGATTCGCGCGCGATCGCTACTCGCTGGTTCTATAACCTCGAAAGACGCCTCGAGAAATATGCCACCGCAACAAGCGCATACCCCAAGTTCTTGGAGGAATACTTCCATCTCCACCATATGCGAAAGATAAATCCAGTTACCGTCAACAAGTCACATTATTATCAGCCGTACCACCCGTTTAATGAAACAAATACCACCATCAAGATCGATCAACACCTCCTGCGAGATCACCATTGGATATTTGATTACTATTCCCCTAAGCTTTTGGCCACTCGCAGCGATCCCAGAAGATGAACCAGTCGCCGTTATAGAAGATGTCCAAATGCTCATTGCACTAATGCACTGTCGTTTACAGCGAGTTGCGGGCCAAAGAGCCACCATTGAATTATTCAACGTTTCTCTTCCTATTGAGCTTATTGCAGCTTAAGTATCTAATCGTCATTGCCAACGAGCACATAGCTGACCTGATAGGCACCCACGACAAAAAGATTCTTCATCGAGCTAGCCTGCAACTGGTATTATCAACAATTCATCGAAAATACTGTATCAAACCAATGTTTGCCCAACAAGCAACTACAGATGTTCCTAAGTTCCACCAGCTACATTCAGTGAAAGGTGGCATCATCCACAACGTTACGATGAAAACCGCAGTAACTGTCATCGTAGTGAGATGAGTCGCCATACAAATACACTGCTGTTCATGCCTATTCATTCGGAGCCAATCATCGTCTAAACACCGAGAGATGCACAAACTTCAAAGACCGTTAGAGTAGTCCGAAACTAACTCGATACGCATCTGGAATGCGATCAGGTGATTATCGTTCCAATTTCTTCATCGTTCCCTGTTCGTTCTACCGGGTCTTTTCTTGTTCACAGATAGCAAACGCCGTGCCTCAAGTCTTCACACACAAATCTGTTTTCGTGCTCCATAATATGCACTGAAGTGTTTTAATACACCCAACTTCGAATTCCATTGCATAAACTGCGATTTGACTATCCAATCGGGCAAACGAATACGTTTGATTTAATCGACCAAGCTGCTTGTTGGTGTCGCTAATTTGATGCTCGTTTCTCCGCTGCGCTTGAGCTCCTGCAGAATTAGTGCTGCAGACTTTAGCTCCTAGTTGTCCTTTGGCCCGTTGGCCCCTCTACGTACGCTTTGGCTCCCATATGTACGTTGAGTCAGCACATTATTCAACCATCGATGCGTAAAAGGTCGACCCCAGGACCGTCGCCACCGTCGGAGCCCTTCGAGACGTGAACCGATACGGAGATGCCGAAACTTGACTCGCATCCCTTCACAGCCACCCTCGCAGGATTTTTAACCGACGTGAAACTTCTTGTTGATGTTGCTAACTTAGTGCTCATTCCTCGCATACGAACGTCACCGCGCTGGAACCCGTTGGGGCGTAAACCGATCTGGAGGAACCATAAGACCTGGCTTGCGTCCCTTTACGACCACGCTCATAGAGTTTGTAATAGACTTGTTCCACTCGCCCATATCTTACTAGTTGGCGTTGCCAGCTTGTTGTTCTATTCGCCACTTTCTCTGAAGTTCCGACAGTATTAGTGTCACTACGCTGCTGACGGCATTCCATGTGCCCTCATCTCATGCTCATGCTTGTGTGTTTACTCGTAACCCGCCTAATGCAGTTTTCGTCGCTCTTGGTTATTCTCGTTTTAATTTGTGTAAAACTAGTTAATTCAAGTAGAACTTGCGTGTGCCAGTATCTAGCCTGATAACTGAGTTTTCTGTCAGTGTAATTGGAGAAATTTCTACGTCGTATATTATAAAAACATAATTTTGCCGCCGTTTACGACCGATACATACATTGTTCAACACGTAGGATCACAGAGAAGACGCCGAGTACAACAAAGCGAAATGAACTGCCAAAAATGTAGTTTATTGATTGACTCAACTGATTTGTTTGCGGTCTGCGAAGGTATGTGCAACAAAAAGTTTCACGCCAGTTGTGTTGGACTGACTGAATCGCATATCTGTTGCCTTACCAATAACGTTATTTGGCTATGTGATACCTGTTTTGAAGGGATTTTTAACGATGCGCGATACACAACACACAGTGCCTGTTTCTCCTAAATGTTCGCCTACGAAAATCGACAATGAAATGGCAAGCATGAATGCGAAGATCGAGGATATTTTGAACACGCTCTCGGTGATGGCATCCAATTTCAGTACAGTTGCGATCCGCCAATCAACACCAGTGTCTTCGCCAGTTCTTCAAAGTCGCCCAAAGAATAATCATGTCAATAGAACGGATATTCTTCCACCGGGCAATACGACGAAAGAAGATAATGAGCATTTTTTGCTGTTTCTCTCTAACATCGATACTAGCGCAACCGAATCTGATGTGAGCTATATGGTTAGACAGGCTGTTGGGCTTAGTGAAAGCGAGAAATTAGAAGTAACGAAATTAGTACCAGCATTTAAAATCGAGCTTGGTGTGGAATGGAAGTCTATTGTATTGGATGCAACGACATGGCCCCGTGGTGTCAAATATCGCGAGTTCATCAACCGTGCAAATGTTACATGGAAACCCGGTTCCCGATATGCTTAGATATATACATGCATTGTAATTGATTTTTATGTTCGTACTAAACAGTTTCTATTATATGCACTACGCAAGTTAAGATGGACAGTATTCCCTCTTCCATCTTATGAAGCAGGTTGTATGTTGATAGATATTCAAACATTGAAAGAACGTCGGGACTATGCTATGATCTCGTTTCTAAACGATATCGTCATGCAGCGTATTGACTCATCATACATATTGTCAAAATTAAATTTATATGCTCCTACTCATCAATTACGCAATAGAAATTTGTTCGCGATAGGTCATCACCGTACAGACTATGCTAAATTCGGACCACTAAACCAGATGATGGCTGTGTATAACGAGCATTGTGAAAGTATTGACCTTACCATGCCCCGAACAAGTTTAAAACAGTTTTTCAACTCTTTACGGCATCATAGTACATAGAAATAGTTTACAGGATAGTATATAAGCAATTAATATTTGTATAATGTAGTCTACACTTGATTGACGAAATAAATAAATAAATAAATAAACTAGCTAATACCCATCGCGCGTTGCTGCGATACTCTGCGAAATAGGAGGAAAATACAATTTGTTCCAAAGCGCCATCTGGCGGGCAGATAATCTCCAACTAATAGCACACAAACACGCTCCATACCAAATACCTACTGTGTGCAAATTTTTACGGAAATCGGTTAAGCCGTTTGGCAGTCTATAAATCATATACATACAAACATTGACTTTTATATATATAGATATGTAAGATAATGAATCGAGTGATGTCCTGTGTAATTTTTTCTGTAATTTGAACTGATTTTTATGTTCTCTAGCCGATGGTGTTCGGAACTAACGGTAAAACAAACCCTTTGAAATCAGCTTTATGTTCAGCAGATCAAAGCTGGAATCCAATTTAATTATGATTCAGTACATGCAACTAACATATTGTCTTTTAATTTGTAACTTACAATTGTTTGTTTCCCTTTCATTTTGCCGTTCTTCCTCCTCGTTACACCTTTCGAAACCAACAATACGATACTGAAATTATGATTATTTTTAAATTACTTTCAAGTATACAAATATTGTAATGCATGTGCTAGATAACATAAGTTTTAATTTGTTCTCTTTTTTATGCCACTTACTTGATATTTAATCTAATCTCTGTTGTTTGTCACCAACTGATCTGTATTCGTCCCTTTCGCTTTTACTCCGTACAACGTCACGCACCTATACGGTAGTTATGTTGTGGTCAAATGTTTGCATGATATTCATTTTAATTTCACTTCTAGTTTTAGGTTTTAATGTGTTACTTACGATTAATTCTTGTGTTGTCACTACTCGCACTTATCTCCCTTTCCTAACCTCGTTTTTCTTCGTCCACGTAAAGCGATATCTGTTAATATATTTAATTTTCAATGTTGTGTTTTTTTATATGCGTCAACTTACAGTTTCCTTCACTATTAAAATCCTGTGCCGTTCTATCTCCAAGCAACTTCGTTCACTTGAGAAAACCGTCCACAATCCACTTTAATTCAACTATCTCGCAACTTTAAACACTTTCTACTAACTCTCTACATTGCCTCCTTTTTTCTATGATTCCTCTACCTGACGTTTCACTCCAATCGCTATCACTTCATTTCTTCTCACCTTCTTTGTTTACATACCCTATCAGCATTATTGATGCTCATCTCGATGAGATGTCAACGGATCTGCATACTCACGCGGCAGTGAGACAGTGGGCCCAACATTTTCCCCGACCCGTAAACCTGGTTCAGGATTCATATCCGGCCCAGATTTACCCACGATTTCCAGCACAGCTAGTCTCGCTGTCGCTCGTTTAAACCTTCCAGTCCTGGTTTGAACCCATGCCTGGCGGATCCTCCCATCACCAGACACGATTGGTTCCTCAACTACACCACGGATCCAGCATTTCCGGCTCGTACCTTCAGTGACATACACCAAATCCCCTGTTTTCAAAGGTCTCGATTCGCTGAACCACTTAGTTCTCCGGTTGACCGTTGGAACGTACTCCTTAACCCAGCGTTTCCACATCTCGTTAGCCAATTGCTGCGACCGCTTGTAAGCATCCCGTAACGCTTCAGCCGGATGCGGTGCTGGCGGTACTGCAATCGGCTCGTTAGGTGACACTCCCCGAAGAAAATGGTTCGGAGTGAGTGCCTCTGCTTCCAAAGACTCCTGCGACACGTACGTCAGTGGACGAGAGTTAATCATGTCCTCTGCTTCAACAATGGCAGTCTGAAGGACTTCGTCCGTCAGCCGCCTTCCGTCATCAAGTGCTACTAACGCTTCCTTCACTGAGCGAACCAATCGTTCCCAAACCCCTCACATATGGGGTGATGCGGGAGGGTTGAATGTCCACTTGGTCCGGGCTGTCGTGTTCTCCTCAGCGCAGTCTTCGTCGATGCTACGAATAGTCTCCACTATCTCCCTGCTAGCTCCTCGCAGATTCGTTCCGTTATCTGAGAAAAATTCAGCCGGCGGTCCTCGACGGCAGCTAAATCGCCGGATCGCCATTAAACACGCTTGTGTCGTTAAACCGTGTGCCACCTCCAAATGCACTGCGCGGGTGACAAAACACATAAATAGTGCAATCCACCGCTTCTCCGTACGACGTCCGATGGCCACTTCAAAAGGCCCCAGATAATCAACCCCAACGTGACTGAATGGGCGAAGGTTCGGAGTGATCCGTTGTACAGGAAGTGGAGCCATCCGTGGAAATTGAGGACGATTTCGGTGCACCTTGCACCACATACACGCTGACGACACTTTTCGAACCACCGCGTGGATTCCCGGAATATAAAAATGCTGTTTCAGCTCATTTTTTACCGTTTCTCGATATCCGTGACCAAACTTTTCGTGGTATTGCTTGACTAGCAACTTCGTGACTGCGTGGTTACCAGGTAATATCACCGGAAATCTTAGATCGAACGGAAGAAACTCCGCTCGCTCGCTTCTGCCTTCCATCCTTATCAACCCATGCTCGTCGATAAGCGGCGTTAACTTGAACAACGGACTAGACTTCTCGATTGCCAGCTACTCACTGACGGGACGATCTCGATTTCTCAGCAGTATTTTTAATTCGTCGATGTATTCGCCGACCTGCGCCATCCTCAGCAAACTCCTCCTGTTGCAGGGGAATACGTACCAATGTTGGAACGACGTGCCTTTTCTGAACTAACAACAGAATCCTCTTCTGGTGATCTGTTGCCTTCAGCGCTTCAATCGGCAGACCACTTATTTTCTTTCTGCAGTTGGAAATGAAGCGGTAGACACACGCCATTGTTCTCACGAGCACGGTTCATTTCGAAAACCGTTCGGCATTCACGATGACATCCACGACAATTACGTCGTGCAATAACAGGTGGACTCGAAGTTCTTCCACTGTATTCGCTGGTGGCAAGGCTCTTTTCGGCCACGTTTTTTCCTCTTGATACATGAATTGAAGCTCCTGCACCCAAGGACTTCCGGAACGTATATCTGGGTCCTTGCCCCACTTCGTGATCTGGTCCGCCAAGTTGAACCTTGTCGGCAACCAACGCCAATCTGACAGTTTCGTAGTGCTTAAGATCTCGCCAATCCGAAACCCGACAAACTGCTTATACCTAAGCTGCACCGATTGGATCCAAGACAAAACAGTTGCCGCATCGACCCAAATTACCTGCTTCGTTATCTCGATGTTGTGATTTTCTCGCACCGTTCTTGCAAGGCGTGCAGCCAGCACAGCTGCCAAGAGCTCCAACCGAGGAATTGATAATTGCTTGATAGGAGCCACTTTAGCACGACTCATCGCCAAGGCACATACGACTTCACCTCGAACCACCGCACGAAAGTATGCCACACACCCGTACGCTGTCTCACTGGCGTCAGCAAATATGTGGAGCTGCACGTCTTTGACTTCGTCTGACCGAGCATTACCGAAATAGCTACGTGGCAACTTGAATGATTGCACGTCAATCAAAATATTTGACCAGCGCAACCATTTTTTAAACGATACGTCATCGATTGAATCATCCCAGCAACACCCTGTTCGCCATAAGTCTTGGACTAGCATTTTCCCGAGTATGGTGACTGCAGTGAGAAATCCCGCTGGGTCAAACTGTGCCATAACGATACTCAGTACAATTCTCTTGGTCGGACGTTTCTTTCCTGGAAGAACTTCACAAAATTCTTCTTTCGAAGCAACATCAAAGCAGAAGACGTCCTCTACCGGCTCCCAAACGATGCCCAAAACGCGTTCATAGTCCGTACATTTATCACGGTTAAAATGTACGGCGGTTTCCACGATCCGTTCACCCAACGCTTCCAGAAACTCTGTCGAGTTTGACACCCAGTTTCGGATGTTAAAACCTCCTTGCGAATGAATGAACTTCACCTCGTTGGCTCGCTTAATCGCTTCGTCGACAGTATCTACGCTGTCATAGTAGTCGTCCACATAGTGCCGCCTTATAATCGCATCCGCTGCTTCCGGATACCTCTCTGCAAACTGTTCAGCGTTCATGTTCTTTACGAACTGCGCGGAACTAGGTGAGCATGTGGAACCGAAAGTGGCCACGTCCATAACATAAACCTGCGGTGCGTCAGTTAAGGCCTCTTTGAACAGAAATCTCTGCGCCTGTTTGTCCTCCTCTCGTATACGAACTTGGTGGTACATCTCTTGAATGTCACCTCCGAATGCAACTGGTTTTTCACGGAAGTGACAGATCACTCTTGGAAGCGGCACTAACATATCCGGTCCTTTGAGTAACTCCGAATTCAAAGAGACTCCTTTCACTGTCGCAGCAGCATCCCACACCAAGCGTACCTTACCAGGTTTACGAGGATTCAATACCACGTTCAACGGTAAGTACCAGACAGCAGAACGAGAAGTTTGCTCCAACTCTTCTGCCGTTGCTTTATGAGCGTAACCCTTTATCTGGTAATCTGATATCTGCTCTCGAAAGATTCGATCTAAAGCTGGGTCTCTATTCAACTTCCTTTCGAGCGCTAGCAACCGACGCATAGCCATTGGATAGCTGTCAGGAAAGTTTCGTTCATCCTCACGCCACAATAAACCCGTCTGAAACCGTTTGCCAACGCGTTCCGTTGTCGTTCGCGATATCTCTCGGGCCCGCTGTTCTTCAACTGGCTCCGGTACTTCATATGAGGTAATTCCCGCCTCATCGAGGGCGTACTGCTCCCGCATCATGTCATGCAACTCCTCATTTGTTGCTGGTTTGACGATGTGCACATTCAAGAACGTTTCGGCCGCTGCCTTCTGCTTTTCTGGCCCGTAAACCGTCCAACCAAGTCTCGATCGCACAGCAATCGGTTCGCCTTGTCGACCAATCCGTGACTCCAACGGCGCAAATAGATGGATGTTATCCAGACCGATCATAATCGTGGGCTGCTCTTCACCATAATCAGTCACACTGACACCTGCCAGATGCGAGTATTGCCTGGATACCTCCGAAAATTGCACGTCCTGCTTCGGCAGCACCAACTTAGAGACTGTGTGTACGTTCTCCAAACGAAACTTCTCCTTCGATCCTTGCGCTGACAGCATCAAACTGACACGATGCGAACCATTCTCGTACCATTTGATGTCTCCCGTCCAGGATACGATCAATGGCTCCGACTCGCCCTTGGCTCCCAACTTATTCGCGACTGCTTCCTCTATGAGAGTGCTAGACGACCCCTCGTCAAGAAAGGCTATTGTATTGAAGGCCTTTCTCCCCACATACAAGGTAATTGGAACCATACGAAATATCACTGCACGATTGTCGTTTTTGTGTTTGTTACAATCGGCTCTCTGCATTCTCATGGATCCTTCCATGCGATGTAACAAAGGGTGGTGGCCTCCTTGGCAATTCCCCATCGAGCAACGCATCTTGGAATTACACCGATTGTTCCCGTGATTATTCAGGCACAGCGTACACAGTTTCAACCGATCGACCGCTTCCATCCGCTCCGGAACTCTCATTCTCCTGAATTCATCACAGTTCCTGATCAAATGGTCGGTCTGTTTGCACACCCAGCAAGCACTGCTACCTTTCCCGCCGGAGCCTCCGTACTTCACCGATGATTCATGCAGATGGACAAACTCATTTTTCTTAGCCCTTCCTACGGTTTGTCTTACTGGTTCCCGAAGCGAGAGAGTTGAAAATTCCGCTACTTTGGACACGTCAGACACGATATCTGTTACGAAATCGGTGAACATTCTCAGCGGAGTCTCGACCTTCCCACGCTTGAACCTGACCCAATCTAGCTTGCAATTGGGTGGTAATTTCTCGACCAGCTCCTGCACTAGCATCGGGTTGTTCATGTGGTCATTCATGCCTGCTGCTTCCAAGTGATCACAGAGCTGCTTGACAGTGATTCCGAAGTGAATAAACATCTCTAGTCGGTCAGCTCGCGGAGCCTGTGCGCTCCGCACCTTATGAAACAGGGTTCTGAGAAGCTTCTCCGGTTTGCCAAATAAATTTCGAAGGTCCTTCAGTACATCCGGTACTGAATCCGGAAGCACAAGGCGACTGCGAACCGCTTCGAGTGCATCACCTTTCAGACAATCCTGCAATCTCTTCAGATTGTCCAGGTTGGTGAAGCCACAGGCCGCGGTAGTATATTCGAAACTACTGATAAATAGTGGCCATACTTCCGGCTCACCCTTGAAAATCGGCAGATGTTTCGACATCGCTTGCCGTGCTGCAAGCTGATCTTTAGTCACTCTTCGAAATGGATGCCCCGACCCGTCTCGAGATTGACCTGCCAGTGAATTACCGCCAAACGGAACAGCCGATATTCTGCTTCCCCTCTCTTCATGGTCGCTATTGTTGCTCTCGTCGGTATCCGGATCCTCTTCTGACACATTTGGTATCGACTTCGGTCTAGTTAGAGGTATTTTGCTCTGATCTAGACCGACCTGAGTTCCTAGCATCGCACTCGTCCGTGGATTCTTGCCTTTCCCATACGCTCCTCGTATATCTCCAGATGTCGAATTGCTGGCAGACTTCTGCTCGCACAGCCAATCCTGCATCATCTGGTCTTTTGCTGACAAGACCTCGCTTCTATTGTCGACCAGCATTCTCATCTTGCTGTCGTTCACCTGGCGACGAATCCGTTCCTGCTTCTCCAGAAATTCTTGCTCGGTGGCCAGCTGACGCTCCAGCAGTTCCTGCTCCTGCTTCAATTTCTGCTCATGCATTTCTCTTTCATTGGCGAGCTCCTTCTCACGCATTTCCTTCTCTGCTTTTAACTGCTTCTCATTCCACGCCTTCTCCATCTCGAGCCGCATAGCCCGTAGCTGCATCTGCTCGGCTAGCGCTTTCTCCTTCCTCATCCTTTCCTCCTCCAGCTGTTGCCGAATCACATCCGATACCGTAGCACCCGGAGCAGATCCTCCGTCACTTTTCGGTTTCTTCGTTGTCTTCTTCGGCTTTGGCACGCGCAACTGCTGAGTGCACTTCGGACAGTACCAATCCACGTTGGTTACTTCTTCAGTAACTCCAGCGCAACTAAAATGTGCCCACAGCATACACATTCCGCACTCCACCATGTGGGAATCTTCGCTCGATGACCCGCTACAGATCAAACAGCTGACGGTAACATCGCCTTCGGGTGATTTGGAAGCCATTTTGCTAAATTCCGTCCGGAAACAATTCTTTGATTTTGTTCGGAACTAACGGTAAAACAAACCCTTTGAAATCAGCTTTATGTTCAGCAGATCAAAGCTGGAATCCAAATTAATTATGATTCAGTACATAAAACTAACATATTGTCTTTTAATTTGTAACTTACAATTGTTTGTTTCCCTTTCACTTTGCCGTTCTTCCTCCTCGTTACACCTTTCGAAACCAACAATACGATACTGAAATTATGATTATTTTTAAATTACTTTCAAGTATACAAATATTGTAATGCATGTGCTAGATAACATAAGTTTTAATTTGTTCTCTTTTTTATGCCACTTACTTGATATTTAATCTAATCTCTGTTGTTTGTCACCAACTGATCTGTATTCGTCCCTTTCGCTTTTACACCGTACAACGTCACGCACCTATACGGTAGTTATGTTGTGGTCAAATGTTTGCATGATATTCATTTTAATTTCACTTCTAGTTTTAGGTTTTAATGTGTTACTTACGATTAATTCTCGTGTTGTCACTACTCGCACTTATCTCCCTTTCCTAACCTCGTTTTTTTTTCGTCCACGTAACGCGGTATCTATTAATATATTTAATTTTCAATGTTGTGTTTTTTTTATATGCGTCAACTTACAGTTTCCTTCACTATTAAAATCCTGTGCCGTTCTATCTCCAAGCAACTTCGTTCACTTGAGAAAACCGTCCACAATCCACTTTAATTCAACTATCTCGCAACTTTAAACACTTTCTACTAACTCTCTATATTGCCTCCTTTTTTCTATGATTCCTCTACCTGACGTTTCACTCCAATCGCTATCACTTCATTTCTTCTCACTTTCTTTGTTTACATACCCTATCAGCATTATTGATGCTCATCTCGATGAGATGTCAACGGATCTGCATACTCACGCGGCAGTGAGACAGTGGGCCCAACAGATGGAATGATTACGTTCAATGTGTTTTTAGCTATAAGTTTTCAATAAGACCACATACAAGGTCAGTTGAAGTAATCAATAAAATACAAATAAAATACAAATCTCGACACATCTCTGCTACAATATTCTCTACAGCGAAGGTATCTCCCTTCGCGCTACTTCAAATCTAGGACAAACGAGGATCACATGCTCCGGTGTTTTCTCGACGTTTATGCACTCCGGACAAAAGGGTGACACAGCGTGTCCAAACCGATGTAGGTATTGTTTAAAACAACCATGACCAGACAGGAACTGCGTCAGATAGATGATGCCGATAGGGATCATTCCAGCGATAACGCAGGCTGCTTCTGAAGAGATAGTCCTGTACGCGCTCGCGACCTGCATGGCCATGAGCCTGAACGTACTACTCAGCTTTGCTCGATTCCGATGTGTCTCCAGCGCAGTAGCCCAGACCGGGCCTCCGTACCTCAGTATCGACGATGATACGCTGGCTAGAAGACGCCTCTCGCTGCTGCATGGCCCGGCGTTGTTCGGCATGATTCTGGATAAAGCGTTTATAGCTTTGGTTGCCTTCTCGCAAGCATAGTCAACGTCGTTGTTGAAGTTCAGTCGGTCATCTATCATTACGCCTAGCTGTTTCAACACCCGCTTCGAGACTATGACAAGCTCCCCGACAGTGATTTCTGCTCGCTGCAGTACTTTGCAGTTGGTGACCAATAGCACCACCGTTTTATGATGGGCTAACTGCAACTTCACTCCTTGCATTCAGTTTTCAATCCTTTCAAACATTTCCACCTCTTCCGGCGTCTCTCCCAACACCGTTATGACAATGTCGTCCGCGAGCCCGACGATCTCTACGCCCCTAGGCAGCTTAAGTGTCAGCACGCCGTTATACATCCCGTTCCAGAGCGTTGAACCTAGGATAGAGCATTACGGAACTGCCGCCGTAATTCTAATCGTTTTTGGTCCCCTGTTTGTCTCATAGATCAAGACCCGGTTCTGGAAATAACTCCTTAAAATTCTACACAAGTACCTAGGGACCCTCATTTTGCGCAGTGATTCCGCAATGGCTTCCCAGCTTGCGCTATTGAACGCATTTTTTACGTTTATCGATATCACGGCACAGTATCGATTTCCTCTTCTTTTCTGTTTCCGCGCCATATCGGCTCTCGATCACTGTCTGAATGGCGTCCACGGTGGAGTTGCCCTTCCGAAATCCGAACTGGTTTTTCGACAGCCCGTTATCGCTTTCCGTAAACATTGTCAGCCTGTTAAGAACAATCCTCTCCAAGAGTTTCCCGAGCGTATCCAGTAGGCAGTGTCGGGCCATTAGGCCGAAAGCCGTTAGGCCGAATGCTGGAAGGCCGAACGCCATAAGGCCGAATGGGTCATAAATCCGAATGTCATTAGGCCGAATGGGTCATTAGGCCGAACGCCATTCGGCCGAATGGGCCATTAAGCCGAATGGGTCATTGGGTCGAATGGGTCATTGGGCCAAATGGGTCATTAGGCCGAATGGGTCGTTAGGCCGAATGAGGCAGTAGGGCCGAATGGCTCATTAGACCGTATGTACCATTGCGCTGAATGTCATTTGATTAAAGGCATCGTTTCAGAGACTAATTGAGATGACGGGTTCACGAGTTTCGCATGGCTAAAAAGTCATGTCAGGTCCCACGAAATGTCAAACAGAAAACGCGTTGATAATCGAAGGTGCTTGGCTTTTCTTTGGAGAGTGCTGTATATTCCTTAACATCGGTTGGGATGGGTTTATTTATATGTATTTTATTTAAAGACAATTTTTTAAATTTGCTGATTGCGGATACCAATACGTATTCATTAGTATTGCATGTATCATCCGGAACATTAAGATGCACAAGCCGTATGTCATAAGATCAAAAATTGAGTGTGTGTCATAACATCCGAAAAATTAAAGTTTCAACCCAAATTGTTTTCGATTTTTGCAACGTACCCCTAGTGCGTCAAAAGGTCTCTCTGGCACAATGACGCATATTCGCTGTCAGTTTTAATGTTAGCAAGCGCCTCAAAACATCTCGTCATAAAATTTCTTTACGAGTACAAGTGGAACCTCTCTTTGAGTACTAAATTTCTTCACGCTTCACCAATCTTTTGACGATTTTCCTAGTCCATCTAATGAGCTACTTTTTCCCAATCTCGGTGGAGTTGCATGATTTAAAAATCTTTACACATTTTTGCTCGTAAAAATAACAGACGCATGTAGCAACGATCCTAGGAACGAACTTAGCAACGAACAATAAACAATTGCTACCAGCTTTACGAGCCTGATGGAAAATTCGATCATCAATTTTTTTTTGTCAATGTCGCAAAAACTGAAGGGACCATTCTTTCTACTTTACTTTGAAGTAAGATCTAGTATACGATGTATCATGGAATTTGGAGTACTTCTTTGTGAGTTGGTAGCCTCGATTAACGATCGTTAGCTAGTTAGTCTCTGTAGCGCTGTCTTCCGACGAAGGCTATGTCTTTTTGATCTGTATATTCCAATGTATTGAATTACCAAGAACAACAAACCAGGTCGAAACGTGGCATGGCCAGTCGAAACTTGTTGGAGCACCGCATGTGGGAACATGGAAGACGATTGACGAACTTCGTTTGGACAGAAATCTGGTAGTGTGTCGGCGAATGTTTTCCTTTTGGAGGAAGACCCGCACAGAGGAATGAATACGCTCAGAAGAATGAACGACTCCGCAAAGTCGTTAAAAATTTTAATACCTATGCAACGTTTTAGCTAAACATTTCCTAGAAAATATAATGTCGAAGAGTTTTCCCTAGAAAAAACAATTACCAAACAAAACCATTCTGATTATAATATCAATATCCGGAAATAATTACTCAGAATGTACCGTTGGAAGCGGCGGCCTCTCGCAAGCAAACTTGTGATCCACTCGTTTGCCCGGATTACTCAAACATAGGGGCTTTTTTAGTTTAAGTCCGACGGAACAGCACTTGACATAAAGCGATGTGGCGTAGCCACATTAGGCGTCGCTTTAATTTATTTGTTCCATTACAGCTACGAGAAAGGTGTTGTAAATATTCTAAACATTATTATTGTTATCGTTTTTTATTGATATTTTTCGGTGATTATATTAAAAAACTCTTACTGTTGACGTTTCAGCTTACTCGATTATAATTTCAGCCATCTTCAGAACTTTACAATAAAAATACAAAAAAATACAATAAATTTTACAGATCACAATTTACGTTAAAAACGATCACGACTTACATTTAACCCCATTCGCCTCTTGCTATCGCTGGGGGAAACAAATTTAAACTAAACCTACAGCGTCGTTGCCAGCGTCGTTGCTCCCTCGTCTCCTGTGAATTGCTGCGTTGATCGTAGCTTGTTGAGAAGTCCATTATACGTGCTAGAGAAGCTAGCTGCGTCACGTTGAAGATTCACAGCTCTCTCCTCTCGCAGCTTGATGTGGAGAACCTCAGCAGTCAGCCTATTGGAATCATTGTTGATTCTCTCCAATACACGCGTTCTGTTGAAATCGAACTGATGTCCACACTCTCTCGCATGCTGCGTTAGGCCGGTTATAGAGGTGCTCGTGCGAATTGAATTTTTATGCTGGGCAATGCGTTTTTCCAGAGTTTGCGATGTCTGTCCTATGTACTCCCTATTGTCGCATCCACCACACGGAATGCTGTAGACCACATTGGTCTGTTGCATCTTTGGGATCCTGTCCTTCAACATAGTAAAGATAGTGTTTTTAATTTTGTCGGTCGGTTGGTACGCTGCGATGATGTCATTCTTGCGTAACACTTTTCCTATCTTCTCGCTTAGGCAGGGGATGTAGGGGATGGAAATGTACTTAGCTATTTGCTCGTCTGTACTCCTGGTTTGCAGTGTGTTATATAGTGAGTGTACCCTCTGTTTCAGTACACGCTTTATGAAGTGTTCCGGGTAGTTGTTGTTGCGCAGGATATCCGACGCTTCTTTTATGCTTACCTCTCTCTTCCTCGCATCAGTAAGCTTTAGCGCTCGGTCGAATAATGCGATAGCGGTATTCTTTTTGTGGGCGTGCGGACTCTCTGATGTGTAATCAAGATATCGTCCTGTTGTCTGTTTTGGGAGCCATTTTTTATCTATTCTCTCTCCCCTTCTAGTTAATAGGAGATCCAAGAACCGGATAGATTCATTTTCTTCCTTTTCCACTGTGAATTTTATGCTGTTGTGATCTTTTTCGAACTCCTGGATGACAGCATCGATCTCATTCTCCTTACCCACCAGAAAACAATCATCCACATACCTTCGATACACTACCAGCGAAATATTTTTTTGTTTCAATCTTTCTATCGCTTCTCTCTCTAGCCTCTCCATCACTATATTGGCAACGACGGGAGAAAGTGGGGATCCCATCGGTACTCCGAATATTTGGTCATAATACTTTCCATCGTATTGAAAAAATGACGCTTCTAGGACTGTTTTCATCGCCTGTTTGAAACTGTCCCATGGGATTGTTGTAATGTGTTGTAGTTCGTTCCAACGTTCCTCAACATACTCGTACACTTTGTCTACAGGCACATTTGTGTACAGGGACACCACATCCAACGAGTATAGTACACATCCCTCCGGTACCCGTATCTTAGAAATCTCTTCTGCGAAATCAAAGCTATTGCGAACATGGTACTCTGTCTTTCCCACTAAATTGTTCAATATTCCCGAAAGGTATTGAGCCATACGGTACGTTGCTGAGCCAATGGTGGACACTACCGGTCGGAGGGGGCAGTTTTCCTTATGGATTTTAGGAAGACCATAGATCCGCGGTGGTGCGCAGTTGTACAATTTAAGTCTGTATTTGGTGGCTTTGTCAATGTGTTGGTCTAACCACCACTGCTCCACAATGCTGTTTAGCCTTTTTAGCACTCTGTTCGTAGGATTGTCCTTACGCTGCTTATAAGTAGATGGGTCATTTACCATTTCTGTCATTTTTTGGTGGTACTCGGTGGCTGATATCAGGACGGTTTTATTTCCTTTGTCGGCCTTTGCAACATATAGGTCTGGGTTCTCTCGCAAGAACTTCTTGCTGCGCACTATGTCTTTGTGTATCCAATCGTTCTCTTTCGTTCGTGGTTGGTTTTGATAGTTGACGTAGTTGGATATGATGGTAGAAACCTCTGCTCTAATTTCGTCAGCTTGTGGTTTGTTCTGTATTGCTGTCTCTACATCGGCGACAAGTTTCACGTATGGGATGGAGCTTTTTGTCTGTATATTGAAGTTGGGTCCAAGAAGAAGCGTTCGTTCTAAGTAGTCGGGGATTTCGTAGCTCGTTGTATTTTCTATCCATTCCGGCTGCTGGCTGATCTCTTCAATCTTTTTTCGCTTCAGGTTGCTGAGTTTATCTATTTCAGAACGTTTTGTCTTGTTGTACACATTCGTTGCTTTTTTCTCCACCATCACTTGTACAGTTCTCCAATCTTCCTCTTTTAGCGCTATTTGTACCACTCCATAGAGTTGCCGCTTTCTGTTCCTCAGTTGCTCTAATAAACGCTTGGTGTCCCGAATGATAAGGCTGATAATTCTGATTTTCTGACGGTGTTCCAGAGTTCTCAGCTCTTGGCGCGATATGTTGCTGTGTAGAGAAACACCAACCTTGTAGCACAGGCATTTTGGCACAAGCTTGCACTTCCGACAGTTCAGTAGGAATTTCAGTCGATTCTTCATTTTCGCCATCTTGATAGCTGTTTTCAAGAGGTCTTTCGTTAATTCACCTGTTTCCTTATCGTATTCTCTTGCAATTCTTGACACGAAAAACATCGTGTGTCTTTCCTTTCCTTTTTCTTGATCAAGCGATTTAATGTTTTCTATTTTTGGTCACCGTTGGTAAATGTTATCGTTTTTTATTGATATTTTTCGGTGATTATATTAAAAAACTCTTACTGTTGACGTTTCAGCTTACTCGATTATAATTTCAGCCATCTTCAGAACTTTACATTATTCGACCGAGCGCTAAAGCTTACTGATGCGAGGAAGAGAGAGGTAAGCATAAAAGAAGCGTCGGATATCCTGCGCAACAACAACTACCCGGAACACTTCATAAAGCGTGTACTGAAACAGAGGGTACACTCACTATATAACACACTGCAAACCAGGAGTACAGACGAGCAAATAGCTAAGTACATTTCCATCCCCTACATCCCCTGCCTAAGCGAGAAGATAGGAAAAGTGTTACGCAAGAATGACATCATCGCAGCGTACCAACCGACCGACAAAATTAAAAACACTATCTTTACTATGTTGAAGGACAGGATCCCAAAGATGCAACAGACCAATGTGGTCTACAGCATTCCGTGTGGTGGATGCGACAATAGGGAGTACATAGGACAGACATCGCAAACTCTGGAAAAACGCATTGCCCAGCATAAAAATTCAATTCGCACGAGCACCTCTATAACCGGCCTAACGCAGCATGCGAGAGAGTGTGGACATCAGTTCGATTTCAACAGAACGCGTGTATTGGAGAGAATCAACAATGATTCCAATAGGCTGACTGCTGAGGTTCTCCACATCAAGCTGCGAGAGGAGAGAGCTGTGAATCTTCAACGTGACGCAGCTAGCTTCTCTAGCACGTATAATGGACTTCTCAACAAGCTACGATCAACGCAGCAATTCACAGGAGACGAGGGAGCAACGACGCTGGCAACGACGCTGTAGGTTTAGTTTAAATTTGTTTCCCCCAGCGATAGCAAGAGGCGAATGGGGTTAAATGTAAGTCGTGATCGTTTTTAACGTAAATTGTGATCTGTAAAATTTATTGTATTTTTTTGTATTTTTATTGTAAAGTTCTGAAGATGGCTGAAATTATAATCGAGTAAGCTGAAACGTCAACAGTAAGAGTTTTTTAATATAATCACCGAAAAATATCAATAAAAAACGATAACATTTACCAACGGTGACCAAAAATAGAAAACAACAAACATTATTATTGTAAGTTTTAAAAAAAGGAAAAAGTCATCCTTCATTGAAAGTTTTCAGTTACAACCGCAATGCATATTTATCATTCTCTTTGGTCCATTCGGCTTAATGACCCATTCGGCCTAATGACACATTCGTCCTAATTACTCATTCGGCCTAATGACCCATTCGGCCTAATGACCCATTCGGCCTAATGACCCATTCGGCCTAATGACCTAATCGGCCTAATGACCCATTCGGCCTAATGACCCATTCGGCCTAATGACCCATTCGGCCTAATGACCCATTCGGCCTAATGACCCATTCGGCCTAATGACCCATTCGGCCTAATGACCCATTCGGCCTAATGACCCATTCGGCCTAATGACCCATTCGGCCTAATGACCCATTCGGCCTAATGACCCATTCGGCCTAATGACCCATTCGGCCTAATGACCCATTCGGCCTAATGACCCATTCGGCCTAATGACCCATTCGGCCTAATGACCCATTCGGCCTAATGACCCATTCGGCCTAATGACCCATTCGGCCTAATGACCCATTCGGCCTAATGACCCATTCGGCCTAATGACCCATTCGGCCTAATGACCCATTCGGCCTAATGACCCATTCGGCCTAATGACCCATTCGGCCTAATGACCCATTCGGCCTAATGACCCATTCGGCCTAATGACCCATTCGGCCTAATGACCCATTCGGCCTAATGACCCATTCGGCCTAATGACCCATTCGGCCTAATGACCCATTCGGCCTAATAACCCATTCGGCCTAATGACCCATTCGGCCTAATGACGCTTCTTAAACGCTTGGCGCTTGGTAGGGCGAGCACAAAAGTAAGCCTAGCAAGGAACGAGTAAGGTGAGCACACAAGTCAGCCTCGCATGGAATGTAAAAGGTGAGCACAAAAGTCAGCCTCATGTGGGAGTGTTTTGAGAGTGAATCAAAGTGTGATTGAGAGAGCACCCAAGTAAGCCTCATACAGGATGTATGAACGCGAGTGAGAGTGAATGAGTACATTTAGTACAGCCATCCCCCCAGAAGTAATACCGAGAGGTAGTTCCTGGGAGGAATGATGGCGGAGCCCAATGGAGTTTAGTCGGTATTAATGGCTGGTCACCAATCGAGTCCGACACGCCCCCAGTGCACCCCGTGCGGTAAATTGGACCCTACCAATAGCACGTGTACTGGGCTAGGACATAAAGGTCTTCTCCATTGTAAAAAAAAATAAAAAAAAAATAAAAAAAAACGCTTGGCGCTTGACGTATCTTGTGTACGTTTGGTAGATGGTAAATATTAATTGTATGGAGCAAATGGTCAGTAATAACCAGTATTTCGTATCTTGGTTATCCTGCCAATTTGCGTGCTGTTCCAAGCTATTGATAATATTTATTTGCGGATCTCCGCTTACTGTCGGGGATTTACTTGTTCTAGACCCCATTTTTTCGAACTTTATTATATAGTAATTTAGTATCTAATAATTAAAATTTAATATACAGTATATAATAATTTAATATCCACCTGTGATATATACTTTTAGGGTTATTGGGCGGATACTTCAGTTGATAATTTTATTTTTATAGACAATTTTAGCCTGGATTTTAGCTAAAACCTATTTACTGTTTGGTTGTGTAGTGCATAAATTAGGTTTTGGTTAAGTAGATCATACTGTATGATACTGAGGCATAAATCTAGACAATCGATACTATATAGTAATCAAATAACAACAATAAGTTTTGTTCTATTTTAATTTAAAGACAATTGGAACGGTACAAGACACTATTTGTGTCGATTCTTTTCACTATTGTACAAACTCTTCACTTTTTACTGCATGCGCATTCATCGAACTCTTACCTCCGGACTCTGCTGCTGTTGCTAGTATCACCGTCATTCTCCTTCAGTCATGCAAACCGATTCACTATTGTACAAACTCTTCACTTTTTACTGCATGCGCATTCATCGAACTCTTACCTCCGGACTCTGCTGCTGTTGCTAGTATCACCGTCATTCTCCGTCAGTCATGCAAACCGTCCGAGTAGGTTGAGATACTGCTACGTGTCGAATTAATTTGTAACAACTCGTGGGCCTGTGGCTAGTGTGGCAGCATCGGTACCAAACTGTTGACGTACAACTGCTTAATTTGCAACAACTCGTGGGCCTGTGGTGGGTGTGGTGGCATCGGTACCAAACTGTTGCCGTACAACTGCTTAATTTGCAACAACTTGTGGGCCTGTGGTGGGTGCGGTGGCATCGGTACCAAACTGTTGCCGTACAGCTGCTTTACTTCCTCATGGTGTTATTCGGGTGGATATTTAACTGTTATTTGTGTGAATTCTTCTGGATTTCTTTTCACTAATTTAATTTCGTTTTAACGATTACTAGTGGGTGTTAGATGTCCATTTTCACTTCATATTTCGAGTTCTTCAGTGGGGTGTTTTTTTTTTGACACCATCAGTGGATGTGGCACTTTTATAGGTAGCTTTGGTGGCACGCTGCTTACGCGGAGCCTTACCTCCAGTAGATTTACGAGCTGTCCATTTAGTACGGGCTATTGTCTAAGAAATGTACCGGTGAATAGACCTTTCTCGTCAAAAAATTTTATATGCAAAACAGCTTTCGTTTTTATCGCTGGATCGATTCTGAATACTGTCACGTTAATTTGGTGTCTCTAACTATTGAAAAAGTCAAAAATTCTTCGAACTGCCCATTTTACTCTGTATTCCCCTGTCCTATTTTACCTCGATTCTCCATACTTTTACACCATTTGGAAGAACTTCGAGTGGGGAATATGAAATAAAGTTAAGGCGGGTAGCCTATAACAAAGTTCCAGTAGCCTACCGCTCGCCGGCATCTATTTTAATCTGGCTATTCGCCGTTTCGTTTACTGGGTATGAACTCCAAGAGTTCATTCCAATTTGTCAAAAACATTATTTTGACGTAGATGAACCCCAAAACAGTGTTGCAGAATATACCGATTTATCGATATCTAAACCGATTTTGAATTTCAAAACCAATAAAGTTACTAAAAATACCGATTTCTTTTTTCTTACCAAAAAATAGCGATTTTCATATAATAAGATCAATTAATATTACGTTTGGACCTTTTTAGAAAATCTTTCTTCACCACATCAAATCATCCGGAAATTGATTCAGCAATCTGCCAGGTAACTATCAAAATTTCAAATAAAGCTCAACAACCGATTCTGAAATTGATTGAGCTCGGTAGGTTTGATTACATAACATTAGAATGATCTATAATTTAAAACCAATAATTTGCAGGTAGCTTTTGGTTAGCATACATCTTCACACCGATAAATACCTATTTTTTACTTCTCGACTAACATATGATTAGGGCCGTAAAGCCAATGATGTCACACCGAGAAAAATGAGAATGAAGTTTAGCATACCTTTTTTATTAATTAGTTAAAGTGGTCTGTTATGCCTAATGAAAAAATGTCCCTATTTGGTAGATAAAACATTATTATTTCACGTCAAAATACAAAATAGAAGCAAAACATTACATATCACCACTTTTTTTTTAACAAAATGCAATTTGCGTCCTTTTTGCGCATTACTGGCATCCCTGGCGGATTATCAGCCGTTTGCTCCACGCTGTTAACATCAATGTATTTGTTTTGATTTGGCTTTCAAGTCCTTGTCTTGTGCCGTTCACTTCACTTTGTTTGTTTTGTTTTGGCTTTTGAGCCGTAAGTTAACGGCACAAAAATAATAAAAAATTGTTTGTTCCTGCTTCTGATTATGAGAATGCTAATTGTGTAAGCGGTCAAATCACCAAGGACCGGTGGATCACAAGAGAAAACCATATGGTCAAAGAGGAGCTTGGCCACGGATATGTGAAATTTGGTGGTGTTTATTACGATGCCGTCAAGGCCACCATAGTTTAGTGCGTAGTGCTCTACAATATCGAATATGCCGAACCGCGGGAGTTTATGCGGGACGGGTTTCCCTGCGTCAAGTACACAAACCATTACTTCATTACGACCCTGTTGTACAGATTTCTGAGCATGGATCGATTCTGTCTCGGTCAGACCGGTACGGCCGTCGGAAAGTTGCTCACACTGGGAGGTGTCGGAATCTGGTGGATTGTCGATATCGTGTTGCTAATTATGAAAAATCTGCTGCCCGAGGATCGAAGCAACTGGAACACGAAGGTCTAGCGGAGGGAGAGGTAAGTGACTTACGGGTTTATCTTAGACGGAATGGGTGTTGATTGGTTGAATTTAATTTTAGTTATACATATTGCGACGATTGAATGGAGGGAACAGACTGATCGACTATGGGAATGGAGGATATGTTTCTACAATACAACTCTCGCTACTTAAACTTGAGCTTGGAACAGAATGGTGTTGTTAGTGGCAGTGTCGTAAAATATTCTACGCTATAGTACTTCGGAGCGGATTTTTTTTTGAGTATATCCATATAGTGGATTAGCAAGTTTTGCCAGGTTACCGCATGGAAGAAGCAATTGAGATAGAGAAGGTCAATAAAGAAGATGCTAAGTCCTGGACTTCAACAGGACAACGATGACGCGGTGCTGGTCTGCAAAAGTAGTGTATTACGGAAAAAGGCTCCCAACACGTTCTGGGTAGATTGCTATCAGAAGATGCACGTGCCGAATCGTGATGGAATTGTTATCGGAATCTTATCCCCAAAAGCTCGAGATATCTTCCGGGTCGACATAAGCGCCAGTGCACCGGCCTCTATCATACATGGCTTGCGAAGGTGCCACCAAGAAGAACTGTCTGGATGTTAACGTAGGAGATGTCATATGTGCACGACTAATGTGCTAATAGCCAATCAGGATTTGGAACCGGAGCTGATTTGCATTAATTCCCACGGGAAGAAAGACAAACTTGGTGCACTTCACGAGTGATTCGTTTTTGATTGCAGCATCAATTTGGTACGGAAAATCCTTATTCCGAAGTGTACGTCTATACCTGCTTGCGAAGGAAATAGCATTCGAAATGGCCGCTGAAATTAATGGCATAATTTGGATTAAGGGCAAAACAGCAAAGGAAATATAAATTTAACAAAGAGTTGAATTGGATTACTTTTTAATGGCACGAAAAATCCGAAAGGATACCGCTACTGACCATTTTGGGCGGGTTTCAGAAGATCTGTAAGAGCAATGAACTTCGAATGGCCTCTCTTTCTGCCTCACAGTTCAAATGGATAGGCTGCATGTGACAGTACCCCCTGGCTGTATTTGAAGTTCGATTTTTTGCTATTCGCATGTCTTGTCTCAGCTTTAAACTAAAGGGCTCAAACGCGCTTACGTTTTATTTGAAAGTCAGTCAAGGACTCAAGTTAACGGCTCAAAAGCCAAAACAAAACGAACATGTGAAGTTAACGGCGCAAAGCAAAGGACTTGAAAGCCAAATCAAAACAATTTTTTGATTTGGTTTTCAAGTCCTTTGCTTTGCGCCGTTTACTTCAGCATGTTTGTTTTGTTTTGGTTTTGAAGCCGTTAATTTGAGTCCTTTCCTGACTTTCAAATATAACGTAAGCACGTTTAAGCCTTTTAATATATATATATATATATATATATATATATATATATATATATATATATATATATATATATATATATATATATATATATATATATATATATATATATATATATATATATATATATATATATATATATATATATATATATATATATATATATATATATATATATATATATATATATATATATATATATATATATATATATATATATATATATATATATATATAATAAAGTTTTACTTGGTTTAATTGTTTTTGTTAGAAAGCTTGAACAGGTTATAGGTTATTTACACAGATAATGGCGATGCAAGAAGTCTATTATTATCTGAAGAATCAGGCAATATCTAGGGCAATAAGAATTATTTAGAAAAATAGGGAAACACGACCAACCGCAAATTCCACATATTTTAGATTTGATACGAAAACTCTTTGGTTGGAAATGGATCCATAAAGCACTACACAATAGTAAAATCCTCCTAAAATCACCCACAAGAAAGACAAAAAGTAAAGGTCCGGAATGCCAATTGAAGTACACAATGCAGCTAAACCGTAAACTGGAGCAAAGGGCGTGAAAAACACACGTTTAATATGGATTATGCGTCCTTTACTGTAAATTATAATAACATAATTTAAATGAATTTTTTCGAATTTCGACTCACAATAGCTTAAAGAATGAAGAATAAGGATGCTATTAATGCAATAAAACGAAAAACATGAATTTGGCTTTAAGGCCCTAATCATATGTTAGTCGAGATTTATACTACTTTCAAGCGATCGATTTTTAAGATACGACTCGCATTTTAACCACCCCGTTACCGCGCCATCAAAATAAAAATAAGTCATACTTCTAATTAACTAATATTTATTAATACATTTACTAAATAAAAACATAGACCTGATAGGTCGTTTGCAAAAAAACATCGAAGCACAGTGAGTTGGTGTTAAAGCTCTATCTTTGATCCTAGTGCTGCAGGATTTTGCCAACATTTATACTATTTTTATTAAAAAAAAGTATCAAGACTTCTAAATTTGGTAATTGTTACGTATCACACTCGGCCTGGCCTTGGGTCCAAGATAATAACTGCTTGATCTCTCACGAGCATGGTCCTGCCGGAGTGTTTGCCTCGCCCGATACCGGGGCAGCCTGTCCTAGCGAGGCTGCCTCTTGTGAATCGGAACCGCTGAACATTCCGATGAGGGTATGTTCAACGGTATTACCGACAGAGCCGATCGCTACACTACCAGCAGTAGCTGCGATTTGAGCAATTAATCCAAGTGCCTGGTTGGGAGCTACCATTGGTGCAGCGACAGCCGAGTGTGACGCAGGCTGGACCATCGGCTAACTCGATTCCGGCGAGGTGGAGCGGCTGCAATTGGTGCGGACCTATGAAGCGATGTATATAATTTTAAGGACATCTGCAATGCAATTACCAGTGATTATCAAAATGTTTCGTGGCTAACGTTGTAATTCAGCAAAAAAACAAAAGTTGAATTGATCGCAACAAATAAAATCGCTTTCTTCAACGAATCGTGGACAAGAAAAATCCAAATGCCAAATTTAATGGAACATTGTCTAATCACGTCAAATAAAAATGAAAGCCTAGCGAGCTTGTTAATACAAGATATTCGCATTTAAAAGTGAACCAAATCAAGTTTCTCATACTGTGGTCGAATAAAAAAAAATTCCAAGTCTATGTAAACAAGCTCTGCGAACTGTCAAAAATGTGAGGTTAAACATTTTCATCCAATGTTCTACAGCGAGAGGTTCATTTTAGTTTGTTTACATTGCTAATGAATTTTGTACTGCGATTCACCACTTCATTTACCGCGTTGCCAAGAACTTAAGTGAAAATATTAGAAGTAGTGCTGCCCAAACGCACATTTTCAGTCCCACCATTCTTGCTGAGGTGAAAAAAATATTCAACATTCTTGCATATTTCAAATTTTAAAAAATCATTGAAAAATCATGATAGCTCCTAAAAATCTCGTTTTTACGGAAATGTTCTTATAAATGTGTAATCTTTCGATTAAAAATAAGAAAAACAGGTGTTAGGTCAGACGAGAAAGGTCTATTGAAGAACTTTTTGCAGGTTAGTAATCCAATAAATCGAGAGCGATGAAAATTCACTATCACTTGTGCTGCCTTCACTTTACTTTTCGCGGTCGCCATTTTGGATATTTGATGATTTAAAAAAAGGTTGTTCTCTTGTTGGCGGGTTTTCATAATCTGCTTTATTCCGTTTAAAAATCTTACGAGCTAACCTAGCTAACCTGACTTAAACTATTCTATGTACATCGAAATGGGAGGAGTCAGTTACAATTTCAATGTACATAATTATGTACGGGTAGCGTAAAAAAAGGGAAAACAAATCAATGAATAAGTATGGGTGCCTTGGTTGCTATCGGTGCTTTTGTTTGAATACACTGTTTATTTGTCGCCTCTGCATAATAATGACCTAGTGAGAATGTTGCTATAACAAGTGGTGCGACCCAGAATGGTTTAACTGGAATGCGCCCATCTGGTTATGCAAGTTGGATTTGAAAACGATCGTTCAAGTAAATTACGATCTGTGGGAATAATTTGTGATGCTAGAAAGCAAGTCCGTTACACCATTCGGCCTAATGACCCATTCGGCCTAATGACCCATTCGGCGTAATGACCCGTTCGGCCAAATGGCCTTCGGCCTAATGACCCTTTCGGCCTGATGGCAGTCGGCCTAACGGCATTCGGCCGAACGACATTCGGCCTACCGGCTTTCGGCCTAATGACCCAGCACCCCAGCAGGCATATTGGTCTATATGACGACGGATCCTCGGGGGGCTTACCAGGTTTAGCAGTAGCACTAACTTCGGTATCTTCCATTTGTCAGGGAAGTGGCCCTCGTCTAGAAGCTTCTGAAACACTTTTCTGAATATATCCGGGAGTGTCTGGATTGCCGCTCTTAATGTGATATTGGGGATTCCATTCTTTCTTCACTTTTAAACCCTTTGCCAAAGCGATGAGTTCCTTATTGGAGACTTGTATCACTTCGGGATTGTCCCGCTCTACCTCGCCATATGGTAAAATCGGCAGTATCATTGGATCGTGCTCCGGTAAGAGCCCTTCTACGATAACCTTCAGTTTATCAGGGCACATTTCAAGAGGTGTCGTGGGCCCTCTGATCTTCGTCATCGTCACACGGTATGCGTTGCCCCAGGGGTTGGCGTCAGCACCCTGCACAACTCTTTAAAGCAAATCGATTTTCTTCGCTTTATCTGACGTTTCAATGCTGTCCTTGCGGTGCGGAACACTATATTACGTTCCTCTCTGTCCGCTTCGGTACTTGCTCTGTGGGCGTATCTTCTGGCTCTAAGGCAGCTTGCGCGGAGGCCTCCGAGCTCCTCGCTCCACCAATACGCTGGGCGCCGTCTGTTCCTTGGCTCTAGTTTTCTTGGTATTGTGATGTCGCATGCTCTTGCTAGCGTTTCTGTTAACTCTTCCGCGTTCATGTCAGAGGAGTCGCTCGCTGTCTGAAGTGCTTCCACAAAGAGATCGTTGTCAAATGACTTCACCTTTTACTTCCGCTCGTGAGCTCTCGCCCTCTGCATTGACACTTGGTATCGTTGACTAAAACTGTACTGGATTGCCAAGTGGTCACTATGCGAAGACTACAAACTCTCCAGTTCATGTTTGCCACTAATGCCGGGCTACAAAAGGTAACATCGATGATGGATTCCCGTCCATTTCTGCGGAAAGTTGTGCTGGTGCCCTCATTGCATAGTATAACATCCAGTTTGGCTAGAGCTTCCAACAGGCTATACCCTCTTGTGTTGGTATATCTGCTTCCCCACTCGATTGCCCAACCGTTGAAATCTCCTCCGATGACTACCGGTCTTCGTCCGGCTAGTTCTCCAGTAAGTTCATCTAGCATCCGACGGAACTGCTCTACCGTCCATATAGGGGGTGCGTAGCAGCTACATATGAAGATCCCATTAATTTTGGCAATCACGAAGCCTTCGTATGAGTTTGAGACCACTTGCTGTATGGGGTATTTGCACATCACATGAATTGCAGCCGTTCCTGTTCTATCCGCCGTCCAGTTATCGTTGTTGATAGGGATTCGATACGGCTCCGCAATAATTGCAACATCGCATTTCGTTTCTGTTGTAGACTGCCACAACAGTTGCTGTGCAGTGTCGCAATGATTGAGGTTTAACTGGGTCACTTCCATCACTTTTGGCACTCCCTCGCCTTTTTGTACGCCGGGCATATTATGCCCCCCGTCATGTGATCTTTCCCACCCTCCTTTGTGCAGAGCATGCACATCGGTTGCTTCGTGCAGTCTTTTGCAAAGTGTCCCTGTTCTTCACATTTTCTGCACAGATCAGATCTATCCGGGCCTTTGCAGTTTCTCGCCTGGTGCCCAAAGCCCATGCATTTGAAGCATCTCTCCATTTGTCTGGAAACTCTAGGATCAGCCTTCAGTGAACACACTGAACACCAAACCTTGATTCGGCCTTTTTCCAACAATTTATTAGGTACAGTTGTGGAGAGCCGTATCGACGCCGTCTACGTACCGCTGTACGCCTTCCTCATCCGAATTACCATTGGTATATCTCCCAGATCACATTGTTCCTTCAGTGCACTTCTCAGCTCATCTCCTGTTATCTCATCCAGGTTCCTGCACTCAATCACTGTCTCGTGGGCTAGGGCCCTTACGGTTACCTCTTCGCCTAATGACTTTTCAACGAGTGTCTTGAAGGCCACGCTCTTGACCGTCGGGTCTTTCTTCAGTTCGAAGAACGTCTTTCCTTTCTGAGTACGACGGGTTTTCACCGCATTCTCCCCAACTGCTTCAACTCCGGATCATTTCTCACTTTTCGAAGGAGCTCAGCGTACGTCGTTCCTTCCTTCATCTCGACGATTAATGCTTCGCCCCTATTTTTTTCCCGACTAGGCTTCGGCACATCTTTCTTAACCTTCTGCGGTTTTGACTTCGCCTTTTGTTTTACGACCGTTCGTCAGCCGCTTGCTTGCTTCCGATCGACTTCTTGCTCATTCTTCAGTTTTTTCTTCTCTTCTTCCTCTCCAGGTGTCTCCCTATTCCGTTTTTCGGAACGTGGATTCCGCGAACTCTTCGGCGTCTCTTCTGCTAATTCTGATACTGCTTTCGCCTTGGCCCCGTCAAGTTTTTATTTCGGCATGCTCGGCACGCGTCCTCAGCGCGATCTGCTCTCGTTCAACGACATTCATGGCGGACTTAATGGACGTCACTAGATGCTTAATCTTGGTGTGGACGTTGTTCTTGTCCTTTATGAACTCGTAGAGCTCCTCTATTTTGTTCTTGAGTTCTGTCGTGTTGGGCCTCCCAAGCTGCAGTCCTGCTTGAGGTGTGCTATTACCAGTTCTGGGTATAAAACTGGTTCGGCACAAGGCCCACGGCTCCTTGGAGCGCTTGCTGCATTTCATCCTGCTTGTCATTAGTTGAACTCGAGGTGGCCACCTGGTTCAATACTGGCGATCTCGCAAGTTTTCCGCTTCTTGCGAACACGATCGCTTCTCCGCGTGCTGCTGGGATGCAGTCGTCGTCGTTATTTTTTTCGTATTTTTTTCTTTTTTTTGTCTCTCCGTGATTCTCTATTTTGTTGGGTCCCAACTCCGGGCCGCTATCTCCACTAGTTGCACACGCCTCTCGTGATCCAATGATTATCGATACTACCAAAACAGCAGGGAGGTCATACGATGGTTGACACTATCCTTCATGGGAAGTAGTGTTCAGAGCCGGATCGGCGTAAATCGGGAATTCTCCAACCGAACCAAGTACCACTAACTAAATGGAGACGAGTTTTGAACGTACCCAGAGACCTGCCAAAGTTTTGTTAGGACGGAGACAGTCGTTGTTAGCCCACTTGCCATTTCAAGTCGGTGTCATCCTTCCTTACTCAGGGAGTAGAACAGCACGCCTGTCAGCCCGAAGTCGTCGTCCAATTCGAAATCCGTGTCCTGTCCGTTGACGTTTGCCATGGCCAGTATGCCATAATCAGGATGTTACTGGCTTCGATCCTGATGTGCCAGTTAGCACTCCGGTTGGGCTAGAGTGCTTTTATTGCTAAGACCTTAGATCATTGGAATCATAGGATCTTAGCAGAAGCGGCACAGACTCGCTTCGTCGGAGCTGCTTACGGAGTTGTGGCTTTTTGGAGGTTTAGCAGAGCCCAATCCAAACCCCACCACATCCTAGCAAAACTCGCAGTAGGCCCGGGGGGGGGGTTAGTTAAGCCCCTAGACTCTTGCCTTGATGTCCCAGCAGCCCCCATGTGTGTGTGTGTGTTTTTTCTTTTTTTTTTGCAATGGAGAAGACGTTTACGTACTAACCCAGTACACGTGCTATTAGTAGGTGTCCAAGCTACCACACGGGGTGTACTGGGGGCGAGTCGGGCTCGAATGGTGACGCTGCCATTAATACCGACTAAATTCCATTGGGCTCCGCCATCGTTCCCCCCAGGGCCTACCTCTCGGTATTACTTCTGGGGGGATGGCTTTACTTGATGTACTCATTCACTCTCACTCACGCGTTCATACGTCCTGTCGGCTTACTTGAGTGCTCTCTCTATCGCACTTTGATTCACTCTCTAACACTCCACATGAGGCTGACTTTTGTGCTCACCCTTAACATACCGTGTGAGACTGACTTGGATGCTCACCCTTTCACTCCTCTGCCACGCCACGAGGCATCGATAGCTAAGTCCCGACATACTACGCTGCAACCCTTCCACCTTGGCATGAGGCAGTCCACATATACGCCTATACACTCGCTCTTCTGCTTCGGGGTGGCTCAGCATTGACAGACCATTCACTCACTTTTTTGCGCTCGGCCCTTTTCGCTCCAACTAACCAATCACTAGTTAGACGTGCCCGTCGTCTGTTGCTCGGTTCGCCAAATTACCTGAAGCCTACAGGCAATCTGGGTGGTAGCAGCCGAGACTGCGTTCCACTTCTCAACCGATTGACACATCCGCTGAATAAGGGTATCAGGGGTTGTGTCCCAGCCACGTCAAGCATTGATCTTCTTTCGACGTCGAACCCAGGACATATGAACAGTATGTGTTAGGCAGTTTCGTGTACATCTGGGCAATCCGGGCAGGCTGGGACCTCCGCGTGCCCGAACCAGTGGAGGTACTGTTGGAAATAGCCATGGCCTGACAGGAATTGTGTCAGATGGAAGTGAACTTCCCCATGGGGTCTTCCCACCCAGCTCGATATGTTAGGTATCAGCCGGTGGGCCACCTACCTTTCGAGGAGTTATCCCACTCACGCTGCCATCTGGCGGCTCGAGGGCTCCTCTATTTCCATGTAGCTCGAAGCACTCCTCATCTTCCCGAATGACCAGCCCAACTGGCATCATACTCGCTATCACGCAGGATGCATCGTGTGATACCGTGCGGTAGGCAGATATCACTCTGAGGCACATCACGCGGTAGGTGCTCTCCAGTTTTTGTAGGTAACTGGTTACCCTCAGTGCTCTTGACCATGACGGGCCACTGTACCTGAGGATAGATGCGGCAACGCCTGCCAGTAACCTACGTCTACTGGCGCACACCTTTGAGCTGTTGGATATCATCCTCGATAGAGCCGCAACAGCAGTCGACGCTCTCTTACATGTATAGTCGACGTGGCTGCCGAAGGCCAGCTTGTCGGCTATAATGAGAGACTTCAGACTCCGCTGTGAGGTGATCGCGACTTCTCCCACATGGATAACTGCATGTTGTGCCGACTTGCGGTTGTTGACGATAACTACCTCCGTCTTATGATGAGCGAGCTCCAGGCCTCTCGCGCTCATCCATTCCTCCACTGTGTTGATAGCGTGTTCTGCGGTTAGTTCTACCTCAGGGATTGACTCTCCGTAGACATCTAGGGTTACGTCGTCGGCAAAGCCGACGATCTTGACCCCAGGAGGGAACTTCAGTCTCAGAACCCCGTCATACATGAGGTTCCATAGCACCGGGCCTAAGATCGCGCCCAGCGGGACTCCGGCAGTAATCGGAACCCTTTTCTGACTGGCATCGGTCTCGTTTAGCAGTACGCGGTTCTGGAAGTAACTTTCCAGGATCCGGTACAGACCCACCGGTAGGCTAAGCCGGTGTAACGAGAGCGCGATGGCATCTCAGCTTGCACTGTTGAATGCGTTCTTCACGTCAAGTATCACTATCGCACAGTATCTAATGCCTCGCCTTTTTCGTTGGATCGCTATCTCGGCAGTCTTTATCACTGAGTTGATAGAGTCCACTGTGAACTTACCCTTCCGAAAGCCAAACTGATTGCTTGACAGGCCGTCCGTACCTTCCGCGTACGGGGTTAGGATAATCCTCTCAAGCAATTTGCCAGTCGTGTCGATCAGACAGATTGGTCTGTACGCCGATGGGTCGCCTGGTGGCTTCCCGGGCTTCGGCAACAGCACCAATTTCTGCCTTTTCCATCTATCGGGGAAACGGCACTCGTCAAGGCATCTCTGCATAGCTAGCCTGAACATGTTCGGGTTCGCTATGATCGCTGCCTTGAGAGCGCTGTTTGGAACTCCATCTGGCCCTGGAGCTTTGTTCATTGCTAGGGATTTAGCCACTGCGAGTAGTTCTTCATTCGTCACCGGAACCACCATTTCGGCCGTGCTCACACTGTCTCGTAGTGCAGGTGGCGAAGGGCTTGTAGCTCGAGACGAGAAGAGTACTTCGATAATCGTCGCCAACCGTTCCGGAGACCGTTTTGGGGGTGAAGAACCCCCTTTGGTCTTGGCCATCACGAACTTGTAGGCGTCACCCCACGGATTCGCGTTGCTTTTAATGGCCTTGTTAAAGGCCAATTTCGTAGCTCGAAACACTTCACGGCGGTCCTCTCTTGCATCCTCGTTGCGGGCTCTTTGCATCCTACGTCTAGCTCTGAGGCAGGTTGATCATAGAGCTGCAATCTCGGCACTCCACCAGTATACCGGGCATCTGCCGTTTCTTGGCAGTGTTTTTCTCGGCATAGTGGCGTCGCACGCGCGTGATGGAACAGCTACCAGCGCATCCCCGCTTAGACTGTCCGTGTTGGCCTCCAATCCCAGGGCAGCGGTGAAAGCTTCGCTGTCGAAGTGATTGGACTTCCATCCGCGTACCTGACAGGGATCTCCCGCCCTCGATTGCTGCACACCATAGTTGATCTTAAAGCGGATTGCTAAATGATCGCTATGGGTGTAGCCTTCGTCTACCCTCCATTCCATGCCTGGAGCCAGACTCGGGCTGGCAAATGTTACGTCAATCCATACCTCCATCCCGTTTCTACGGAATGTGCTAGCGGAGCCATTGTTAGCTAGCACAGTATCGAGTTTCGCAAGCGCCTCCATTAGCGCTTTTTTTTTACAATGGAGAAGACCTTTATGTCCTAGCCCAGTACACGTGCTATTGGTAGGGTCCAATCTACCGTACGGGGTGCACTGGGGGCGAGTCGGGCTCGAATGGTGACGCTGCCATTAATACCGACTAAACTCCATTGGGCTCCGCCATCATTCCTCCCAGGAACTACCTCTCGGTATTACTTCTGGGGGGATGGCTGTACTAAATGTACTCATTCACTCTCACTCGCGTTCATACATCCTGTATGAGGCTTACTTGGGTGCTCTCTCAATCACACTTTGATTCACTCTCTAACACTCCACATGAGGCTGACTTTTGTGCTCACCTTTTACGTTCCATGCGAGGCTGACTTGTGTGCTCACCTTACTCGTTCCTTGCTAGGCTTACTTTTGTGCTCGCCCTACCCATACCATGTGAGACTGACTTGGGTGCTCACCCTATCACCTGATTCACTCTCAATCGTGCCACTCTATTGTACCTTTGTCACTCCCTCTGGCATCCCATGTGGGACATTTTTCTTAGGCCCCACTTCTGACATACCATGCGAGGCTGACTTTTGTGCTCACCTTTTTCATTCCTTGCTAGGCTGACTTTTGTGCTAGCCTCTACCAACCTGTGAGGCTGGCATCTTGCTCGCTATCACGCAGGATGCATCGTGTGATACCGTGCGGTAGGCAGATATCACTATGAGGCACATCACGCGGTAGCTGCTCTCCAGTTTCTGTAGGTAACTGGTTACCCTCAGTGCTCTTGACCATGACGGGCCGCCGTACCTGAGGATAGATACGGCAACTCCTGCCAGTAACCTACGTCTACTGGCGCACACCTTTGAGCTGTTGGACATCATTCTCGATAGTGCCGCAACAGCAGTCGACGCTCTCTTGCACGTATAGTCGACATGGCTGCCGAAGGTCAGCTTGTCGTCTATAATGACTCCGAGAGACTTCAGACTTCGCTGTGAAGTGATCGCGACTTCTCCCACATGGATAACTGCATGTTGTGCCGACTTGCGGTTGTTGACGATAACTACCTCCGTCTTATGATGAGCGAGCTCCAGGCCTCTCGCGCTCATCCATTCTTCCACCGTGCTAATCGCGTGTTCTGCGGTTAGTTCTACCTCAGGAATTGACTCCCCGTAGACCTCCAAGGTTACGTCGTCAGCAAAGCCGACGATCTTGACCCCAGGAGGGAACTTCAGTCTCAGAACCCCGTCATACATGAGGTTCCATAGCACCGGGCCTAGGATCGAGCCCTGCGGGACTCCGGCGGTAATCGGAACCCTTTTCTGACCGGCATCGGTCTCGTATATCAGTACGCGGTTTTGGAAGTAACTTTCCAGGATCCGGTACAGACCCACCGGTAGGCTAAGCCGGTGTAACGAGAGCGCGATGGCATCCCAGCTTGCGCTGTTAAATGCGTTCTTCACGTCAAGTGTCACTAACGCACAGTATCGAATACCTCGCCTTTTTCGTTGGATCGCTATCTCGGCAGTATTTATCACTGAGTTGAGAGCGTCCACTGTGGACTTACCCTTCCGAAAGCCAAACTGGTTGCTTGACAGACCGTCCGTACCTTCCGCGTACGGGGTGAGCCTGTTGAGGATGATTCTCTCAAGCAGTTTGCCAGTCGTGTCTATCAGACAGATTGGTCTGTACGCCGATGGGTCGCCTGGCGGCTTCCCGGGCTTCGGCAACAGCACCAATTTCTGCCTTTTTCATCTATCGGGGAAACGGCACTCGTCAAGGCATCTCTGCATAGCTAGCCTGAACATGTTCGGGTTCGCTATGATCGCTGCCTTGAGAGCGCTGTTTGGAACTCCATCCGGCCCTGGAGCTTTGTTCATTGCTAGGGATTTAGCCACTGCGAGTAGTTCTTCATTCGTCACTGGAGCCACCATTTCGACCGTGCCCGCACTGTCTCGTAGTGCAGGTGGCCAGGGGCTTGTGGCTCGAGACGGGAAGAGTACTTCGATAATCGTCGCCAACCGGTCCGGAGACCGTTCTGGGGGTGAGGAGCCCCCTTTGGTCTTGGCCATCACAATCCGGTAGGCGTCACCCCACGGATTCGCGTTGGCACTCTCACACAGGTTGTCGAAACACGCTCTCTTGCTACTCTTAATAGCCTTGTTAAGGGCCAATTTCGCAGCTCGAAACACTTCACGGCGGTTCTCTCTTGCATCCTCGGTGCGAGCCCTTTGCATCCTACGTCTAGCTCTGAGACAGGCTGACCGTAGAGCTGCAATCTCGGCACTCCACCAGTATACCGGGCATCTACCGTTTCTTGGCAGTGTTTTTCTCGGCATAGTGGCGTCGCACGCGCGTGATAGAACAGCTACCAGCGCATCCCCGCTTAGACTGTCGGTGTTGGCCTCCAGTCCCAGGGCCGCGGTGAAAGCTTCGCTGTCGAAGTGATTGGACTTCCACCCGCGTACCTGACAGGGATCTCCCGCCCTCGATTGCTGCACACCATAGTTGATCTTAAAGCGGATTGCTAAATGATCGCTATGGGTGTAGCCTTCGTCTACCCTCCATTCCATGCCTGGAGCCAGACTCGGGCTGGCAAAGGTCACATCAATCCACGCCTCCACTCCGTTTCTACGGAATGTACTAGCGGAGCCATCATTAGCTAGCACAGTATCGAGTTTCGCAAGCGCTTCCATTAGCGCTTGACCCCTGCTATTTGTACAGCGGCTGCCCCACTCCACTGCCCAAGCGTTAAAGTCTCCCGCTATTACTACCGGTTTCCGGCCCACGAGGTCCGACGAGAGCCTGTCGATCATCTGGTAGAACTGTTCTATTGGCCACCTTGGTGGGGCGTAGCAGCTGCAATAGAACACACCATTGATCTTGGCAATCGCCACACCCTCGGCGGAGGGGTGTATTACCTCTTGAACCGGGAACCGTCCCGTTGTACGGATTTCCACCATCCCAGGCCCGTCCGACACCCAATTGCCGTTGCCGGCAGGGATGTTGTACGGGTCTGATAGGAGGGCGACATCTATCCTCGACTCTGAGACCGACTGCCACAGCAGGTGCGTCTCACGCTGCGCACGTCTTGCCCGAGGGCCGAGAGGCCTCGCCTCTGTCCTTGGCCTTCTTCGCGGGCCGTGGTGCAGCCGGTGTCGATCCGGTGCGAGTTTCTAAGATTACCGGTCGGTGCGAGTTTCTAAAATTACCGAGACCAGGAACCACTTGCTTCAGTTTTGTAACATCACCCTTCAAGGGACACTCTCAGGCCTTTACGAGGAAGCTTAGGAGAGAAAACTGATTTTCCTCTTTCGGAAATTTTTAGGCACAACAGAAGATGTTCACACAATGGGATGGTCAGACTCTCGCACTTTAGTGTACAAGGAAACGTAGAAATTAGTCGTTGTCGGTGGCGTAGCACTCTTTTGCATTATCGGAGTGTTCCTTAAAAGAATATTTTATTTTGTCCCCACATAATTTATATGCATTTTCCACAGCGTGCCTTGTTTCTACAATAAGTTGATGCCTCGCGGCACAAAAAGGTGAACAGGTAGACTAGCCCGCCCAAAAGATCAAAGTTTGGAAGAGCAGATTCGGGGAAAGGTTTGACATGAGGCTGATGGAAAATGAGTTGTGTTCAAATACTCCTTGATTTTTTCCTGAGTGCAATTGCTTGCGAACCAGAATTTTCACTGGCTGAAACAAAAGGTTCTTGAAGGAGGAAACTACGCCATCAATCTACTTCCCGGGCGGGTACATAGACAAGATAATTTTTCGTACACGGCCTAGTGATATTCAGTTAAATCTCGCATATATCGATGATGTTAAATGGCTCATCTTTGCCCTCATTTAAGTTTGTTATGAATATATACCAAATTCGTTACTGATACTTTTTGCATGTATGCCTTGTGCCTTGTTTCTACAATAAGTTCATGCCTCGCGGCACAAAAAGGTGAACAGGTAGACTAGCCCGCCCAAAAGATCAAAGTTTGGAAGAGCAGATTCGGGGAAAGGTTTGACATGAGGCTGATGGAAAATGAGTTGTGTTCAAATACTCCTTGATTTTTTCCTGAATGCAATTGCTTGCGAACCAGAATTTTCACTAGCTGAAACAAAAGGTTCTTGAAGGAGGAAACTACGCCATCAATCTACTTCCCGGGCGGGTACATAGACAAGATAATTTTTCGTACACGGCCTAGTGATATTCAGTTAAATCTCGCATATATCGATGATGTTGAATGGCTCATCTTTGCCCTCATTTAAGTTTGTTTTGAATATATACCAAATTCGTTACTGATACTTTTTCCATGTATGCCTTGTGCCTTGTTTCTACAATAAGTTGATGCCTCGCGGCACAAAAAGGTGAACAGGTAGACTAGCCCGCCCATACGATCGAAGTTTGGAAGAGCAGATTCGGGGAAAGGTTTGACATGAGGCTGATGGAAAATGAATTGTGTTCAAATACTCCTTGATTTTTTCCTGAATGCAATTGCTTGCGAACCAGAATTTTCACTGGCTGAAACAAAAGGTTCTTGAAGGAGGAAACTACGCCATCAATCTCTACTTCCCGGGCGGGTACATAGACAAGATAATTTTTCGTACACAGCCTAGTGGTATTTAGTTAAATCTCGCATATATCGATGATGTTGAATGGCTCATCTTTGCCGTCATTTAAGTTTGTTAAATTTGTTTCGATGTTAAAAGTATTGTGGAAACCTTCATGTTTCGGGATGATTTTGCAAAAGTCATAAGCTTATGTGCGGTGACTCTCGATTCCTCTGGGACCAAACTATTAGATTGATCAAACTCAGTCACGCCTGAGAGACGGCCCTTTCTTGTGAACTAACTATGCTAAGCTCCAAATTAAAAGAACCCACAAACTAGTACCCCAGTGCATTAGCCTTTTCGGCAGGTGTCATAATAAGTAGATTTGTGCGCCGATGTATTGTTGATAGGCGGCGTCGTAAGCGACATTTTTGGCCAGCGGCGGCGGTGACACTTAAGAGGGACGTCTGGTGTAGCGGGCAAAAATAATTGACTTCTTTCCTTTTTTATTTCGACTATGTTAGTCACATTTTCTTTTTTACATTTTAACGACATTCAATTAGCTAGAGATTACTGGGTAGGGAATGTTATGAAACTTAGAGCCGTAGTACTCAAGTGAGAGCAAGGATGTGAAGTAAACAGATCGGAAAACTAGAAGTGGCAGGGTCATTAGAACTGGCTTAATATCGTACGGGCTTAATCTTTGTCATCTGTTAATGAGGGTCGAGCTTAGGCAGAATAACTATGGGTGATTCGTAGTTATTCTGCCTAAGCTCGACCCTCATTAACAGAAGACAAAGATTAAGCCCGTACGATATTAAGCCTGTTTTAATGACCCTGCCACTTCTAGTTTTCCGATCTGTTTACTTCACATCCTTGCTCTTACTTGAGTACTATGGCTCTAAGTTTCATAACTTTCCCTACCCGGTAATCTCTAGCTAATTGAATGTCGTTAAAATGTAAAAAGTAATTGACTTCGTTTTTATCCGCTTAATTATTAGTAGTGAACCTCTAAGAAAGGTCTCCCGCAATATCAGTAGGCACGCTGAACTTCTTTTGTTTTAAACAGCTATGCATTCCACGCGAGTATTTGCTATAACACGCACAGATTTCAATCTATCGGCAACAATTTTCGAAAAACTGACGGCGATAAAAATACAGTGTAAACAATACACTCTAAACTAATTCTACCCAAATTTTCAAGAAAAAATTCCCAATGGATCATTGTATACAGCGTTTTTTCTGTAATACATTTTGACACCCTTTAATAGTGTTTTTCTCCAAACCGCTTTTTTCAAATTGGCTAACATGATAACCTAAAAACTATTCAACGAATCGACCGAATAAAAAATTTGTTCTCTCTATTATTTTGAAGCAAAATGAGCGAATTTTACAGTAAAATACGAGATTTTTCGGAACTCGAACTTTTTTCTATTTTTTGTGGTTCATCGACTAACAACAAGTCTAAGCTTTACAAAACTTATTGAATTTCCCGTATCAGATAATTTTATCTTGTTCGTCGCGGTGCTCCTCGACTTGGAAATGGTTGGACATCTACTCTTGGAACGCTCGTATGTCTGGCTTTGCGTGACGAATTTTTTTTTCGTGCACAATGAATGTATAAAGCGATCCTAGCATTACATAGAAGATCTGTTGTTGCTTTTGAGCACTTTACATCAGACGCTCCCCTTAACTAACCAAAAAAAAATTGGAGGTACGATTCCTTTCCCGAATTTTTGGTTACTATTTTAATAGACATCACAGCGTACAGTCACAGACAAACAGACGTAACAGTTTGAAGAAAATTCTAAAAAAAAATCATCTCCCACGGTATACTAGCGACGTCTGTTGAACGCATTGCACAAACTGTGTTTCTTGCAATTATGTCAAATATTTGTTTGCAAATCACGCTATGGAAACAGGGCCCGCCCAGCCAGCAAAATGCAAGATAAATGAAAGGTGGGTCAAAAGTCAAATTGGAAGAGCCAAATAGAAAAATCGATGATGGACTTTGACTTCCCATGGAATAAAGATTCCAAAGGGCAAATTCAAAGAATGCAGAGTAACGACTGCATTTTTACGACTCATTATAATCATTTATTGTTCTATATTTGGGAAATAAAGCAAGGGTAAGATTGTTTTTGTTGTCGTTTCATTGTTTTTTGCTTCTATTTAGTCTTCTTTGCCGTCTCTCTTTTAGAATCCCGCAAAAATCAGGTACCCTAACACGAGGCGTTGTTAATCATATTACTGCGTAGAAATGTCCATTTTAATGATCGTGTAAGCGCCCCTATCAAGGAATAAACACACTATTTTATTCTCCAGGATAACGTTTCCTATTAATTCTTGTAGGTACAAGTTTGCCATAATGATAAGGCATACGATTCCGTGATAGACATGCGCCGCCGCGCCACGCCGCCACCGCCGATAACTTTTAACATACGCCGATGCCGAGCGGTAGACCGGCGGCACAACGCCGATGCATATTACTCACGCCGATAATTCACGAATTTGAAAATTGTTGAGTCATAGTTTTATCCACAAATCTAGGAACGTTGTCTATGTTCCGAACGTACGATGTTAACTGATTCATGATTCATCATATCTCGATCATTATTTGGTATTAATGGTTGTGAATTAGTTTACAAAATTAAAACAGTCTTGATATTTTCTCGAAAACCACTACACGAAACTCGGAATATTATTCATTGATCCATTCTTGCTGGTCTTAAAATTTCTACGTGAGCTGTTGAGTGCAACTGCTAGCAACCAATCTCATATGCGCGAGTATTATATACAAGGAAACTACCAGGAACTGCAACCTTGTTATTCTTTTGTAAGGTTCAGTGTAATGTTTGGAATGAAATAAAACTTTGCTGAGTACCAAACATACATAGCCACAATTCATGCCCACGAAACAATTGAGTAGTTTATGTCGTTTCTGCTTACGTTATATGATAGGGTGCGCTTTTCCATATATTGAACATCTTGCGGTAATATACATGAAACTAGAGCTTCTTTATGACGACACATAGATGTCCGACTTAGGGGTTCCAACAGTACAGCCTTGCGACAGTATTTCAGAGGCTGTCGTCTTCTTTTCGCTTCGACAGTTTGATGACCGAATCAAGCACGACAGCTCTCAGTAAAACTGTTATGCGACTTGCAACGTTGCCGTCTTGTACCGCACACGATAGTTTGCGCATACGTCTACAACTATAGTTAATGAGCGATGACAGCATCAGTTGGTTTTGCGTAACATTTCTATCGTTCTTAGTGCTAGAACCGACACGTCGATGCAATCAAAGAACATTTTTTTCTGTGAAAGTCGTGCTCTGTACATTAGTTAAGCCCAGTACGGTGCGGAGTATAAAACGATTTAGGACCGATTTCTTCACCCTCGCTTAGCGCTTAAGCCAGGTTTAAACGTACTGGCAAACCTGGTTTAAAAGTTAAGAGAGGGTAAAGAAATCGACCCTTAGAATGAATGCTGCATGCAAGGTTTTCGTTGTTCTTTCATTCATTTCCCAGACGGAATGACAACCAGCGGCTTTATTTGATTTGATTTTAAACAGTTAGCGAATTTTTAACGTCGTTCGAAATTAAAAACCTGAGCAAATATTTTTAGTCGTTGTGGTAGACTTATGTTGCGGGGGAGAATCGTTTGAGTGAAGCTGGATAGTAATTGTTCAGTAATGGTGATGTGAGTCGAATTGGCGTATCGGGGCAGAAAGCAATCGTTTAGAACTACGTATTGCGGAAAGTTGGACGGTTTCAGAAAACGGATTTTTGATATGCCGTGTAGATGAAAATGCAGATTGCACCTAGTCACGAATGACAGCATGAACATAGGTGAACATGAACATGAGGTATGAGGCTTTTTTATTTCATCGGAAAGTTAAAAAATTGCGTTGCTACAATAGAGAAATACATAATATAGTTAAATTTAATTTTAAGAGGGGCGCGCCGCCGATTTCAGGCTCCTGAAATATTTTCGTGATTTGTTGGTTATGCTAATTTGTTTGAGGTGATCAACAAGCTGATTTTATTTGTTTTATTATGCCACTGAATAGCAAACGTGTTTGTCGAGATTGTCCTAACATTTTGTACTTTTCAAGGTACAGGCACACCTCGAAATAGGGGACGTTGGGGGGTTGTGAAGCATTGGGAGTTGTGTGCAGCGCTAAGCCATAAATAATTAAAATGTGGTAACTACTGTTAAATGTTTCTACTGTCATGACCTCATTTTCTTATTAGCAAGTTTATCCGAAAAACAGGATTATACCACAATTTTAATCGTCCCGTGCCGCAACCGCGAACTCAGGAGGTTTAGCGTGAATCAATGGTCACCTATCCATTGCGAATCAGATCACTTTTCTAACTCATATTTAGTTTAGAATTATCTTAAAATTTAACTTCTATGGGCCCATTAAAAAATAAGAAAAAATGCCTTTAACATTGTTAACAAAGCGTACGTACTACAGAATAATAAAAATAAATTTCAATCACTTTTTATATTTAATATGGAATGTATTATTATTGTTAGTGGTGAACTGCCCTAATACAGCACTTTTTTAAAAAAAATGATGGCTTTCATCATCAAGAATAGTTGAAAATGGTTTGTAAAAATATTTCCTCGGTCTCGTATTTTTAAACTTTTAAATAAAAATATATTTTTCATGTTTCAAATTTTTATTTTAAATTTTAAAGTTCCAAAATCATTAAATCCTTAACTTTCAAAATTTTCTAATTTTCAAAATTTAAATTTTTCCTTTTACATTTCAAAATATTTAAAATTTCAAATCCTTAATTCTTTAAATGTTTAAATTTTTGAATTTTAAAATTTCTAAATTTTTGAATTCTTAAATTTTTAAATTCTTAGATTTATCAATTTTTCATTTTCTCATATATTAATCATATGATTTTTTAATTCCGAAATCCTATTGAAATTTCAGCTTAAATTCTTTAATTTTCAATTTTGTATGTCATATTTAATGTACGGTAAATTTTTTATGTCATATTTAATGTGCAGTAATCATTAGGGGTCGGCCAATTCGGACCTAATAAGGGTTTATGAGCTATAGAACTACAACCGATTCACAAATAAAAAAATTTCCCGAAAGCCTGATCAATTGCGCACATTTTTTCTAAGGTAACTTTTTCCGATATCGTACCGTATTGTGTATTAAGGGTTCTACGCAAAAGTACATGAAAGGTCCGAATTACCCCAACCCTGTTCCAATTAGGACCACCCATGTCTTATTGATTTTTGCAATGGAAATAAATGCCTATGTTGACTCAAGTTATTCCTATTTAATTTTCACTAAGTTTCGAATTGTGAATTGAAAAGTTCTCTTTGATATATAAAATTTTGTGGCAAATATTCCATAAAAAGTAAGAGTTGGGCCAAATTACCTAGCAATAGGTTTCCAAGTAACATTTTAAGTTTTATAGCACACTACAAGTGCACTCTAAGTTTTAAGAAGGTTTTCAAGAAAAAAAAACCTCAATTGTTACTAAGGTCATGAGCTATAAACGTAGAAATCTGTGAACCGATTTGCGAAAACTTATCTTTTCCTGAAAGCTCGACTTCTCAAACGGTTTTTCGTGATCGCGTATCATTTTGTATATATGGTAAAAGGTCTGAATTCAACCCATATTCACACACAGATTGAACGAAAAAGTTGATAGTCTCGCCTAAAATAAGATATTAAATAAAAGATATTAGGCAGGTTCAAAATCACGATAATGCACTTAATTTAATTAATTGTTGTTGCCAACAATAATCTTGTTTTCGGTTTACACATTTATCAAAAAAGCGCACGCTCACGAAAACTGAGAACCGAGAAATTTTGGGAGAAAAAACAGAGCTACATTACAGTCATGAAAATTATTCTGGCAGAAGTGGGAATGAACACGTCTAGTGGCCGGCTCTTTCGCTAGAAAATGCAACTTACTGCTCCGGGGTTGTTCATTAAAAAACGGCATTAGAAAACTGACTATTTATTTAATCAATTGAATCCTTCATGCTATAAATCAATTTCTCAAGACAACGTAATGAAAACTGACGACTGATGTTAAATGACATCCAATGAAAATCGTGCCAGAATTCTATCCTGGGCAAATTTTTCTACGTTTGAAAACTGCGTTTTATCATGCCTAAAGCACGTCCAAATTAATGCGCATGACTAGCATAACAGTATTCTGGTTGCAGTTGAAAATCGAAAAATTACCTTGCGCCTTTCGTTGTTTTCCCTATTTACAGAGTGGGCAACTACAGCGCATCTTGTGTACATGTTAGAGAAACAACTTGCGCATCATTTACACCAGTCGCGCTTTAGTTCCGCACGCTGAAAATAGGAGAAAAATCAATAAGCGCAAGTTCACTATTTCGATTTTCAACTGCAACCAAAATATAACTGTTATGCTGCAAAGTACATTTTACACGATCGTTCGCTTAAACATGCGTTGATCTTTAAGCGGACCTTACACGAGACAGAAATATTGTCAATAAATATATTGATAAGACTGCTTCAATCTATCAATCTCATTTAGATTCTAAAGAATCAATCTATGACTTATTGTCAATATTTCTGCTCGTGCAGGGTCCGCTTTAGCGCAAATTGTTGCCGCTGCGCCGATTCAAACTCCATGCAAATGTTCAATGGTGACATTCATCATATGACAGCCCTTGACGACAGTTTTACCTAGCCTATTCGGCTCGCTACGTTTAGCGTAGAATATTCTCAACAAAACGAGCGCGGTACAGACTGTCACCAAACAGCACTTTTGACGTAGGACTACGCCTTTGTTTTCGATATAGCGGTGCACGTTGCAAATTCTACAAAAATGGTATGTAACGAAAAATGGTCCAATTTCAAACGCATATAATTCAGCCATCTCACGATGAATTTTCAAATTTTTTGCGCATATCGCCCCGAAATACTTCTAAGAATAGATTCCAATAGATAAACCCAAAGATTTTTGATATCATGGCATTAAAAATTTAAATAATGAACAAAATAGTCAAAATATCGCGCATTACACACAGAAGATAGCGCTTCCCTAGTCCAGCACGACAGATTTGTGTACCTAGCGCGCTACGCTTCTATGAATGACGTCATCATCGACTATTTAAACGGACGGATTTCGCCAGAGCAGCTCAGTTGCCTGTTGAACAGCAGGCGAAGCAGATCACTGCGCTGTGTGTTTTCACAGCCAGTGTAGCTGATTTAGAAGTCTGTTACAATGCCTGTGGAGGTACGCTACCCAGTGAATGCGAATGAGCTAGTCCGTATGTTATCTTTTGTGTTGTGCTCGTTTCCAGCACACTTTTATGTATAATTATTCATACACAAAATAGTTTGTACATGCGAGCTCCATTTGCAAACACGGTTAACATAGTATCGTGGTATTAGTTGTCTCTTTCGCTCTATCCATCATCATCAGCGTTGATTCATTTTGCTTTGTGGTAATGTTTGAGGCGAATGCGTAGGTACCTACCTAATAAATCTAATCTAATAAATTGCACAACGAAAGTTTATTATTTACGTTCGATCAATTCATAGATTCTTTTCCCCATCACGTGATAGGTACATACTACTAAGCCTATTTATGAATGAATACACTGCCACTTGAAAAACCGTTGCAAAAACGCATCTTGTCCATATACAAAATTGTTTTCGATTCTTGTATATTTATAGTTTCGATATATGATTAAGACCTTCTCTATATTTGTATGCGTACTCTAGGAAAGTTACAATAATGGCAAAATATAACTAGAATGCTTGGTCTATACATGAAATGTGATTATATCTGAGATCTTCTTAAATAAGTTTAATCGGATTCGATCACCTACTACAAATGAAATGACCTGATAACCAAGAAGGTTTGGTTCAATATGTAATATTAATGTTGATTGGTTGTGATTAAACCATAAGTAAGAAATATGTTTGATTTATTATTACTATCAATGTAATAAGAAAATAAATATTTTACATTAAGGTTGGACAGAGAAAGGGTAAAATTCGCAAACGAAAAAAGCAGTTTTTTCCACACCGTATGTCAGATCTTCATAAAAATCAATCAGCAGTACTGTAACAACATTCTACATACGCTGATTGATTTTTATGAAGATCTGACGTACGGTGTGGAAAAAAACTGCTTTTTTCGTTTGCAAATTTTGCGCATACTCTGTCCATCCTTAAGTAGTATAGTCCTACGTCTACAGCTCGTGCAACCCCATATGGCTGCCCCTTGTAGTTTTTCTCACAAGATTGCACTGTTGCCATTACAGTTCAGCTTGGCGAGCGAACGTGTTGTAGCAAGAGAGCGTTGAGCACACATAGAGACATCGGATTCTGTTGCACAGCGACAGTAGTAAAAAGGCAGTCATATTGGTAAGCCTGGTCCGTACCATAAAATATCCTCATCCCAGTAAATAACATCCGGAATGCGACTCGGAATATAGGCTGATTTATAATGGAATTCCAACCGAAGGTAACAACTCATCCTGAATGAATCGGTTTTCTAATCGATTGTTACATTTGAGCCTAAATTCTAAAAGAAAACATTCCGATTGCGATGAGTAGGAAATCTGCTGTCAAAATGAGTGAAACAGATTACTATGAGAGAAAAAGTTTGAACTTTTCTTGGTGGAAACCAATGAGTAAAATGTATGGGCGCGAACAGTTTTTTTTAGATTTTATTTGAAAGTTTTCATGTAAGGATCTAAAGAAACTTGTACAAACTGTCCCCATATTTTTTCTGCATCAAATGTGTATCTATTTTACAACTACTATATTATTATTTCTCCAAAATCCCAAGTTTTAATATATTTCCCATGCATTTAAATTCATGCTAGTCACCACTGAAGCAGCGCCATCTCTTAAATATTGAGTTTGTTGGGAAAATTCGATCAAAGATGCCCATTTTCACATAAAAGATGTCATTAAAAATTCACGAAACTTTGGTTTTAAACTGTGAAGTCCCGTTCCAATTTTTTTCAAAGCTCTTTTCAAATTGATGTAGTTGGAAACCTGAAGCCCTGCAATCTTTTTGTTTGTTCTACTCCCAAGCCCAGTTCGTTGGGAAAATTCGATCAAAGATGCCCATTTTCACTTAAAATATGTAATTTAAAAAAAAATTCGCGAAGCTTTGGTTTTAAACTGTGAAGTTCCGTTCCAATTTTTTTCAAAAATCTTTTCACATTGATGTAGTTGGAACCCTAAATTTCTGCCATTTTTCATTTGTTCTGCTCCCAATCTTAGTTCGTTGGGAAAATTCGATCAAAGATGCCCATTTTCACCTAAACGATGTAATTTAAAAAAAAATGACGAAACTTTGGTTTTAAACTGTGAAGTCCCGTTCCAATTTTTTCAACAATCTTTTCACATTGATATAGTTGGAACCCTAAATCCCTGCCATCTTTTAATTTGTTCTGCTCCCAAGCCCAGTTCGTTGGGAAAATTCGATCAAAGATGCCCTTTTTCACCAAAAAGATGTATATGACATATGACGAACGTTCCGTGTATTCCAATCACAGGATGAATCGAATACACAACGTAGGCCCTAGCCACCAGACGAAACATTGTTTCTCTGATGATCTGTCGGTTAATCCGTTGACGGACCGGTACCAATAATCGCGTTTTTCAGCTTTCATCATGTTTTTCATTTTCATTTGTAGCGTCGCGTATATTGGGAAAAATTCGGGAGATCCGACGTTCAAAAGTCCCTTTCGCGTATAATTCTAAGCAATCTCTGACCACCACAAAGTAGGAGACTGTTCACGGTTGTTCGCGTCGGGTACTCGTTTCATCTAACCTGGAGGAAAATGTAGGGTCTGAAACATAGGAACACTTGGGGTTTTTTGATGTACCATGTATAAATTCCTGCGAGTTTCTAAGATTACCGAGCCCAGGAACCACTTACTTCGGTTTTATAACAGCACGCTTCAAAGGACACTCTCAGGCCTTTACGAGGAAGCTTAGCAGAGAAAACTGATTTTCCTCTTTCGGAAATTTATAGGATGGCGAACCAGAATTTTCACTGGCCGAATCAAAGGTTTCTTGAAGAAGCGAACCCCATACTTCGCAATTAAGGCCCCTAGACCATCAATCTGTACTTCCCAGGCAGGTACATAGACAAGATACTTCTTCGTACACGGCCAAGTGGTATTTAGTTAAATCTCGCATATATCGACGATGATAATTGGTTTATCTTTGCTCTCATTCAAGTTTGTTATGAATATATACCAAATTTGTAACTGATACTTTTTGCATGTATCAGGCAACTAGCAGTTCAGAAATTGGATTCTGAGATGATAATAACTTTCTTTGGTTTAGTCTTCTTACAAACTTAGAACGAAAAACTAGGACTAGGCAGGCTCATATGGACATGATCGAGAGCAATAACTTTATAACTGATTCGCTCTACAATACCTATCCGTCTTTCAATTTTATTGCTTTCGTTTCTCTTAGTCTCAAATTTGCCGAAAATAACCAACAAAATCGATACAGTAGAACCTTGCGGCAATCAAAACATAGTAAAGGGCGAACACGAAATTATTGCGACACCGAAAATGTCATGCCAATTTTCTTATAATGTTTAAAATCTAACCAAAATTTTAGGGTAGTTTTATACATATGTTTACTTCAAAAATCAAAAGAAAAGTTAATCGATGGAGCCTTGAGTGTAAAATTGAACGCATTTTCGCTTGATGCCCTCCATCAAAGTCTTTACAGTGTCATCCGGTACCAGTTTCTCAGTTTTTTCCATTTTCTTAACATGTCCTTCTCGTCTTTGACTGTCTTCTTGCTCTTCCGAAGTTCCCGCTTCATCATTGCCCAGTACTGCTCCACCGGGCGCAGCTCCGGACAGTTTGGCGGATTTATGTCCTTTGGAACAAAATGGATAGAATTGGCCTCATACCACTCCAGGACTCTTTTAGAATAGGGGCATGATGCCAAATCTGGCCAAAATTGCGGAGCTTCGTTGTGCTGCTGCAAGAACGGCAAAAGGCGCTTCTCGAGGCACTCAGATTTGTAGATCTAGCCATTTACTGTGCCCTTTGTCACGAAAGGCTCACTCCTCAGTCCGCAAGAGCAGATGGCCTGCCAAATAAGATATTTGGAGGTGAACTTCGACATTTTCTTCTTCTTAAATTTGTCGTCCACATAGAACTTGCTCTTGTCGGTGAAAAACTCCATCCCCGGAACTTGCCTAAAATCGGCTTTTATATACGTTTCGTCGTCCATCACACAGCAGCCATATTTTGTCAGCATCTTCTCGTAGAGCTTCCATGCCCGAGTTTGAGCCGCTCATCGCGATTTGGGAAGTTCCGTACCTTGTATGTATGTAGTCCAGTTCCCTTCTTTGCATTCTGGACGTAGCTCTGCGACATGCCGATCTTTTTAGCGAAATCACGGCTTGAGACGTTGGGATTTGCTTTAATCATCCGCTTCACCTTTCCCTCCGTCTTTTTGTTCTCCGGTCCCGGTTTTCTTCCAGCTACTTTGCCATGGTCCAACGTCAACCGCTCCTGGAACCGCTTCAACACTCTGGAGACGGTTGAATGGTGAATGTTCAACATTTTCCCCAACTGCCGGTGCGACAGGTCAGGAAATTCCAGGTGTTTGGAAAGAATTTGTTCTCTCGACTCGCGTTGGTTCACCTCCATTTTCGTTGAATCGAAAAACACGACTTCGAGTTTGACAGCATGTAAACAATACACATCAATGAGAAAGTGTGCAAAATTTGGTTGATTTTTACCAAATGGTAAAAAAGTTATGCTCTGTTGAATGTGTCGCAATAATTTCGTGTTCGCTCTTTAACATATGAACTAGTTGGTAGAAAAGTGGATAAAAATTCGATTTCTGCTAGCTGAGCTGTGTCATTAATTGCTATCAGCCATCCGTGTGTACGGAACGAAAAAATCAATAAGTAGTCCTTGGTGTCGATTGAATGCATACGTCACAGCTTGATGCTAGCAGAAAGGGAGAAGAATGATCACATGGTCGTTCTAGGCGAGGATTTATGAAGATTTTTTTGCCGGCTTCGGCGGTAAAACGTGATGATGAGTTATGTTCTACCATAGACCATGCGGTAGATGTGGGTGGAACGCCTACTTAGCAAAAGGCAAAGAATTCTTCACATTTCCTTTCGATCATGTCCATACGAGCCTGCCTAGTCCTAGTTCTCCGTTCTAAGTTTATAACTGATTCGCTCTAGAATACCTATCCGTCTTTCAATTTCATTGCTTTCGTTTCTCTTAGTCTCAAATTTGCTGAAAATAACCAACAAAATCGATACAGTAGAACCTTGCGGCAATTAAAACATAGTAACATATGAACTAGTTGGTAAAAAAGTAGATAAAAATTCTGCTAGTTGAGCTGTGTCAATAATTGCTATCAGCCATCGGTGTGTGCGGAACGAAAAAATCAATAAGTAGTTCAATCACAATAGGATCGGTGCGCCACCGATAGCTTGGTGTTTTTTTCTTTCACAACCATTAAAACACCATAAAATGGTCTCAATAACCCATAAATATACCAACGTATGGTTTTTCTATGGGATCTATCGGACCATGACGATGGTGTTTTCGAGGGTTGAACCCATTTCAAACACCCATGCCCAACCCCATGAGTATGGGGGTATTATGGACTTTACATTTGCTCGGGTAGCCCAGTACCCGTGCTATTGGTAGGTGTCCAAGCTACCGCACGGGGTGTACTGGGGGCGTGTCGGGCTCGAATGGTGACGCTGCCATTAATACCGACTAAACTACATTGGGCTCCGCCATCGTTCCCCCCAGGAACTACCTCTCGGTATTACTTCTGGGGGGATGGCTTTACTTAATGTACTCATTCACTCTCGCTCACGTTTCACACGTCCTGTATGAGGCTTACTTGGGTGCTCTCTCTATCACCCTTTGATTCACTCTCAAACACTCCACATGAGACTGACTTTTGTGCTCACCTTTTTCGTTCCTTGCGAGGCTGACTTGTGTGCTCGCCTTTTTCATTCCTTGCTAGGCTTACTTTTGTGCTAGCCTCTAACATACCATGTGAGGCTGACTTGGATACTCACCCTATCACCTGGTTCACTCTCGATCGTACCACTCTATTACACCCCTGGCATCCCATGTGGGACATTTTTCTTAGGCCATACTTCTGACATACCATGTGAGGCTTACTTGGGTGCTCACCGTTTTCATACCTTGTGAGGCTGACTTTTGTGCTCACCTCTACCATACCATGTGAGGCTGACTTTTGCGCTCACCCTTAACATACCGCGTGAGACTGACTTGGATGCTCACCATTTCACTCCTCTCCCACGCCACGAGGCATCGATAGCTAAGTCCCAACATACTACGATGCTATCCTCCCATCTTGGCATGAGGCAGTCCACTTATATGCCTATACACTCGATCTTCTGCCTTGTTTCGGGTGGCTGGGTTTACCCCTTACGCGGTAGCCAGTCGCTGCGCCAAACCTGCCTCAGCATGAACAGACCATTCACTCCCTTTTTTGCGCTCGGCCTCTTTCGCTCCAACTAACCAATCACTAGTTAGCCGTGCCCATTGTCTGTTGTTCGGTTCGCCAGATTACCTGTAGCCTACAGGCAATCTGGGTGGTAGCAGCCGAGACTGCGTTCCACTTCTCCACCGATTGACACATTCGCTGAATAAGGGTATCAGGGGTTGTGTCCCAGCCACAGACGTCAAGCATTGCTCTTATTTCGACGTCGAACCGAGGACATACGAACAGTATGTGTTAGGCAGTTTTGTGTACACCTGGGCAGTCCGGGCAGGCTGGGACCTCCACGTGCCCGAACCTGTGGAGGTACTGTCGGAAACAGCCATGGCCTGACAGGAATTGTGTCAGGTGGAAGTGAACTTCCTCATGCGCTCTTCCCACCCAGCTCGATATGTTAGGTATCAGCCGGTGGGTCCACCTACTGGCATCATGCTCGCTATCATGCAGGATGCATCGTGTGATACCGTGCGGTAGGCAGATATCACTCTGAGGCACATCACGCGGTAGGTGCTCTCTAGTTTCTGTACCCTCAGTGCTCTTGACCATGACGGGCCGCCGTACTTAAGGATAGATACGGCAACTCCTGCCAGTAACTTACGTCTACTGGCGCACACCTTTGAGCTGTTGGACATCATCCCCGATAGAGCCGCAACAGCAGTCGACGCTCTCTTGCATGTATAGTCGACGTGGCTGCCGATGGTCAGCTTGTCGTCTATAATGACTCAGAGAGACTTCAGACTCCGCTGTGAAGTGATCGCGACTTCTCCCACATGGATAACTGCATGTTGTGCCGACTTGCGGTTGTTGACGATAACTACCTCCGTCTTATAATGAGCGAGCTCCAGGCCTCTCGCGCTCATCCATTCCTCCACTGTGTTGATAGCGTGTTCTGCGGCTAGTTCTACCTCAGGGATTGACTCCCCGTAGACCTCCAAGGTTACGTCGTCGACAAAGCCGACGATCTTGACCCCAGGAGGGAACTTCAGTCTCAGAACCCCGTCATACATGACATCTATCGGAGAAGCGGCCCTCGTCAAGGCATCTCTGTATAGCTAGCCTGAACATGTTCGGATTCGCTATGATCGCTGCCTTGAGAGCGCTGTTTGGAACTCCATCTGGCCCTGGAGCTTTGTTCATTGCTAGGGATTTAGCCACTGCGAGTAGTTCTTCATTCGTCACTGGAGCCACCATTTCGACCGTGCCCGCACTGTCTCGTAGTGCAGGTGGCCAGGGGCTTGTGGCTCGAGACGGGAAGAGTACTTCGATAATCGTTGCCAACCGGTCCGGAGACCGTTCTGGGGGTGAAGAGCCCCCTTTTGGTCTTGGTCATCGCGATCCTGTAGGCGTCACCCCACGGATTCGCGTTGGCAGGTTGTCGAAACACGCTCTCTTGCTGCTTTTAATGGCCTTGTTAAGGGCCAATTTCGCAGCTCGAAACACTTCACGGCGGTTCTCTCTTGCATCTTTGGTGCAGGCTCTTTGCATCCTACGTCTAGCTCTGAGGCAGGCTGATCGTAGAGCTACAATCTCGGCACACCACCAGTATACCGGGCATCTGCCGTTTCTTGGCAGGGTTTTCCTCGGCATAGTGGCGTCGCACGCGCGTGATAGAACAGCTACCATCGCATCCCCGCTTAGACTGTCGGTGTTGGTCTTCAGTCCCAGGGCCGCGGTGAAAGCTTCGCTGTCGAAGTGATTGGACTTCCAACCACGTACCTGACAAGGATCTCTTGCCCTCGGATGCTGCACACCATAGTTGATCCTAAAGCGGATTGCTAAATGATCGCTATGGGTGTAGCTTTCGTCTACCCTCCATTGCATTCCTGGAACCAGACTCCGGCTGTCAAATGTTACGTCAATCCACGCCTCCATTCCGTTTCTACGGAATGTACTAGCGGAGCCATTATTAGCTAGCACAGTATCGAGTTTCGCAAGCGCCTCCATTAGCGCTTGGCCCCTGCTATTTGTACAGCGGCTGCCCCACTCCACTGTCCAAGCGTTAAAGTCTCCCGCTATACCTACCGGTTTCCGACCCACTAGGTCTGATGAGAGCCTGTCGATCATCTGGTTGAACTGTTCTATGGGCCACCTTGGTGGAGCGTAGCAGCTACAATAGAACACACCATTGATCGTGGCAATCGCAACACCCTCGGCGGAGGAGTGTATTACCTCTTGAACCGGGAACCGTCCCGTTGAACAGATTGCCACCATTCCAGACCCGTCCAACACCCAATTGCCGTTGCCGGCAGGGATGTTGTGCGGGTCTGATAGGAGGGCGACATCTGTCCTCGACTCTGAGACCGACTGCCACAGCAGCTGTTGGGCTGCTGCACAATGGTTAAGATTTAGCTGTGTAACGTTCACGGCTTCTTCTTATTTATCTCACCGAAGGGACACGAAGGTCCGCCCATAGCATGATTACGGGCTTGCTTCTTAGCGGTGCAGATAAGGCACTTGTGCGCCTTAGTGCAACCTCGCTCCTTATGCCCCTCCTCGCCGCAGCGACGACATAGTTTGCTCCTGTCTATGCCCTTGCACTCGTAGGATTTATGGCCGGACTCAAGGCACCGATACTACCTATCCACTGAAGTCGGCTGGGGTATGCTAATAGACCTTTCTCGTCAAAAAATTTTATATGCTAGAATGCTTCCTTTTTTATTCCCGATGCGTTACTGCATATTGCCGCGATGATTTGGTACCTCTAACTATTGAAAAAATCAAAAATTGTGCGAGCTGCTCATTTAACCCCATATTCTGAATACCTATCTTGCCTTGTTTCCCCGTATTTTTACACCATTTGGATGAATTTCCTGTGGGGAATACTAAAACGATGCCAGATCTTCATATATATTAGTAAATCTGCAGATTTTGCAGTTTCGCTGCAGATTTTTGCAGATTATGAATATTTAGCAGAACAAGGCCTAAGCTAGCTAATTTTACCCAGCCCTCAACGTTTCTGATCATTGAAAATATCAACACACTACATTTCTATGTCAAATTTATTGAATATTTTTGCGGAAATCTGCAGACTTTTATATTTTTACTGCAAGCTATTGTTTAAATAGACCTGGCATCACTGATGCCAAAATAATTCATTCATATACCTGTCAAAAACATAGAACACTGCACGAAAGTGTATAACCTAACTATTCTGACAGTTCAGAGAGTTTGTTTACATGGACTTGCAAAATTTTTGATTCCACTTGGGTGAACACTTTCGATGCTCTTTGAAGAAAATCAACTCAAGAAGGATAAGGATTGGAACATTGGGAACCTGGTTCATACACTGACCAATCGACGCTGGATGGAAACCCCGTTGGCATACGCTGAATCACAAGATCAAGCTTTGGTTTATAAAACGATTGATTTCTGGATGATGGATAAGGATTTGTACACAGTTGTTTGTTCGATCATGGGATAAGTCCCAACAATATGACCCGACTGATAACTCATTTTTTAGATGAAGTTTACCTGAACTTTATAGGTAACAAGTTCAACAATTTATTATTCGTGTTCAAGTTACATTGAAGCAAAAGTTTCACCGATTATCGCATTGTCGTTGATGTAGCCGGCAAGTGCAAAACAGTGCTCAGTACTGACGATAAGGAGTTTGAAGGATTGATAATAATGGAGAGGATTGTACATTCCGGAAGAATATTGGGAAGGTGAATTTACTTGTTATATTCCATCCCGAGTTGGCATCATTTTGGCACCGCAATAAAGCTATCTGCAATTGTTGTCTTGTTCAAATTGGCAGGGAATAATTAGGCAGCGAATGATAAACTGCATAGTCAAAACGTTTGTTGCTTAGATAGAGTAGATTTTATTCACTTTTTCGGAAGGATAAGTCATTACTCATTAGTATGTTTTGGATATAAATGTGTCGCCGGTGCCGTGTGTTATGGTAGTGCCGCTCGGAAACTGTTGGTCATCAGACTGTCCTTGTCGTACTGGTCATAGATGCGACGATTTTTCTCATCTGACAGCACTTTATATGCTTTGGAGGTCTCCTTAAACCGTCGATACGATTCTTCTGGATTTTTATCTGGGTGCCATCGTAGCGCGTTTTTTGAGCGCCTTTTTGATTTCCGCATCGGTGGTGGTTCTGGTTACGACCGCTTCTAGCTTTCGAAAGATAATTCCTAGCTGCTGCTACCCTATCAATCTCTCTCTCTCTCTCTCTCTCTCTCTCTCTCTCTCTCTCTCTCTCTCTCTCTCTCTCTCTCTCTCTCTCTCGACTGAGGACTTCAATTTCGGTTGACTAAATAATGCAATGAAAATTGTACTTCCTGGGATTTAATCTAACGATAGCAATTCATTGTGAGGAATTACGCTGCGTTCCGTTATTGCTTGCCTCTGTAGAGGATGTGTGCTTCTTCACTTCAGCTGTCAGCTCTTACTTTTTGGGTAATTTTGCTATCTTATTCTGCGGGATAAATCTGTCTCAATCCGCTACGTGATACTATGGTCACGTTAAAAACACCCTGCTATTTAATCTTGTAGCATTGCTTGTAGCTCTCGGGAAGTCTTCTTCTTATTATTGTGATCCAACTTGGTGCGAACGGTGTGGTTTCGTCGGAATTGCTCACTCGACAAGCTGTGGGTGCAAGGACTCTGCTACTAATGCCTGAGCGACTCGTTGAAACCTTCGCACAGGGTCAAATCAGCCTGTTCTTGTGCACAGGACCGGAACTGCGTGATCTTCCACGAGCATCGTCCTGCCGGAGCGTATTGCTGAACCAAAGCAGTCTGTGCTTCTGTGGCTGCCTCCTTCGAATCGGAACCGCTGAATATTCTGGTTAGGGGAATATCCGACGACAAACCGATTGCAGCAACACCACCTGGCGTACCTGATATTTTTGACTTTAATCCAAGTCCCTGGCTGGTGGCTGCCATTGACGTAGCAACAGCCGAGCGCGTCGCAGGCTGGACCATCGGTTGACTCGGTGCCGGACGGGACGAAACAGCTGCAACTGGAGCGGACCTAGAATGGGTTGTAATGGTCATCAATTACCAAAGATGGTCAAAATGTTTTGTGACTAACGTTGTGATTCAGCAAAAAACCAAACCAAATGAAATTGTTGCAACAACTAAACTAAATTCTACCCAAAAATTTGAAGAGGGTCTAACTGCCAAACGTAAACATTTAGAAAAAGTTTTGGTCAAATGCATTATAATATTCAAAAATTTGATACAGTTTTATTTCGTATGATTGCGCATATTGTTTCTTCTAGGACACCAAACGCAAGCAAATTCTTTTAAGGCCTGATATTACACCAAAAGGTAGAAAAAATAACTTAAATCCTGAAACGTGACTTGCCGATAGATGTTTTCTTTTTTTCTGTTTATTCTATAGTTCGTCTCACATAGCCTCTCTTTCTGCTTCACATAGTTTAAATAGACTGGCTGCATTTGACGTTCGATTTTTTGCTATTTGCATGTTTCGTCTCAGGTTAAATCTAATTTGATGAAACCGCATTTTTCAAATTGGCAGACGCGATAACTCAAAAACTTTTCAGTTGATTGACTTCATATTTTAATGAGAGTGCATAATATGTGTAGCCAGTCGATGAGCCACGGAAAACTGAATTAAACAAATTCTCCACATTATTTTGAAGAAAAGTAAGCGAATTTAACATTAAAATATAAGCTTTTTCAGTTTTTTTGATGCCATTTTCCGAAATTAAAACTTTTTTCTATTTTCTTTTTTGGTTCATCGAAGAACTACAAGTCTAAGCTTTATAAATCTTACTAAATTTTCTGTTTCAGACAATTTGATCAAGAGTTATCATGAACACCTGCTCTTGGAACAAGATCTCCCATGAACATCGACAGGTTTGTGACTATGTGCAAAATTTCGTGCACGCATTCAACCTTCAACATGCTTCGTCTCGATGTACAGGTTCGCCTCGAACCCAATTGAACGGTGTAAAAACTCTAGTTCAAGCATCCGTGTACGTACACCGGGTGCATACACGAGAACGATTCGCACAAGGCAAAAAGAATCCACGCTAGTTTTGATTAGGGTGAGAATGAGAAATGGTGAGGTTGCACAGGCGAACATGTGCATGTTTTTTTGTATGAAATACCCTGTTCGGGTTTGCACACAAAATGTGGATTTAATATGAGCACAGAACTAGGGGTAGATGACGCTAGGAATGTATGGGGCCATACATAAATGACGTAGCATTTTGGGGGTAGGGAGGGTATACCAAATTTGTGACGAAGTGTGACGAGGGGGAGTGTAGGGTCAGAAGTTGTGCGACGTAGCATTAAGTTTAAAACCCATTGTTTAGAGAAAACAATTTAACGATCCTCCATTCCCTAGAAAAATGAATTTAACTTCAAACAAGTTACTTTTGAAGCGGTTTTTCATGGAGTAAATTTTACGATTCGCGGAATTACAAGATTGCAAAAATACGAAAAGATTTCTATGCGGATTTAACTTGCTACACTGCTGCTATAAGCATAACTGTCCCATGATCTATGGGATTCCCTATATACATGGGACAATTATGCGTAGAGCGGCAGTACGAGGGGGGAGGGAGGGGTAAAAAATCGCCGAAAAAAGCTACGTCATTTGTGTACGGCCCCTATAACAAATTCGCATCAAATTAGAAAAAAATACTTTTAATTTCCATTTTTGCATCAACTATCAACTTGCATTTTGGAGTAAGCCTTTTTCAAATGTTTGCCTAGAAATGGCGAATCATGTACAACAAAAGTCGAAATGCCAAACTTAACGGAACATTGCATGATGATGACAAATTACAACTGAGCGAGCTAGTTTACAAGGTGTTAATATTTAGCATCGAACCGGACCTAGTTTCTCATACTATGATCGAAGCAACAAAACATATCAATACCATGTAAACAAACTCTCTGAACTGTCAAATAGGTGAGGTTAAACATTTTCATGCAATGCTCTACAGCGAGAGGTTCACTTTATTTTGTTTACATTGCCAATGAATTTTGTACCGCAACTCACCACTTCATTTGCCGCGTTGCCAAGAACTCAAGAAAAAATATACAAACCAGTGCTGCCCAAACACACTTTTTGAGTCTCACCATTCTTGCAAAGGTGAAAAAAATATTCAACATTCTTGCATTTTTCAAACTTTAAAAAATCATTAAAAAATCACGATAGCTCTAAAAAATCTCATTGTAACGGAAATATTCTTAAAAATGTGTAATCTTTCGATTAAAAATAAGAAAGAAGGGGGTTAGGTCGGACGAGAAAGGTCTATTGGGCATACCGACCAGCCGAACTTCAGTTTACCTTTCTCGGTTACCTTTTTGGCATCCGCCTTCAGTAGCCTGAGGTAGGCTACTTGGGTACCAGAGGGTCCGTCTCTCAATCGCACAGAGGCCCGCTCGATTGTTACGTCGCATTGCTCCTTGACGGCAGCGACGATATCTTCTGCGGTCGTGAACTCGTCCAGATGCTTGCGCTGGAGAGTCATTTCCGCCCCTAGCGACCTGACCTGGGCGCCTTCACCAAGGACGTCTTGGGCCAAGGCCTTGTACACTGCACTAGATTGTGCGCCTCGCTTCAGCACCAGAAGCATTTCTCCTGTGTTGGTGCATCTCACGCTGCGCATGTCTTGCCCAAGGGCCGAGAGGCTTTCGTCCGCCTTCATCGACTTTAGGACGTCGGCGTATTTGTCCTTGTCGGTTTTTAACCACAAGGCCTCGCCTCTATACTTGGCCTTCTTCGCGGGCCGCGGTACCTCCGGTGTCGGTGTCGCCTTCTTCTTGGTGATCAGCGTCCAGGGGTTTACGCCTCCCCTGCCCCGGTGACACCGGGTTGCTGGTACCATCACTCTGCCCAGCGGGGTCACTCTCACCCCCGCTTACCTCAACCAAACGGCGGTTGGCTTTGGCGGTTGCACGTCGTGTGGTGTCGGTTTTGCACCCTCGCCTGGTGACTTCCTAGGGCACTTCGCGTTTGACGCCGTCTTGCGATTGTCCTTGCCTTTACCCTTCAGGGGAACTCAGCCGCCGCTTCGAGCGACGTGGCTGCTCCATAGAAGGTGAAGGCCACTGTCTGGGTACCTATGTCGATCTTCTCTCTTCCCTCCCTCTTGGAGGCCACTGTCTGGGTTCTTCTGTCGGACTTCTCCTGACGTTCCACCCTCTTGGCGTAAGCCTGCTGTTCCTGTCTTGCGACACGAACAGCTTTCCGGAGCTCCAGGAGGCTCTGCTTCAGCTCCTTGCTTATATTTTGCTTTGCGCTAGTGAACTCGATTATTGAATCGAGCTGCTCCACCACTTTGCGCATCGCGGATAGTGGCCCGTCCAGCGCGTTGGTAGGGCTATTTTATACCACTGCTGGGGGGTCACTGGTGCTATCAGATGCAGCACTCGTCGCTCCACTACTCTCCCCACGGGGGGAGACATCGCCAAACCACCTCTAGAAAAGGGGTTCGGCACCTCCGTTTGTTTGTTGTTTTTGTTTTTATTCACTTCCATGTAGATACCCACGAGTTGCGCGAGAAGAAATGTCCGCCACACCAGAGCTCCGCAGTAACGTGGTAAGGGACGCTTACTGTGGGGGTTGCCCAGGTACCCCACAGGATCCGTTAACGATCGAGCATCTTTTTCACCCCCTCGATCACTCATCCCTCGGCACGGGTCGCTTCACGCCTTGGAATTGGGGTTATGACCAATCTTGCTTTACGTGGTGACCGCGGCCCAGATCATCACAACCATCTTCCTTTACCAGGGCTTTGGACCCGTAGCTCTGGTTCTCAATAGTTCCAGGTACGTATGTTATTACAGACATGCTACTATTGAGATCCATCATTCGCTAGCGGAGATAGCTTGGTGTCGATTGAATGCATACGTCACGGCTTGATGCTAGCAGAAAGGGAGAAGAATGATCAAATGGTCGTTCTTGGCGAGGGTTTATGAAGAATTTTTTGCCGGCGTCGGCGGTAAAACATGATGATGAGTTATGTTCTACCATAGACCATGCGGTAGACTTGGGTGTAACACCCAACTCCTACTTAGCAGAAGGCAAAAAATTCTTCACATTTCCTTTCGATCATGTCCATATGAGCCTGCCTAGTCCTAGTTTTCCGTGTTAAGTTTATAAGTCACCAGACTTGGGTGCAACACCCAACTCCTACTTAGCAGAAGGCAAAAATTCTTCACATTTCCTTTCGATCATGTCCATATGATCCTGCCTAGTCCTAGTTTTCCGTGTTAAGTTTATAACTGATTCGCTCTAGAATACCTATCCGTCTTTCAATTTCATTGCTTTCGTTTCTCTTTGTCTCAAATTTGCCAAAAATAACCAACAAAATCGATATAGTAGAACCTTGCGGCAGTTAAAACATAGTAACATATAAAAAGTTACCGTTGTGGTCGACCGTAATTGCAAACTGGACCAGAGTAAATTAAAATCAAAGAAAACAAATATTTTAGGCTTATTGAAAAAACCAGGACAAATCAATCGTTCTCCCGACATCCCAGGACACAGGAACATTGATTTGATATTTATTTTCTCGGATTTATACAAGGCAAAGTAATAGATAAAGGTATACTGAAGCGAGACAAAACTAGACTGGTTCGGGTATATAAGCCGATCTCCGCAGTCTAACAGCAGGGTAGAAAAGCAAACGTATCTCATCATTACGTATCTATCGACGTCTTCAAAATATTCTTCACATTCATTCTTCACCATTGTCTGGAAACGGACACGCTATCATTGTTGCATCGGTTTCAACCAGTTCTTAGATTGAAAGTAGATAATACATGTTCTTATTGAAATACTGTAATTTAGGCAGCCCGAATGGCTACATTACAAATGTTCTTTTTGGGACAAATCATATCTGCATCATAGGCGGCTCCAGCTGACTGACAAAGGAGAGGCACGCCTTTCTGACAAAATATTGCTTATAGACGAGATTTAAAAAATAAACACATTTAGAACCGTAGCTTCATTTCTTATTTCTTAACACGGTTAATATTTAGGGATTTGCTACTGGTGAATGAAACACCATTCTTGAATGAAATCACTATACGGCTCTTTGCGGTGTCTCAAACCGAGCCGAGATTTTTCAAAACATAGCTAAAAACAAGACCAAATGTTATTGAGTGTTCGTCGGATTTCGTATGTAGGGGAGACCGAGGAGGGTTGAAACAATTTTTTGTTTTTGTTAGATAAATCGACAAAAACTGTCATTCGATGATTGCTTATTTGTAAATTTCTTACTTCTGTTTATGCTATATCAAATTACATCAGAATAACTGGTACAAATCAATAACAAAGCATCAATATATTGATTATTGTAGCAGTGTTCTCTTTGGTTCAACTCTCCTCATACCGAGGTAAGTTGAAACAGCAATGAATGTGAGTTGAAACAAATAAACAATTATTATAAATATTATAAAAATATTTTCTAAAGCATCAAATGTTACAATTGTGTCATTTTTATTCGCTCACACTAAGATAATTCCATGACATGCATTCTTATCAGTATTTTCACAGTGTATATTTCAGTGTATATTTACGTATAAATTTACTTAAGTGACACTTGTTTTGAAAATTAATGTTACACGCCACCGAAAAACTACCTAAAATTCTGACTCAATCTCGTGGTATCGTGCAGGAAGGTAAAATTAGGTAAACCGTGTTGAAGGTAGTTTCCATTTAACTTCGGCAAAAATAATAACTCAACATTGAGTTTAATTTATTTTAACTAAATTTAAGTTGAATTTACCTAATTTTGAGTATACCCCAAACAACCTAAAAGTACCTTACTGCACGGAAGACCTCGACTGAGTCGAATCTCTCGTTTTGTTTTTGACAACACTGATAAGTGCGAAAGCGACGCACAGCTCAAAAGTACCTAAATTTAAGTTAAAAGAACTTATTCTGTAGGTTATTTTACGGTTGCGTGTAGATTTTGGTTACACATCCAGGAATTTCTGCACTTATCCTAACAGTAATAACAGTATGATACTTTACCTAACTTTAACTTTAAAATCAAGAAATTTGACACCCATTTTTCATATATTTAATTATGCATTATTTTCCAACCACTTCGTCTAGAACATTCTGCATTTATTAAAATAGTTGATATGACTAGGGATACAATTTATGACCACAAGTGATACGGGTTTATGGAAACAGTTAATTTGGTATCCATGTCGGTAGTATTTGGTTCATTTTGAATTAAGGTCACTTCGCTCCAAGTTTCAGAAGCTGATAGGAGTAAACAATTAGAACAAATGCAAATTCTGTGGTTATAAATGACCTTGAACTAATAAATTGACAACGTTGATCACTGTTGTCAATTCAGCAAAGAAGAATCTTTGTTATTATTATTTGTTCAGGAACGTTAATGTGATTATAACTTTACCATAAGACTAGAAGTTCATCATAAAGGAGAGTTGAAACAAGGTGTTTCAACTCTCCTAGGTCAAGAAGTAAGGATTGATCCACAATTTACAAGTTATACATCACAAAGATAGAAAGAAACGTATACACAGTGCTCCTAAACCCGTTATTAACAAAAAATTACCATAAATTTGTCATACGACATTTGAAAGATACAATATCCAAGCATCTTCTCAGTGAATTTCAAAATGATCCATCGAGAGATTCGAGAGAAATTGCGATTTGAAGTTTTATGACACGTTTCATAAGGCTACCAGCAAACACCCACGTGTTTGGTCCTATCTCTCTAAACAAAACAATATTTGTCTACTTATTTAGTACATGGCATTCGAATGATATAGTAATCAAGTATATCCCCTGCAAGTTTGAAAATATTTCATTGACGGAATCGGAATTTATAACGGTTTGGGTGTAGTATGCGGTCATAGATGGCTTTTCTACCAGACTTCAAGCGTGAATCCATGTTTGTTACCATTTAATTACATAAATATAATGTACAAAAGGGATTATTTATATGGTGCACTGAAAAAGTGTGAAAATAGGGTTGTCTACCAAACGTTAAATATAATGTGTAAATTAAAAAAATGGGTAAAAGTTGGAATGTTTACTTCAAAAGGCCATATCTCAATGGTTTGTTGACCGATTCTAATTATTTTTTCATTATTGAACAGGTAGACGTTTCATCGTTAATTTTTATTAAGAAGAATATAAAATAGAGTTACCTACATCAATAAATAGACAATATAATTGATCTCAACTATATCATTATTTATCGTTATTTAGTGAATATTTTTGTTTTAAAAATAGCGGCCTATCCATTTTTATATATGTTAGGTATCAGCCGGTGGACCCACCGGCTGATACCTAACATATCGAGCTGGGTGGGCAGACCCCATGGGGAAGTTCACTTCCATCTGACACAATTCCTGTCAGGCCATGGCTGCTTCCGACAGCATCTCCACAGGTTCGGGCACGCGGAGGTCCCAGCCTGCCCTGACTGCACAAGTGTAGACGAATTTGCCGAACACATACTGTTCGTATGTCCTCGTTTCGACGTCGAAAGAAGAGCAATGCTTGACGTCTATGACTGGGACACAACCCCTGATACCCTTATTCAGCGGATGTGTCAATCGGTGGAGAAGTGGAACGCAGTCTCGACTGCAACCACCCAGATTGCCTGTAGGCTACAGGTATTCTGGCGCAAAGAGCAACAGACGACGGGCATGACTAACTAGTGATTGGTTAGTTGGAGCGAAGAAGGCCGAGCGCAGAAAAGTGAGTGAATGGTCTGTTCATGCTGAGGCAGGTTTGGCGCAGCGACTGGCAACCGCGTAAGGGGTAAACCCAACCACCCCGAAGCAAGGCAGAAGAGCGAGTGTATAGGCGTATATGTGGACTCCCTCATGCCAAGATGGAAGGGTCGTAGCGTAGTATGTTGGGACTTAGCTATCGATGCCACGTGGCGTGGCAGAAGAGTGAAAGGGTGAGCATCCAAGTCAGTCTCACACGGTATGTTAAGGGTGAGCACAAAAGTCAGCCTCATATGGTATGGTAGAGGTGAGCACAAAAGTCAGCCTCACAAGGTATGAAAACGGTGAGCACCCAAGTAAGCCTCACATGGTATGTCAGAAGTGGGGCCTAAGAAAAATGTCCCACATGGGATGCCAGGGGGAGCGACAGGGGTGTAATAGAGTGGTACGATCGAGAGTGAACCAGGTGATAGGGTGAGTATCCAAGTCAGCCTCACATGGTATGTTAGAGGCTAGCACAAAAGTAAGCCTAGCAATGAATGAAAAAGGCGAGCACACAAGTCAGTCTCACAAGGAACGAAAAAGGTGAGCACAAAAGTCAGCCTCATGTGGAGTGTTAGAGAGTGAATCAAGGTGTGACAGAGAGAGCACCCAAGTAAGCCTCATACAGGACGCATGAACGCGTGAGCGAGAGTGAATGAGTACATCAAGTACAGCCATCCCCCAGGAGAAATACGGAGAGGTAGTTCCTGGGGGGAACAATGGCGGAGCTCAATGGAGTTTAGTCGGTATTGATGGCTACGTCACCATTCGAGCCCGACACACCCCCAGTACACCCCGTGTGGTAGCTTGGCATCTACTAATAGCACGTGTACTAGGCTAGTACGTAAAGGTATTCTCCATTGTAAAAAAGAAAAAAAGGCCTAGAGGACCCAAGAGGACAGGAAGGAGACAGAAGTGGAATCAATGCAAAATTGTAATTGCATCACTGACGACAACACGCGTTGTTAGCAGCATGGTATATTGGACTAGACAAAATAGAGGACTTCACGTTACACACTTCGAGACAACCAGGCGCTAAATTTAGTCCTCCGCCCGAGGACCGGTATTTACTTGGCAGAAAGTTGCCACTTCGTCCGATTTTGCAAATTTTGTCTCGTGGGATGGATCAAGATCCCCTAAGCTATAGGCTGCAGTTCTATCAGCCCGCTAAAAAGATGTTGCCGTATATCGCGGATGTATAGCTCTTCCAATCGTGTGAGGGCATACTGTTAGCAATAGTAATTACGATTGGCAGATGGTCGCTGAATCTAACCGCAGCGATGTCGAATAGAGGGACAAGTGTAAGGCACTCGTGCGTGCTGGTGGGGCAAGAATCCGTGTCATTTCTTCCGTGTTTAAAATGGTCATACTGAAGTCGTCGCAAAGCTCATGCAGTGAGGTAGATTGATTATCGTCATGAAGGCAACCCCAGGCCGTACCGTGGGAGCTAAAATCACCTAAAACTAGTCTCGGTGCAAGAGGAGTTCCACAATATCGCCAAGCCGTCGGTAGCTTCGTCAGTTTTCGTTCAGTCAGTGCAAATGAAATTTTTGACATTACCAGTTTAAATACTAGTTGTTTTACTACATAAGTAACAATTAGTGTTATATAATCGTTTTTAATCATTTATTCAATTAATTTAATTTAATTTTGAAGTAGAAAAAAATCGTTCTCATTTTTGCCAATTTTTGTTTTATTGTTTATTTTTAATAGTTTTTCAAACTAATGACTCGCAAGTATAATTTGCGCACAATAACTGCTGTAATAGTAACGTTGCGTGTTACCAATGTTACACAGCTGTTTTCGCAATTAAAAAACGAAGAAAATGATGTATTTCTTTTGCTTGCATTTTTACCTGCGAAAATTGTTATTAAATGCGTAGGGTACATTTGTACCCCAGTGCAACTTCTAGGGTGGAAAACGCCAATGCAGCGTTCTAGGGTTAAAGCAGCGCTAGTTTCTTTCTCTGGCTGTAATATGGGAACATTTATGTTTTTATGTCCCTGGAAGTGATGGGAACTCCTTTTCTTGAGTAGTTGTTTTTGGGGGCCATCCATTTTCGTCAACTGTGGTTGAAGCTCATTCGAGAAATGAAACCTGATCTCAATACCTTGAATTATGGTTTGGCAAAAAAACCTGTACAGCGAGGTACTGACTCGATGGATGTGTCTTCAGCAACGATGAAGTCTGTAGGAATTTCAAGCAAATCGGGGCTCAAACTCTACAAGGCTTCTGCTTATGCAAAGATGCAAGTTTGTTTTCGTAAGTTCACGAAAAAAATGATTTGGCGAGGGCTCTGTTCCTTTAACAAGAAAACCGGCTTTTTATGACTGATTTGACTATGAATGTGGAAGTATTTCAAAGGGAGTGCTTCGATAAGCGAATTTTACGCTTCATTAATTTTCATTCCAGTTACGTGTTGGTCAAATCTAGTAAGCTGCCATAGCAGCAGGTCCGTGCACAGGAAATTCTCAAGGGAAGACAAGCCATTTCTTACAAAAGAAAGGTACAAAAATTCATAAACTCTGAAGATTATTTCCGAGCCGTGGCGGGCCGAGTCTTACGTACCAATCGATTAAGCTTAACAAATTGAGTCAATATCTGTTATCGAGAAGGATTCTTCAACAAACATCGCTGTCTGCTGGCTCGTGGTAGTATCGGATTCTTACTGCAGTGGTAAGCCTACCGACTAAACCTAAACTTCTTGTTTACCCTAATTCTCATCCCCCGGTTCCATCGTTAAATATTACTTCAGGATAGATTGCGCTCCTGCTTTTTTATTTTGTGTTAATCGTTTATGTTTTCTCCATTACTATTTTTTTACTATTTTTTTCCTAGGTGGCGATATTTCTCTGGATACCGATGCCCGTTTTCGTGAGCTATATAGCTCTCAATAACTCCGACGGAGATATCATCGGCAGTGAAATTTTTCCTGGCAACTACATCCCGATTTTCTTCGACTTTATGTGGTTCGTTCGTGTTTTTCCTTTCCTTAATATCCCAATATTTCTTCAATATTTTTTCCTTGATGTCTTCAACGGCTTGTTTCTAGAGTGTCTGAACTCAACTGTCATTTTATATTTCAAACGGCTCACAAAAGTGTTTCCTGCTAAGACATTTTTAAAGGTAATTATTCTAAATCCTCATGCGATGGGTCTGAGCCCCCAAAACCATTCCCGTGCACACGGGCTGCGTGCTACAATTGTCCAAAAATATCGGAGTCATTTCATCTCAAACAAGCTGAATCCGCAAAATTGTTACCAGTTCCGTCCAATAGAAAAATCTTGGGTGATAATGAAACTCGAAGTTTAGATGAAAGGAGCAATCACCAGCATCGACGCACAGATGGAGAATCGGTTAGCTGAGGCAGTGACTAAAAGAAGGTGAGTGTGCCATTTGACTCCCATTATTACCGCATAGATTTCTGAAGGTGATGGCATTTTAATTCTCTTAAAGTTTTAGCTAGATATATCAAATAGAAATAATTTTATCCAAAGTTTTGCTTGGTACCGAATATACCGGTACGTACTTATTTTTATTCCATACCAATATTTCCGTACCAAAAGTGGATTGGAAACAATGCTTTGCGTATTGCTTGAACAAATTCAAAATTGCTTTTATTGCCAAATTTAATTAATTAGCTTTTACTTGATTAAATAAAGTATTACAAAAAAATAAGCTGATCACCTTATTGATCACCTCTAGAATATTGACATATTGAAGTAGATAAATGCAAATATCATTTTACCAAAACAGCTTCTAGTCGAATAGGGAGGGGGGCCACGTGCCCCTGCGTGCCCTTCCCTGGAGCCGCCAGTGATCTGCATCTGTTATACGTTTTAATTATATGCTACCTTTAGCAGCCTTATTCACTATTGCACATAGAGTTATAATATAATCGTAACTATCAACTAATTTATTTTTCAATTTTTTGTCGCATCGATTCCAAAAAAATGAAATAATCCCTTTTCAATTGGCTCGTTAGCGAAAACTCTTGACAGCAATCAAAATGGTAGCAAATAGTGTCAACAACTAAGCGAAACTATGGGTAGATGGCCATGTGATGTAATTTTATGCAACGAGCTTTCACACTGTAACAAACGAGCAACTATGAATGGTCAATTATGTCGATATATTTCATTCATTTGTTGAACATAAATCATAAGAAAATGAGCATCAAAATTGCTTTTTCGTTTCAAAACGTACTATTGATGCGTTGGTTCATGCATATGCAAAATAATCTTTCAATATTTGTGTCTCAAAAGATTCAATATTGAATTCTGACCACGATGCAACAAAATGTACACAGTGCACACTAACTGTTTCAAATCCTCTGGTGTTGGCGATTTGAATGTAAACAAAAGTTTACTTTCACAAAATTTTCAGACAGGAAATTTCGATTCTTAGATCGTTTGGCTGGAGTCTGGTGCAATGAAAAGCTTCCTTTGGGTATTGCAAAGGGATCAAGGTGAGTTGAGTACTATCTTTTTGGTAGATGCTTAGATAAACTATCCAGAAAGCTTTAGCGTCAGAAAACGTCATGGTGTTTCAATTTGTACTAGGCCTCTGGTTTTCTGGACAGGATAGCTTTGCTAAGAATGAATACAATAAGATTACATTCATTCTAAAATATTCTCTATGGTTTGTTTTAGGTATTGAAGCGATTTGAATGAGGGCCCCGCAGTATGTATGACGGGAAAAAATCATTATATGCAGTAAGTGAATATTCTCAGTTTATTGTGAAGTGATCCGCTAAAAGTGTCCAACTTGAATTTTTGACGGTAGGTAGGGAACATAATTACCTATCTTAGAACCAAATTGCATTCAAATCAAAGATGGGGATATTTTGTAAATCGACTTAAAATTTTTAAATGCCAATGAAGAATTTTTTCGATATTTTTATTCAAAAATTTAACTAATTTTGTGCAAATCACTCCTACAACACTTTTTTGTAGGATTTGTCATTTTTAGACTATAGCCGATTGAATGAAATTGGTAAAAAAAAAATTTAACCCTTTTCAAAAGACAGTCTAGATCATTTTTGGAAAACCAAAGTATGCAAAGTGGCTTTTTATGACAAAGTTCTCATGTACAGAAAGTTCCATTAAAATCTGAGAGGGTGCTGCCAACTCTGAATACGATTTAGCGCGAAATTCGTCAGTATATCATTTCAATAACATTTCTATACAAAAATATCGACAAGCGATTCGGCGACGAAGCTTTTTGTAGAACGTCTCTGGAAAAACATGATTTGCGGTGTTACCTGTCATTCCAAAACTACTTAACCAATTTCTTTCAAAGTTTGCATACACACACCTAGAAAAAATCTTATAAATTGACGTCTCCTGACCCTGACGAGCATTAAAAATGACTACTTTTAAGTTTGATTTTGATTTAACATGACGTTGAATCTCGTAAATCAGGTAATTTTACTCCACATATAGCGTTTGTTCTGAATGGCATTAAGTGTAATTTTATGTCATTGCGCATGTAATGAATGTTTCATGTAAAATTAAACGGAGCACGGTTATATTTCGTCATTTCGTGAATTACGGTTTGTTAAATTCTGTCATGCTTGCAATTACGTCATCGATAAAATTCATATTTTATGGTGTGCATTCTATGTGAAAAATACATAACCCCTACTTTGAGGTTTTGGGATAAATTTTCAATAAAGGTGGATTTTTGCTCATTTTAAATAAAAATTACTATTTTTCATTTAAAAAAATCCGCGTTTTTACGTGTAAACAACCCCTTAAATAAAAAATTATCCCAAAAACTCAACGTAGGGGTTAGGTATTTTTAACGTAGAATGTGTATGCAAAGTTTGAAAGAGATATAAATATATATCTCATCAAAGAATTTTGCTTTAATTTTACAAGTTCATTGAAAATTACAGCTTCCTTAAAAGGGATACCAATGCACTTTAATGTATTTTTAATCCAATATTGCTGTAAAATAAATGACATGTAACATTACACGAATAAAAGTGTAGAATTACATGATTTTTGATGCTCCCATTGAAATCATCGAATTCAACTTAATTTTCAATCAAATTTTCGATTCAAGCTTTGTATGTTTACATTCGTATTGTTTTACATGTCGTTTAAATTTCATTATTTTTGGTGTGTAGGACATTGATATTTGGCGTCTACTCGTCAAACCTGTTCCAAAAATATACACTAAAAAATCTGAATATTAAAGATGACTCAATTGAGAAATCTGACGCAATTGTATATGACGCAACTTTAAACGTGATCTATTTTTATGTCATAATCGACGCACTCTTAATACTCTCTTTAATAAACTCAATATTTCGTCATTATAAACAAAAACGATTGTACAAACACTATTTTTAAGCGCGAGAAATAAAATTTGGACCCAATGACTTGTTCAGTGTAAGATGCCATAAAATTACACGTCCCGCATCATAAACGCATCAAACGAAGTGAAGCGCTCAAAAGTTCTTCAAAGTCCATCGGCTGTGCAAGGTGATTTTTCGTGTGAAGAGAAAAATGCTATATTGCTAGATTTGCGGATTATCCCCTGAAACGTCGAGATTTTTTTCATCAAAAATGTTCGGTTACACAAAAGGGAAAAGAACCACTCTCAGGTTATTTTTAAATCATTCAACTCGTTTGGGCAGCATATTCGGCAACACTATATTCGCAGAAATAATGAAAAATAAATGATCTTGATATTAGAATACATGTATACGACTATACGCATATAATTTTTGAAAGAAAGGCAAATCTGCTTGACTCATAATTTCACAACACGGTGTTCCTAAAACCGTTATTAACTAAAAAAATGACCATAAATTTGGCATACGGCATTCGACAGATACAGTATCCAAGCATCTTCTCAGTGAATTTCAAAATGATCCATCTAGGGATTCGAGAGATATGGCGATTTGAAGTTTTATGATACGTTTCATAAGGCTACCAGCAAACACCCACGGGTTTGGTCTAATCTCTATGAACAAAAAAATATTTGTCTACTTATTTAGTACATGGCATTCAAAAGCTATAGTAATCAAGCATATCCCCTGCAAGTTTGGAAATATTTCATTGACGGAATCGAAAGTTATAACAGTTTAGATGTGGTGTACGGTCATAGATGGGTTTTCTACCAGACTTCAAGCGTGAATCCATGTTTGTCCATTGACTATTTAGATCGTTTATACGTGTCGCGATTTTTAAAGGAAACCCTTACCATTTTCTTACATAAATATAATGTACAAATGGTGTTATTAATATGGTGCACTGAAAAAATATGAAAATAGGGTTGTCTACCAAACGTTAAATATAATGTGTAATTTAAAAAAAATAGATGAAAGTTGGAATGTTTACTTCAAAAGGCCATATCTCAACGGTATGTTGACTGATTCTAATTATTTTTTCATTATTGAACAGGTAGACGTTTCATCGTTAATTTTCATCAAGAAGAATATAAAATAGAGTTGGCTACTTCAAACAATAGACAACTTAATTATCCTCAACTATATGTATTATCACTATTTAGTAAATATCTTTATATTCAAAACGACGACCTATCAATTTCTATACATTAGTTGAATGCAACGAACGCAAACTATAAATCATGGAAAAATAAAACCATAAATTCAATACATATATTCAAAAATATGAAGGTATTTGCTGATTCAGATCAATTTATGTTATGATACGGTTTTTGTTGGAAATTTTGTACAATCGTGATTCGCTGGTTGGGTTGACAGATGTTAAAACTGGGGGATGTTATTAGTAGGGGGATCAAAGGGGATGTTATTGGTACAAGTTCATCTGCTCATATCTCTAACTATTGTCAGTTTGATTGTCGAATTGAATTTAACATGAGAATTTGACATTCAGATGTCGACAATGGACCAACTAGCGCGGAGGTCCAACTAAAAAGCGGCTCCTGTTAAAAATTGAGTGACCAGCTAATCACGACTGTGTTAGTTTTAACATTTCATATATCGATAATTTGTAGTAAACAGCAATTGCAATCAACTAGTATGTAAAAATTGATAGGCCGCTATTTTTAATACAAAAATAATCACTAAATAATTATAATACATATAGTTGAGACCAATTATATTGTCTATTTATTTATGTAAAAAACTCTATTTTATATTCTTCTTGATGAAAATTAACGATGAAACGTCTACCTGTTCAATAATGAAAAAATAATTAGAATCAGTCAACATACCATTGAGATATGGCCTTTTGAAGTAAACATTCCAACTTTCATCTATTTTTTTAATTTACGCATTATATTTAACGTTTGGTAGACAACCCTATTTCCATATTTTTTCAGTGCACCATATAAATAACACCTTTCGTGCATTATATTTATGTAATTAAATGGTAAGGTTTTCCTTGAAAAGTCGCGACACGTAGAAACGATCTAAATAGTCAATGGACAAACATGGATTCACGCTTGAAGTCTGGTAGAAAACCCATCTATGACCGCATGCCACATCCAAACCGTTATAACTTTCGATTCCGTCAATGAAATATTTTCAAACTTGCAATGGATATACTTGATTACTATATCTTTCGAATTCCACGTACTAAATAAGTAGACAAATATTTTTTTGTTTATAGAGATTGGACCAAACCCGTGGGTGTTTGCTGGTAGCCTTATGAAACGTATCATAAAACTCAAATCGCCATATATCTCGAATCTCTCGATGGATCATTTTGAAATTCACTGAGAAGATGCTTGGATACTGTATCTTTCGAATGCCGTATGCCAAATTTATGGTCATTTTTTTAGTTAATAACGGTTTTAGGAACACCGTGCACAAAGTTTCGATCCAGTAAATGGTGGATCTATTCTGAATTTTGGTGAAACTTTGATTGATTTAATTTTATTTGTTTCTTCCATTTTCACCAAAAAATAGATAATGGGTCGATTATTTGTTGGTAAGAAGCTGCGTGACGAACTGCAGTAAGGATATTTTTATTTTCGGATGGAAAATACGTCTTACTTCAATTTTTCTAGACAAATGTAATGTCTCAGCGTTATTGTAAATTTACATGACGCACATAATTTCACCGTTGGTATAATGTAAAATTACGTTTTTGAATAATTTAGCGTCTTGTAAAAATAAGAATGAACGTAATAATCGCTCATTTTGTTCGCTGGCATATTTCGGCGTCAGATGACGTGAAATTACAAGAGTTTTTCGAAATGTGTTCTACATTGACATATGCTCACATAGGTTCTTTGTACATTGATGTAAGCGTATATATGTACTTTTCTACATTGACAATCACTGAGTTTTTTACAGTTTTTGCCTTTCTCAATAGAAAGGTATTGCAATTGCTCTGAAAACCGACTTTTTAACGGAGGCCCGGAGGGCCGAGTGACATATACCATTCGATTCAGTTCGTCGAGTTCGGCAAATGTCTGTGTGTGTATGTATGTGTGTATGTATGTGTGTGTATGTATGTGTGTATGTGCGTCTGTGTGTACGCGAACACAATCTCACTCACTTTTCTCAGAGACGGCTGAACCGATTTTCACAAACTTAGTCTCAAATGAAAGGTGCAACGTTCCCATAGGCTGCTGTTGAATTTCTAATGGATCCGACGTCCGGTTCCGGAATTACAGGGTGATGAGTACGATCACGTAGAAAATGTCGATTTTAATATTTCTGCAATGAATGTATAATGGTGATTTTTTTTCCAAAATGTGACCAAAACTGCTTCGATTTGTAATACTAGGTCACTAACAGCCATTCAAAGTCTATTTGGTCACATTGGCCACCATCATCGGTTCCGGAAGTCCCGGCGGAAGTATCCAAATTCAGAATAACAGTCACATCGGTTTCTCGGAGATGGCTAGACCGAATCAACCAAACTTAGTCTCAAATGCAAGATGTTGCGTCCCCGTAAATGGCCATTAAATTTTATCCCCAATCGACTTCCGGTTCCGGAGTTACGGGTTGTGGCGTGCGATCACATAGGAAATTGTGTTTCAAACCGATACTCCGATGAAGACAAAAAAGGTAAAAATTTCGCTAAAATGTCTCTCAAACAACTTAAATTTGCTGTTCTAGGTCACCGACGGCCAAACAAACTTTCGTTGACTACATTGACCACCATAGACGGTTCCGGAAGTGCCCGGGAAAAGCGGCCATCTTTCAAAACTAGCAGACTCTTATCTTATTTCTCGGAAATGGTTGCGCCGATTTTCACAAACTTAATCCCAAATGATAGCTATATTATCCCCACAGATGTCTGTAAAATTTCGCACGGATCGCTTATATGGTTCCGGAAATATAGACTGAACCGTCCAATCACATATGAAATTCCCAGATAAGCCGGAACTCAAATTTTTTTTTCAAAGGGGGGACCCCATGAAATTTCAGAAATCGAATTCGTATTTTTGATGCCAAACATCTTTAAAATGCATGAAACGTCGAGATTTTATGTTACCACGAAAATTTTTTTTTATGAAAATCGACTTTTTGGGACTTTGCCGATTTCGCACCTTTTTGCCTTTCTCAATAGAAAGGTATTACAATTGCTCTGAAAACCGACCTTTTAACGGAGGCCCGGAGGGCCGAGTGACATATACCATTCGATTCAGTTCGTCGAGTTCGGCAAATGTATGTGTGTGTATGTGTGTGTATGTATGTGTGTATATGTGCGTCTGTGTGTACGCGAACACAATCTCACTCACTTTTCTCAGAGATAGCTTAACCGATTTTCACAAACTTAGTCCCAAATGAAAGGTGCAACGTTCCCATAGGCTGCTATTGAATTTCTAATTGACTCGACTTCCGGTTCCGGAATTACAGGATGATGAGTACGTTCACGTAGAAAACGTCGATTTTTGATAAATTCTGCAATGAATGTATAATGGTGAAAATTTTTCCAAAATGTGACCACAAGTGCTTCGATTTGTAGTAAACTGAAGTCTCTTTGTGCGGTTTTTTTGCGGTTTTTTTATGCGACTTTTTTATGCGGATTTTCAAAGTTATGTGGTTTTTTATGCGGATTTTCAAAGTTATGCGGTTTTTTATGCGGATTTTCAAAGTTATGCGGTTTTTTAATTGGGATTTTCATGGTGAAAATTTTTCCAAAATGTGACCACAAGTGCTTCGATTTGTAGTAAACTGAAGTCTCTTTGTGCGGTTTTTTTGCGGTTTTTTATGCGACTTTTTTATGCGGATTTTCAAAGTTATGTGGTTTTTTATGCGGATTTTCAAAGCTATGCGGTTTTTTATGCGGATTTTCAAAGTTATGCGGTTTTTTATGCGAATTTTCAAAGTTATGCGATTCTTTTTATGCAGCTTCCTTTTAATTTCTAGGGCATCACCTGAAGCGACTTTTATCGAAAGATAGATCCTCGTGAATGCACATGCTTAAACAAAAGACATAAAATGTTCATATTTTTAATTTAGGTTATAAATTTCTAGTCTTTGGATTAAGGATATAAGAAGCATTCTTGATGCAGTGAAAATAAAAATCGAAAATGACTGAATACCTTTATTCCCGATGAGCTGAATCTCTTATACCATTCGACTCAGTTCGGCGAGACCGGAGAAAAGTCTCTGAGCGTGTATTTTTTTTACTTGGTGATAAAGCTTTTACGCCGATCCGGCACACGTTCAGTAGTTAGACCATACTACTGATTTCGTCCATCGTGTGCCAGAGTGAGGGACTCTAAACAGAGAAGATAACTTTGAACCCTATTCCTCTAAACTCCACCAAGAAGTCCGACATTTGCCTGATCCCCCGGATTCCATTTGAAATGACTACTTTGGGGGGAGGCGTGCTAATGCACTTAACTTGATTTTAGGTCTAGCTGATCTTGCTAGATTTCGCTTGTCTTGTAACCGCCTTATCAGTCCTGCACGGCATGATATTCTACATGCTTTCCTCTCTACGTTTACCAGTTGGATGCCGTGGTCGATCTGGCGATTCCGGTTGGAGGGTGGCTTCCGGTTTACTGGTGCCCCAACGACCAGGGTCTGTCGCGTTCGGTGCTAATCGGCGTAGTTCGCGACGGTGGAGCTAGCCTACCACTAACAGCCATTCAAAGTCTTTTTGGTCACATTGGCCAACATCATCAGTTTCGGAAGCCCCGGCGGATGCATCAAAATTCAGAATAACATTCACATCGGTTTCTCGGATATGGCTAGACCAAATCAACCAAACTTAGTCTCAAATGAAAGATGCTGCGTCCCCGTAAATGGCCATTAAATTTTATCTCCAACCGACTTCCGGTTCCGGAGTTACGGGTTGTGGCGTGCGATCACATAGCAAATTGTGATTCAAACCGATATTCCGATGAAAGCAAAAAAGGTAAAAATTTCGCTAAAATGTCTCTCAAACAACTTAAATTTGCTGTTCTAGGTCACCGACGGCCAAACAAACTTTCGTTGACTACATTGACCACCATAGACGGTTCCGGAAGTGCCCGGGAAAAGCGGCCATCTTTCAAAATTAGCAAACTCATATCAGTTTCTCGGAAATGGTTGGGCCGATTTTCACAAACTTAGTCCCAAATGATAGCTATATTATCCCTGTCTGTAAAATGTCTGTAAAATTTCGCACGCTTATATGGTTCCGGGAATAGAACCGTCCGGTCACATATGAAATTCCCATATAATTTAAAAAAAATGTTAAAACTTGAATAATGATTGCTTTTCTTGTATATAGTTGTCATGTCATGTATAATAATAAAATTTAATATATGCATTTGAAAGCTTTTAAATGAATATAAATAACTTAAATATTTTCGTGTTCATGATTGAGAAAGGCACAATTGAACCGCTAGGTGGATTAAAACAGGTTCCTTCTTTACGATTTCCCCCGTTTTTCGCAAATGGTTCGATTTTTCACGGTTTCCACAGTATGTTTGATAAAAAAAAACTCGACGTTTCAGCGGATAATCCGCAAATCTAGCAATATAGAATTTGTATCATCACACGAAAAATCACCTTGCATATCCGATGGATCTTGAAGAACTTTTGAGATAAATATGCGCTTCACTTCGTTTGATGCGTTTATGATGCGGGACGTGTGCTTTTATGGCATCTTACGCTGACACATAGTCATTGGGTCCAAATTTTATTTCTCGCGCTTAAAAATAGTGTTTGTACAATCGTTTTTGTTTATAATGACGGAATATTGAGTTTATTAAAGAGAGTATTAAGAGTGCGTCGATTATGACATAAAAATAGATCACGTTTAAAGTTGCGTCATATACAATTGCGTCAGACTTCTCAATTGAATCATCTTTAATATTCAGATTTTTTTAGTGTGAAAGTGCCACATCTGTTCGAGATGCTGCTTTCACTAGCTCTAAATTTTAGATAAATCTGGCTATTTTCTTGATATGCCGGCTTCGATAAACAACTGGCAACAAGGTTAGGCAATTCGGTTGGTTGTTTTTATTTCTCTGTGCTAATATTGTGTTTTTATCGTTTTTTTTCGAATTTATTCGTTGTGGATTACTTCATATCCGACGTATTTTTCATCACTGCATCGGTGTGGCTTGGAGTACAACGTTGTTTGTTAAATTACATCGACAAATCGCCAAAAACTGCACCGCATTCGCTCTGTGTTGAAATCGTACGGAAAAAAGCAATGTAGCCTTTTTGTTGGGCTTGTACTCGCAGTATTGACGAGGAAGATGAAATAGTTTGCAATGGCTTTTGTAAATCATCTTTCCACCTCAAATGGGCTCACCAGTCAGCGGGAATTCGTGACGCTGTATCTGGATGTTCACAATTGTTTTGGATGTGCAAAGCTTGTACAAAAATGATGGCAAATGCTTGTTTTCGTCAAGTTGTTGTATCGACGAACAACGCAATGCAGTCAATGGTTGAAGAGCAAAACAAGGTGCTGGACGAACTGAGGAATGAAGTTGCACTCAACACCACGAAAATCAATAAATACTTCAGCGAACGCCCTTTCCCACCACACCACGTAGAACACAACTAAACCCAAATTCACGCAAGAGACCACGGCTATTAATCCCGGATGAACCACCGCACCGCGATAACATTTTTGAAGGTACAAAAGATATTGAACCGGACGACGCTATACCATTGGTGGCAGCTAAAAAGGATAAACAGTTTTGGCTGAACTTATCTGGTTTCGATCCTCAGGTGACAGTGCATCAAATCGAAAAGCTGATCAGGAACAATTTGAAAACAGACACAGCTGTGAACGTTGTTAAACTTGTACCTAAAGGCAGAACACTTGATGAACTTTCATTCGTATCGTTCAAAGCTGGTATTGATTTGCAGCTGAAAGATTTATCCCTATCCAAATCAACATGGCAGAAGGGAATTGTTTTCCGACCATTTGATTTCCAGCCCTCGTCGAACACACGTAATATTTTTCGCTTCTTGCCAACACCAGCAGACACTAAATCACAATAAGCCACTCTTCGCACGTTCCTATTGTCACACAGAAAGTTCTACTGATGCTCAAGAATTACCAGCGGATTTAACCTGCATCCGCCTTTCCGTCTGCACATCAGTTTTCTGCTACCAATAGACGTGGTCCGAATCGTGAAAAAAGTTACCGTCCAATCTCGCTTTATTATCAGAACACGCGTGGAATCCGGACGAAGACAAATTTATTACTATTAAATATTTCTCAGTGTGATTATGACGTTATTGCCTTTACTGAAACTTGGCTGAATAACGACGTTTCAAACTCTGAGCTAGCTCTGAACTATACTATTTACCGTTGTGATAGAAACCCCCAAACCAGCCAGCACAGACGAGGAGGGGGGGGGTCCTGATAGCAGTAAAAAACGGCCTTCAGAGCTCTGCTATTTGTATTGCTGACTGTGATCAATTGGAGCAAATTATCGTTCGCATCTCATCACCAAACTTTGATATGATAGTGTGCTGTATATATCTGCCGCCCAACAGTGAGCCCCTGTTGTACGAGCAACATGCAATATGTGTGAAAAAATTAATTGATCTTGCGGGTGATCGTGGTGTGGTTTTGACTGTTGGGGATTATAATCTCCCTCAATTACGTTGGATGTCGGATGAAAATTTGAACTGTACGATACCGGTAAATGCTTCGTCTGAACAGGAAATATCCTTGGTTGAGTCGATTTGGCAAACGGAATGTCTCAGATAAACGATCTCGAAAACGTAAACGCGAGACTTCTTGACTTAGCGTTCATTAGTGACACTGATTGTGTTGAATTGTGTGAGCCACCGTTACCATTGCTAAAGATCGACCAACATCATCGGCCTTTTATCTTGCTATTCGAGCTTGACGTTATTAAGCAAAACGCTCCTGGTATTGTTGTTGATTCCCTTGGCTTTGATTTTACCCGCTGTGATTTCGAGAGGCTCAACACATTGTTCGCCGAAGTTCATTAGGAGGAATTTCTTGTTGGTTGCAGTGTTAATGAAGCTATGACAAATATGTATGACAAAATGTATGCTTTATTTCGTGATGTTGTTCCTGTGAAGCGACCTCGTCGTCCGCGTGGTAAAAAGCAGCCTTGGTGGAATAACGAGCTACAGAATCTACGGAACCGTCTTCGCAAGGTTAGGAAACGATACTTTCGCTGGAGAGATGATCGGCACAAAGCTGAGCTGCATGCCATTGAGAGCGAATATAACTCTTTGCTTGCGCATTGCTTTTGTTGCTATATTCATCGCACGGAGGAGAACCTGAAGCAGGACCCCAATTCATTTTGGTTGTAAGAAGCCGTAAGCAGTCATCCGGAATCCCACAACGTGTTAGTTACAACGCAATTACAGCCGAGTCCCCGATTGAATCGGCAAATCTATTCTCATCCTTTTTTCAAAGTGTGCAAAGTAATAACCGATCACCTTTGTCTGAAGCATATTTGAATAGTCTGCCGTTGTTCGATTTGAATATGTCGCTATTCAATTTCTCGCCGCGTGATGTGGAGCTGAAGTTGCAGTCTATTGATGGTTCTAAGGGTGCTGGTCCGGATGGCTTACCGCCTATCTTCTTCAAGAGCTGTGCTGTAATGTTGGCTGTTCCTGCGAGTATAATTTTCAACAGGTCATTGTCCGAAGGAATTTTCCCGAGTGTCTGGAAGACAGCATCTATTACACCGATCCACAAGGCAGGTAGCATCCACGATGTTGAAAATTATCGAGCCATTTCAATTTTGAGCTGCTTACCGAAAATTTTTGAAAGCCTCGTTCATGATTTGCTGTACCCGAAGGTTCACCACATCATTTCCGAGTGGCAGCATGGATTTGTGAAAAAACGTTCGACGAGTACTAATCTTATGGCGTACGTTTCGTCACTTAGTAGCGCGCTTGGACAACGTCAGCAGGTTGATGCCGTTTACGTTGATTTTGCAAAAGCGTTCGATAGGGTGCCTCATTTGTTAATCGTGGCCAAATTTGAACGCATGGGACTTCCTGAGTGGTTGACACGGTGGATAATGTCATACCTCATCGAGCGTAGTGCATTAGTGCGCATAGATGAAACGAGATCATCTCCGTTTGTGATAGAGTCGGGTGTGCCTCAGGGTAGTCATTTGGGCCCGCTACTGTTTATTTTATTTGTAAACGATTTGTGCTCCGCTATATAGTCTCCTAAGTATATGTTTGCTGATGATCTGGAATTTTTCCGTGTAATTGCGTCGGCAGTCGATTGCTGTGCTATTCAAGCTGATATTGATATGCTGCTAAATTGGTGTACTCATAACGGGATGGAAGTAAATGTGCAAAAGTGCAATGTGATATCGTTCTGTCGAAACAGGCATGTCCTGACATTTGATTATAGAATGGCAGAAAGCAGTATCAACCAAGTTAATACGATAAAGGACCTAGGCATTCTCATCGATAATAAACTAAATTTCGCGCAGCACATTGCAATGACTACAGCCAAGGCCTATGCCGTGCTGGGGTTCATTAAACGAAACACGCAGCAATTCAGCGATATTTATTGCCTAAAAACGCTATTTTGTGCACTCGTGCGTAGCATCCTGGAGTACGGCGTGCTTGTGTGGGCACCCTATCATGCTGTTCAAATTAATCGCATCGAACGAATTCAGCGTCACTTTGTTCGTTACGCTCTGCGGTTACTACCTTGGACTGATCCTATTCGTCTACCGCCCTATGAACATCGATGCAATCTTCTACGTTCGCCAACTCTTGCAAGTCGGAGGATAATGCTGCAACGGCTCTTCGTGTTCGATCTTCTGGAAAACAATATAGATAGCCCGGAGTTGCTGAGCCAGCTCCGATTCAACGTACCACCTAGACCCACCAGATGAACTGATTTCTTTCGGTTACGGATGTAGCGTACTCTTTTTTCACAAAACAATCCGTTCAATGTATGCTGTCGTAATTTTAATGATGTAGCTGACAAGTATGATTTTAACATTACTAAGACTACCTTTAAACATAGAATTATTATTAATTAAGGAACTGTCTGTACGAGAAAATCGACGACCAGTATAAATAAATAAATAAAAGTTATGATAGAACGTGAAAAATGATTAAACTTACCTGATTTTTGTGTAAATTATCTACGAGAATCAGTTCAGTCATGTAAAAGGCAACCATTGCATTGCCACCAAGTGCGGTGACGTGCGCTCTTATAACAGCCAACACCTCAGCTATAAAGCTATGCACAAATCCGCTTATACCACCAATTTCCTTCACTGCAGTACATTCTCTGATGAAGAAGAAGTCTAAATTCCCCAAATATTTTTCTATTTTTCCACCCGGAATATAACATAGAGGTGTGATGTCGACTCCGTATCGCTCCTTTAATGGCATCTTTAAAAAAACATATTGTTATTTTATTTACTGTATGGATTAATGCTACCATAATTTTTGAAGTGTTCTTTTTTTGTAGTTACGAAGATTTCAAAAATTAGAGCCGCATTATATTCATTAGAAAAATCTAAAAGTATATTCATATCTCTTTTACTTAGATACATTTTCACACATATTTCTTCCGTCGGAAATGAATACCGTTTGAACCTATGGAATGGCTATGTTCCCAAAATTTGCTTTCTACCATGAAGGCACATAATTCCGCGCAGTTTAGAATTCCGTGCACTCTGAGCTATTTGGCAAATTACAGAAGCAGGCTTGTTACAATAATTACACATGTAATACACATATGCTGCTTATGTTTATCCATACTCGTCCTTGTAACCGCCATGTTTGCATATTTCCATAGCGATTGCGTTAAGACCATAATTTAGACAGTATAACTAATTTGAAGCGAAACGGTTGATTTTCGTTTTCAAACTTGTAAACAACAAAATAAAAAGAGTGTGTTAAATAACAATTCATAAGACAAAAATGGCGAGCACGCTTATAAATAGGTATTATCGCTGAAATTACAGTACGCGGAAAAGGTGCACTAAATTTAGGCAAACCCAATTCCGCTTTTTTAAATTGTAGTTAAGACCATCAAGAAAAACATATAATATACACTAGAAAACATCAAAAAGCATTGCGTATGGTCCGGCAAGGACATTTGGACGGTGTTAAGTCTAAGTCGCAAAACATAAAAAATGAGATAATGACAACACTGGATAAAGAATTTCTTCAGCTTCATTCAACTTTTGCCAGATTTGAAATATGTAACCATTAACAAGAATTATGGCAAAAAATAATTTCCAATTATAACGTAGAGGATGCTGCGATTCCCGTTTAAACCCGTTTTTCTCGAAATCAATATTTTTCACTTAGTCTGGTCTGACTTAACACCGACCAATTCATCTAAAAAGCTGCAAAAACTCCGGGAACGTAATGGATAAAAAGTTTCTTTCAGTGACATTCAAACAAATCTGGAAGAGTACCAAACCTGTCTTCAAACATTGAGCCGGAGTTTCGAACGATTCAAACTAAACCAAAGAGATAAAAGAGTATATGTACCTGACCCATACTCTTTTATGTCTATGGTTTAGTACGAATCTTTCAAAACTTCTGCTTCCAGCGGTTACTGGAAGCAATTTCTGAGCCTTCTGGAATTAACAATATAGATGAGAGAGTAATTCGCCCAAGAAAAGAGGTTGTTCTACTCTCATTGGTAATCTGCGATTTAAAGGCAACATTTCAATATGTGGTGAGATAAACTCAGGGTTACAAGTGGAACAAGTTCTGGAAGTTTCATTCTGAGTTGATATTAACTGAATATGATTTGATTATAGAACCTGCTAAACCGGCAACATCCCAAAATCCTTTTTGATAAAACTTGTCACAAACCAGCCAACGTAATCAGAATATGAATCAGAAATCAGGAATCAGAATATATTGGCTTGAATGACACGTATATCGGCAATATTTCGATAAGGTTACAATAAAAAACAATTGTTGAAATAAATTTACAAAGAAAAACCTTTTTACATTTCTTACAAAAGAAATGTATAGGATTCGCTCAAACTTTGAAAATTTTTTCCGAGGCCCGGAGGGCCGAGTCACAGAGAACAGACATATAAGCTAGAACAACTTTTCCCGAAAAACCTGTGTAAACATTTAAATGAAAATACGTTGAAAATGACCATCGCATACAGGTTCGTATGCGTCAGTCACCATTGTATCAAAGTTTGCATACAAATCCCGTATAGCGATTGCTGGCCGATCGGAGCGCCGACCAGTGGCAAATTGCTACTTGCTGTTTTCATTTCAAAGCGACAGTTTTATTTCTTACACAAGTTGAAAACTTTACTTGTATGTCAGTTCTCAGTGGCCGAGTTTCATATACCAATCGACAAATTGAGACAATGTCTGCACCCAAAACAAAAATCTCTTGCAATGATTGCAAGCGACAATCACTTGCAAATAATGTTAGCATCGCTTGCAATTTTGCAGTTAAAGCCGCTTGCAATTGTTGCAAGCATATAAAATCACTTCATCTCTCGCTATACGTACATACGTTTCTTCAACACACTGTCAAAGGATTACCACCACATTTACATGCCTATGCTGGTTGGTATAGCAACGCACGGCGAGTTTTTATTTTCCGTCTACTTTTTATTCATTCCTCACCAACATCATCAAACGCAGTTTTGTGGTTTATTCATTACACACGAGACGGCATCAAATTGCGGATGTGACAACTGTACGAGTTTTAACGTCCTGTTCTTATGTGTAAGGACAGATCAGTGCTTATAGTTAGCGCTATGAAGCGCAAGGACCTAAGTTCAAATCTGGCTGCGTGTTTTACTTTTTTCATTAATCGTGAAATCATCTGTTTATATATGACTTTTATCCACTTATTACTATCTGGTAGTATGGTTGGGTGGATAAAGTATTGCTTAGCGATCTGTTTGTGCGGGGGTACATTTTTCAATGCCAACAGCCTTTTTTTCTTACGCATATTGGTCACCAATACACATACATCGCTAATACATAGGCAAAATTCGGTTTTTCTGTTTCTTGCATTGCATGCAAGGAAGCTTCTTGCAATTTTCGCACATTACCAGAACGCTTGCAATTTTCGCTCGTATTTATTGCATTAATGTAAGCGAATCTTACCGGGTACGTTTTGGGTGTGTATGTGTGTGTGTATATGTGTGTGTGTATGTATGTACAAAATGTCATGTAATTATCTCAGCAATGGCTGAACCGATCTTAATGAAACTAGTTTCAAATGAAAGGCCTAACGCTCCCATTTGACACTATTATTTTTGTTTTTCGATATGTTGTTTACTTTCTGAGATATGGGTAGTTTTGTCAAAACAGGGCTGGCTTGAAGCGAATAACTTTCGAACAAGGCAATTATATCGCACAAACTAAACAGAAACGAAAAGCTTATGAAAATACCTTTCCAACAAGCTATAGATTGTCAAAATCCGTTCCCAAATGGCGGAGATATTAAACATTTTGTGTTTTTATTCCTCGCTTATCAATTTTCACCAACTGAAAACGAGATCGTTACGTACAGAGTATTTCTTTACTGGTGTTTTAGGGGTAAAACTAAACCGATTTTGAACATCGGGGTATGAAAACACATCTACGTGATTCAAGGAATTCGATTATGAAAGCATTTTGTGAATTACCTATATAATAATTGAACTATTTCTCAAAAAGCAATATGTAAGTTCGCTTCAAAAACAAAATAATGCGTTCATAGTGATTTTTTTTTTCTAGAGTTCATGTATTTATCCCTTGGATTAGGCGTTGCGTTCAATCGTGAAGTAAATATTGGATGGTATATAATTATACAGTTCATCAAGTAATTCACCTAGTAATGAGATAAGACTTCTCATACAATTATACTCGTGGCATCACCGAAAGAAACTGTATTTTTGAATCCCAAAACTCTAGCAAAAATTTAGCTCTTTAGAAATTTAGATTATATTGGTTATGGCGCAAAAATTACTACTTACATTATTTATAATAAGGATGTAAGGAATCAATATATCGCATAATATACCTATAAAAATAAGGTCTGGCATGGCCTCACATGCCCTCCCCATCTCTATCTCACTCTCTCTTTCTCTCCCTCTCTCTCTCTCTCTCTCTCTCTCTCTCTCTCTCTCTCTCTTTCGTCATGTTGGTGACAACTTTCACGACTCACATCTATCTTGCTATTTCTCTATCCATTTCTAAGTTGTGTGATATGATTCTCTGCTAATCTTTATTAATATTCAAGCTGATTTCATGTGTGCGATGTAATTGTGAAGGTTTGAGAAAACAAAACTATTTTTTGTCTGTTACCCTATTATTTTCTTTGCATTTTAGTGTAAAAGAGACTCGCAGAAACAAGTTTAATAATACATCCTACATGTCAAATAAAATATTTGTAGTCCGAGAAAATTTGCAAAATATTTGCCTTATGGGAAAACTATAACTATTTTCAAGGTGATATTGGTATTTCGAAACGTTGCACTATGGGTAGACAGGTGACCATCGAAAACTACATCAACTCAAATTTAATTCAGTTCTATTCAAAGCTTGTATAAACACTATAATAAAGGAAATTCATGGTTATCTCAGAAAAATATGTGACTTGAATGGGAGGTGGGACATTCCACGTGCGATATTTCAACTCTTCGTATCTCTATTGAATTTTGAATAAAACATATGCTCAAATATGTCATGTGAAAACTAAGAACACCTTTTTGTGATGTTATTATTGAAAATGCGCATACATTATATTGGTATGAACTTTCATGAAAAATAACGGACCAAAGCCCAAAAATATCCACGAATTAGATCCGGGAAAAGAAGTCTCCCAAAGTCCCCACTCTCAATGGGGGATGCAAGTACAAGGTGTCTTCTAACTTATCGTCGTCCATATCTGCTCTATACTGAGTACACTTCAATTGAAGTTTCAATGGAAGTCACAATTAGTAGTGAGGCATTGGATAATTCAGCACACGTTTCGTTCGAGTTTTCCATATTGTACAAGTAAATTAACGAGGATTACAATCAGAGTTTATGCATTGGACAGATAGTTGATCTGACTACATTTTTGCCATCCTGACAGTTTGAACCATTTCTTTTTCACAGTAATGGATTGTCCAGGGCTTATTTATCCATATTTCCTGAACGAGAATTCCGAACGAAACAATACGCAAACTATAAGGATGACTGGAAAGAGACTGCATTATAATCAACTGAATGCACGCCTTTTATGCTATCGGCATAGCCTAGACACTTCACACTATTTATTTTAGTTCAAATGAAAACTTTGAAATATCTACTTGTCTCTTTTATGAATCGCATTCTCCATCTTTTGCTCTATGTTCAATGGGCTTTCGTGAGATTTTGTCTACTTCCGAATCTGTAATAAGTTTTGATGTAGGCGTTCATTTGATAAAGTTATGACATATTTGTCGAATGAAGATTCGTCAAATCGTTGTAAACGTCACGAAAGAATGTGTCATGTGACCTTGTCTCACTTTACTATATTCAATTGCGCGTTAAATTACTGGACCAGCAAATTCTATTCTGCACAATATTTTTCAGGAATATATGACCAAAAAGTAAACTTTGATTTCCAAAGCAAATTGAACGTTCCAGGTTTCTGATAACTAATTAAGGTCTATCAATAATGTTGAAACACTAAATAATCACGACGCCGTCAAGTAAAGAAGCGTGAAATCGAAAAGACTAAAACAAAAAAAGGATAGAAGCCCTAGAAATTTTGTTCATCTGCGTTCATTTAATCTACTTTATTCGTTTCATCATTTGGATTCACTCTGATCAGTTTATTCATTTCGTGCATTTTAGTCATATCATTCATTTCACTTATTTTATTCACTGTTTTCATTCAATGCATTCTATTCATTTTCCCAGTTCATACATATTGTTTAAAATGAAGAACATTTTATTAACCTGACTATTTTTTCAGTTTTGTTCATTTCATCCAAATAATTCTTTTGACGCAATTTATTTTTTCTATTAATGTATAACCTTACAACATCGATTAATTCATCATTTCAATCAATACATTTTCTTCTTTTTGCCTTTCTCATATAAAGAAAGGCTATGCAATCACTGTCAAAATCGACTTTTTAACGGAGGCCCGGAGGGCCGAGTGTCATACACCATTCGATTCAGTTCGTCGAGATCGGCAAATGTCTGTGTGTGTGTATGTATGTGTGTGTGTGTATGTGTGTGTGTGTCATTTAAACTCACACAATTTTCTCAGAGATGGCTGAACCGATTTTCGCAAACTTAGTTTCATATGAAAGGTATAACGCTCCCATAAGCTGCTATTGAATTTTTAGTTGATCCGACTTCCGGTTCCGGAGTTACGGGTTGAAGAGTGCGGTCACACAGCAAATTCCCATATGAACTGGTATCACCATGATGTTCAAATGATGTAAAACATATTAAAATTGATGTAACATTACTCTAGTTTGAGGGTCTGGATAACTAATGATCAATCAAAGCAGCTTTGACCACATTGGCTACCTATGACAGTTCATGACGCCCCCGGGGAACCCGCCAAGTTCCTAAGCTAATATCACACCCATTCCCCAACGAATTCTCTACCGATTTTTACAAACTTGATTTCAAATGAAAGATACAGTAATACCGTTGACTGCTGCTGAATTTCATTCTGTTCTGACTCTTGCTTCCGGAGTTACAGGGGTGTTAGTAAGGATGCACTGGAATGTCCCATGTAAATCGGTACAATCGTAATACCTCAGAGGCTAAAAACTATTGAAATTGTCACCAAATTACTTCTAATCGCAGATCTAGGTCACTGATTGCCAATCAAATATTCTTTGAATATATTGTCCACTATCGACGATTCCGGAAGTCCGGAATTCCGGGCATATTCCACAAATAAAGTCTCATCGGTTCTTCGCTGATGACTGAACCGATTTTCTCAAACCAAGTCTCAAATGGAAGGCAAAATATGCAGCTGAGTATTGCATCAGAGCCCCTCCCCCCTGCCTTGCCCTTATATCTCCCTCCTTCATCACTCCCCTCCCCTTGGACCACCTTCACGCCCGCATTTCCTTCATCCACCCCGTATACCGAAATAAGATGAAGGATTTCTGACGCATCCTCCACTCCCACTCTACTAACCCCCCATTCCCTCCACTTTTAAACCCATTCCACCAACATTTCAAAATATAATCACATGAAGATAACATTGAACTCATGCTGATTAAGCTAATTAAATACTATTCTTTTGCCTTTCTCATATAGAAAGGTTACGCAATTGCTCCAAAAACCGACTTTCTAACCGAGGCCCGGAGGGCCGAGTCTCATATAACATTCGACTCAGTTCGCCGAGATCGCAAAATATCTATGTGTATGTATGTGTGTATGTGTGTATGTATGTATGTATGTATGTATGTAAATGGATGGTATGATATGCAGATGGGTGTTGCATCGTTCGCCCCTCTCCTCCTTACAATTGCACCTCACCCCTTCATCACCACCCTCGGACCACCCTTACACTCGCATTCTCTTCATTGACCCCGCTACCGAAAGTGTATGTGTGTCATTTAAACTTACACAACTTTCTCAGAAATAGCTGAACCAATTTACACAAACTTAGTTTGAAATGAAAGGTATAGCGCTCCCATAAGCTGCTATTGAATTTTTAGTCCATCCGACTTTCAGTTCCAGTGTTACGGATTGGAGAGTGCGGTTACACAGCAAGTTCTCATATAAACTGGTAACACCATGATGTCTAAATTATTAAAATGGGATAATTAGCCGCTAGATTAGCCTGACTCCAAAGCAGATTACGAGTTGTCTTGATATAAGTCTACCTCATTAATATTTGTATGATGAGATAAAACATCAAATTTAAAGCATCTAAGCACTCTGGGAGTACAACAGAAAAGTCTTTTCATCAAAAGATAAAAATTGTTCGAGGAGGTTTGTGTACTGCTTGTTTCTGCAAACTGTATGTTTTTAAAGCGAGTGTTGACGGAAAACCCGTACGAATATAGCTAACTAGGTGTTGATCGGGTAAGTAAAATTATAATAATATAGGAGATCGAGTGAGTCAAATCGCCTTTTGCTATAACTACTTTTCTACCAATTTCATTTAGCAAAGGAAAATAATCGTTTCTAAAAAACGTCACAGTAACAACGTGACGCTGATGTTGGAAGCTAATTTTTGTATATTCGTGCTTTGACCAGGTAAGATTTCTTTTTATTTGGGTTGTTAAAACTAAACAAATTAGATAGATTTATCCAACAATACCGAAACATAAATCGGGATCTATCTAATTTCATTGTTCGAAACGCACTTTAAATTATTTTATTTCTACTTCCAGTTGAGTGTGGTGTTCAAAAGTGTAGTTTGGTTTTGATAAATCATTCGTTGTAAGTATCTAATAAGAAATCGCTTTTGGTAAGTAAGTTATACTTAATCACCTGCAAAAGTAATGTTCCCTTAAAAAGACGAAATTTTTGTGCTTTTTACTGATTTTTTGCGCAAAATGGGATAAAATACAATTGGGAAAAGTGGGACAATATGCGTACCCTAAGGTCTAGATCACTATCTGTAGCAAAACGTACAAATAATCTCAAATTTCTCTCTATTGGTCTCTGTATTCTTCACATGTAGTTGTCCAACGTGCTGAAGAAATTTCAAAATCTTTGAAAATATTTTTTTTCCTTTTTTATTTTGACTATGTTAGTCACATTTTCTTTTTTACATTTTAACGACATTCAATTAGCTAGAGATTACTGGGTAGGTAAAGTTATGAAAATTAGAGCCATAGTACTCAGATGAGAGCAAGGATGTGAAGTATACAGATCGGAAAACTAGAAGTGGCAGGGTCATTAGAACAGGCTTAATATCTTGCGGGCTTAACTTTTGTCTGCTACTGGTGAGGGTCGAGCTTAGGTAGGTAACTACAAATCACTCGAGTTCTCCAGCATCTTTACCGTGACAACCGAGAAGAAAAGCCACGCAAGATCACCACTGTCACAAACCTGTCGACGATTAGCATCAATCAATGATGATTGCTGCTGTTCATCTCTGTTTGCCTTTCGAATGTCGGAATAGATTTTTATTAGACTATTGTCACTGCACTTACAGTCGTGGCGGGTTTGCCACATTGTGTAAGTTAATGGCTGTGTCTACAGCGGCTACCCACCGCTGCCAGTGGATTCCCATCAAAAATAATCATTGTAGGTAATGACTGACTTTTTGCTTGCTATTTTACCTTGTGGGGCAATATGACCAATCTTGAGGGGCAAAATGACCATGTCGCATAATCATTATATTTTATTGAACATTTAAAATTAATTTCACTTAGTTTACTAAGTATCTTATTTATCATTGATTTAGATTCAACATTATATCTTGATCAAATGTCTTTCTGAGTAATTTGTTCATGTAAATTTTATTATTCGTCAGTCGTAACATGAGGTATACGTCCACATGAAATAAATTGATAAATGGCCCATGTCGTAGAGTCATTTTCGTAGATTTTTTTAGTACAAAGTTTTTGGTAAAGTATTTTTTTGGTAAAGTATTGTTATGTCTGAAATAGTTAGGAAAATGTGAATTATTTTTTTATTTATTTCTTGTGACCTAAGATTTGCTCAATTTTTTTGAAAACAGGGCTGCTCAATTTGATCCACATGAGGATATTGTGTCACTTTTTCCTAACGATAATAAAACATTAAATATTTACAGTTTCTGTCAGTCTTTAGAATTACAGGGACCATCATTTATATTTATTTGTGAGCCATTCGCCTTCTATTAGGGATCAGAATTTGTGGGATGTTGAATTGTATTTCTGTGCGACAGCGTAAGTGATCACTAATTAAATATTTGATGCACACGTAATTAGTAGTAGGGGAAGTGCGTCAAAGGCGGTGACCCCAAGCAAGATGACCATCCTCGTACTTTTAAAATTATTGGTCTAATACAGCTTTGTAACTAATAGAACACAAATCCTTCGGAACCACACATCACGTATGTACTTATTATCTTAACTGTCAAAAATATCAAAAATTCAAAACAAAGATGAATAAACATGCTCGTAGATATATTTTTTGTCTGTATTTTTGTCTGTATTACTTTATGCCGATTCCAGCGTCGAGTATTTCTATTTCTCGTTAATTCATTGTGATGCTTAAGGTGTTCTTCGAAACCTGGCTAAAAAAACTTGAAAATCTATAACTTAATGAAAAAGTGTTCACTTCGAGTAAGATGGGTGCTTCCTTGATAAATTTTCTATAAAAATGATCTATCAATTGAGTTTTAGTAGGCAATGGACCATTCGTGGAGGAATTATTTTGTTAATTTGTAAAAGTCTCTTTCTCCATACGAATTCCTATATAAACATTAAACCTTGGGTACAGAAATATAGTTTGACCAATCGACCATAGAATTTGCACAATTTTTCTAAGACCTAAATGGAACCTTTAAGAAAAATTCAAAATTAATAAAGTTTTAGTTGGCTGATATTCTAACTCGTCTCGCCGCTAACATCTAAATTGGCGAAAGTGATACTGGTCGCAATTCTGACCTAAAATCATAAATCGCTCTCGTAGTTCTCATACCCAAAGCGTTTGAATACGTCAAATTCAACTTGTCAACACTCTACCTAGAGGACTTTAATGTTGCTGAAGTCTATATTTATACAAAGATTCGTTACGGCTAAACTTATTGTTCCAGCTTGTTTACCGAAAATGCCAAGAACTAAAAAGAAGACCTTGTTAAAGAAAACAGGATCAAGGCGCTCTTATGATAGAAAAAGGAATGAAAATAAAAATGAATCAACAGAGTGTCATAACAACATTGCAAAAGATGTATTATGTGGATTTGATAATAAAAAAATAATGCGTAAGAAAAAAAAGCAAGAAAATATAAAAGAAAAACGATGCGACTCCACATATAAAGAGAACGAGAAAAGGAAAAATATTGAGCGAATGCAACTATTACGTCGTAGAGATACCTTCTCCATGGAGCGAAGAAAGAACAAACAAAGGATGCAGATGAAACGAATTGAAGATAAGAATTATGCAATCCAAGAAAAAGTTAAAAACACTCAAAGGATTAAACGAAAGAGAGCTAGAGATGAAGATTATACAGCGCAGGAAAAAAGGAAAAATATAAAAAGAATGAAAATCATGAGAGAAGTAGAACATTATCAAGCTCAGGAGAAAATCAATAATACACGAAGGATGGAACGAACAAGAAACGAGGATGAAATTTATGCAATACAAGAGAGAGATAAAAATGCTATAAGAATGCAAAAGAAAAGAAAAAGTAATGAAGATTATATAACACAGGAAAAGGATAAAAACAAGCGGAGAATGAAAAGGAAAAGAACGGAGGATGATAGTTATGTAACCCAGGAGAAAATCAAAAATAACCGGAGGATGGAGAAAATGAGAACAGAGAATGAAGATTATAGAACACAGGAAAACGATAAAAACGGTCGAAGAATAAAAAGAAAAAGAGCGGATGATGAAAATTATGCTACTCAAGAGAAAATCAAAAACAATGAGAGGATTCAGAAAAAAAGGGCCGAGGATGAAGGTTATAAACGAAACGAAAGAATTACAAATAAAGATCGAATGAAAGTCATTCGTTCTGAACAAAACTACACACAGAAGGAGAACGAAGCTAACATCTTACGAATGCACACCTTACGCGATGAAAATTCGTACAGAGAATCGGAAAGAAATCATGATAGAATGGCCAAACGTGTTCAGCGAGGATGTGCAATTATTACTCATCGTAATACCGTGTACAACCATCTGAATGAAGACAAGTCAAATATACAATCACGATTACTGTTGAAATTTATTGAAAATAGGCAACAAGTTCCAAATTACATGTGCTGTTGTTGCGAAGGAGCCTTTTTTGAAGCAGGTGTTGTGAAAATTACTCGTGAAAAGGTAAAATTAAAACTGAAGATCAAAGCCCGATTCAGTGAATCGATAATCGACTCTCGAATTTTGAATAGTTATGATGAACGAATGCAAAATTATGCTTGTCATACATGCATCAGATATATAGAAAATGGGAAAGTACCAAAACTGGCGAGTAGCAATGGATTGAAATTACCTCTAGTACCTGAATGCTTAAAAATTCTTAACGATATTGAAGAGAGATTGCTGGCTCCATTTGTTCCATTTATGAAAGTTATTCTAATGTCCCACCGAGCTTCAAACCCGCAAGTAGGAATGAAAGGCAGCGTCGTATACATTCCTGTAGATGTGAATGAAATGATTTTATCGCTTCCAAGAAATCTTCACAATGTTAATATTATGGCAATTCCCGTAGATTTTAAAAGAAATCTAGGACATTCTTCCAGTTATCTCCGCGGATATGTTCGTCCAGAAGTACTCAAAAATGCGGCAAATTATTTGCGGAGCACAGAGCTGTACCAAAAATATGGCATAGAATTCGCAAATAATTTTTCGGATGAGTATGAAAATGACGCGAACATCGATGACTTAATCTCATTAAAAGATGGAAATGAAAATATTGCGTATGATGATGATATGGATAGTGAAAACGAATTTTACCAACAACTGAATGATGGAGATGATGAATGTCTCTTATTTGATTTCAACGAAATTGTGGCAAATAACTCAGTGGTTGTGATGGCCCCAGGGCAAAACCAGTGCCCCGTATCACCATACAGAAATCCTGACATAGAATATCTATGCTTTCCCAAGATTTTTGGGGGACAACCTCGGAAACTTCTTGATAAAAATATTACAATCTCAGACATTATTAAATGGGAAGTTCGATTTTTCGGAAATAAAATGGACCCCAAACGCGTATTATATTTAGCAAAAACTAAGCTGTTCCATGAAGCATTCAGCTCAATAAAAACTACGATGAGAAAAAAAACGAACGCGAGGGGAGTAACTGCTGTCGAAGCGTTAAACCCAAATTTCATAGCTGAATTGAGACAACATAATGATGGACTAAAATTTATGAACCACATACGCTGTACACCTGCTTATATGGAACATATTAAGAAAGTTGTCTTCGCGTTAATAAGACAACAAGGACCTCCCACATTTTTCGCCACATTTTCTCCTGTTGAGACCAACTGGCCAGAGCTAATTCAAGGATTAGTTCAATACACTTCTGGGGAAAAAATTTCGTTGCTATCAGCAATAAATATGTCCTACCAAGCAAAATCTAAGCTGGTGAATGATAATCCCATATTCTCTGCTATGTATTACAACAATAAAATTAAACAGCTGATGAAAACAATCAGAGAAGGAGGAATTTTTGAAGGACATGTAGTATCAGATTTTTTCCGGAGACGAGAATTCCAACAACGAGGATCGCCTCATGACCATGTCCTTCTGTGGGTGAAAGGAGCCCCCAAACTCGATTCAGACAATCCGGACAGTTTTGCTAAGGTTGTTGAATTTACCGATAAATTTATTAGTTGCCAATATGACGAAAAGAATCCATTTTGTAAATATCTTCGCCATAAACACACTGCAACTTGCAGTAAAGGCAAGCGTAACAAAAATTTATGTCGTTTCAATTTTCCAAAAATTGTTATGCCGAAAACAATGATTCTTGAGCCATTGCGCCCAGAAGAGAAAACTGTAAATGTTAAGGAAAATCTCAATAAAATCAGAGAATTAATGGACCAATTCTATACAAATAAAGAACGTGTTGATAAATCTTTCGAAGATATTTTGAGAGATCTTAAAATGACACAAGAGGCATATATAATAGCTGTAAGATGTTCTATTGGCAGATTAACAATATTTTACAAGCGAAGAAGCTGCGAAGTAGATATCAACACATACAATACAACAATCCTAAATTTAATGGAATCAAACGTTGATTTACAAATAGTTAAAGATGAGTATGGAGTCGCACAATATATTGTTGATTATGTTGCCAAAGCGGAATCTGGCTTGTCAAGAGGGTTAAAAAATCTGCAAACAGAATTGGATAAAGGAAACCAAAGTTTGCAAGAACGTTTTCGTTGTATTGCCAACAAATTTTTAAATAGCCATTTAATGTCAACATCCGAAGCTGTTTATCATTGCTTGGGAACTCCTCTCACTGAATTTAGTCGTGCGTCCATTTTTATAAACACTGGTAGACAAAATGACAGAGTGGTGTTTTTAAAATCTACCAAGGAGCTCCAGCAACTTGATCCCGATTCAACTCAAATTGTCGGAAAGGATGTCATTACCCATTACGCTGAGCGAATAGGACTAGTAAATGTATGCCTAGCGGAATATGCCGCTTACTATTTCCGTACTGCAAATAGACCACGAAAGGATAAAAATTTAGTTTCAGATGACGAGGCTGAAATTGAAGTGGAAAATCAGTTCGATCATCACCGTCGAACAAAGGTTCGAATAATCCGATATGTACGGTATAAACTTGGGCAAGACCCTGATAATTATTACCGGGAACAATTATTACTGTTCTATCCTTGGCGGAATGAAAATGATGAAATTGAATCAGTGAACTGGTATGAAACATTCGTTAAAAATACTGAAGAAATCGAAAGAAATCGTTCTAAACTATTTGCCTTGACAGATGATAAACTTGATAAAGCTATTCAAGCAGTTAATGTAAATAATATGCTACTAAAGGAAGAAGAAGCTGAAGAATTCGAAGCTGAAACAATTCCGAAAGACCAGGAAATTGATATTCTAGTGCAAGGCGGAATAGATCGCCCGAAAAAAAATGTACCTTTTACATACTCTGCGCCTCCAAAAGTAGATGTGGTTAACCTTTTCGATACTATAAGTAAATTGAACTCACGACAGTTGGAGATACTTATGCATGTATTTAAATGCTTTACAACTCGCAAGTTACCTCTAAGAATATTCATTTCTGGGTCTGCTGGGGTTGGTAAAAGTATGGTAATATCAGCAATATTCCAACTTGTTACATACCACTTGGAATACATGAATACAAATACAAAAGATCAAAGCTTGGATTCTGTCAAGGTATTACTATGTGCCTTTTCAGGAAAAGCAGCTTTCTTGATTGGAGGCAACACTTTGCATTCTGCCTTTGCTCTTCCATTACAGGAAAGTGCTAATATGCCTGACTTGCCGATGGATATTGCCAACAACTTAAGACAACAATTAATGTATTGTAAACTTATAGTAATAGACGAAATATCTATGGTAGGAAGTACAATATTTGGTCGGATTGATACTAGATTACGTCAAATCTTTGGGGTGAACGATAGTTTTGGAGGAATGTCAGTAATCACGGTTGGCGATTTTCTTCAGTTATCGCCGGTTAAAGATTCGTCAATTTTTAGTGTTCCAAAACATAGTTTGATTAGGATGGAACTCTCACCACTTTGGGATGAATTTCAATTTTACGAGCTTACAGAAGTGATGCGGCAAAAAGATGATAGAAGCTTTGCTCTTGCACTCAATAACTTTGCTCGTGGAGAAATGACTGATGAAGATATTGACTTAATCAGAACTCGAGAAGTCGAAGAAAACGATGTACCGGACACTGCAATAAGACTATATTACACCAATGCAGATGTTGAGAAATATAATGACAAAAGAATTACAGCCTCATCTTCAATTGAAATTGAGTGCGTTGCCATCGATATTATAACTGGAAATCTCAAAAACCAACAAAAAAATATTAAGCTAGAAATGTGGAAAAGAAAGCCTACTAAAGATTGTGGAGGTTACCATACAAACTACGTTTAAAACTTGGAATTAAATACATGATTACAGCAAATCTAGATGTATCTGATGGCCTTGTTAATGGTGCTACTGGTGTGCTAGAGGAGGTATATCATGATCCAGGAACGAATAAACCGAAAATTGCATTCCTAAGTTTTTCATCCAAACTTGTTGGAAAAAAAATTCGCGCGCGATATAACGACTTTATGATAAATGCTGGAATTAATACTTCATGGACGCCGATCATTAGAAAACAGTATAACCTTACTACCCATTTTCAAAGAGATTACCAACTGGTACGTGATCAATTTTCTCTGGTTCCTTGCGAGGCGTTAACAATTCATAAAAGCCAAGGGCAGACTTATGCTAACGTTTGTGTCGATTTCCGGAAATCTTGCAACTTAACCCGTCAGTTAGTGTATGTAGCGCTAAGTCGTGTATCGAAGCTTTCCGGCTTATATATATTGGGTAGGTTTTTCGGAAATATGAAAAGTAACAATACAATTGAAGCAAGTTTAAAGGAAATGCGAAGATTGCGATCGGAACGACAATTAAGTCTGGCATTCAACAACTTGACAAATGTAGATGGATTGGTAATATCTTATTTAAATGTCCGATCCTTACGTACAAGTATTAAACATATAATTTCTGATAAGTGGTATTTGAGGTGCGATGTTTTAGTATTCTCGGAAACTTGTACATATTCGAATGAAAAAATCATCATTCCTGGATTTGAACTCATTTATCGTTCTGATACACTTGGTCATCCTGAATATGTGAAGAAAAATATCGCAAAAGGTGTCATGTGTTTTGGAAAAGCAAACTTGAAAATGACAAACATTGAACCAGTAATATACTACAAACCGAACAAAGGAAAATATCATAGTCATATAGATTTAGTACACATGGATTTGAATGGAGTATCAATCATTACTGGATATAAATCACCAAAAGCTAGCTTTTCTGACTTCAAAGCTCAGCTAACGAAAATTAATAACTTCGAGAAACAGCTAACTATAATTATGGGCGATTTTAACTTCAATATTAATGACACTACAAGTGATGACGTGATGCAATTCAAATCTTTAATGCAAACTATGAAATTGACGGATAGTTTAACTGAAGCTACAACTATTCTTGGATCAAGACTAGACGTTCTATATTCTAACATCAATGAGCTGAAGGCTGGTGTATATGAATGCTATTTTTCTGATCACAAACCAATATTTTGTATAATACCAGAGAGGGAGAAAATTAATATTAATTCATCTGTGTTCAGAGGTATACCAAAAAATGATCACAGGGCTTCTGTAAGTAGTTGCTCAAGGGACATTTTATCTGGTAAAATAGCTTGCATGTCAGTGCAGTGCAGTGATAGTGATTTGAGCATTGTTGACCAAGATTTACATACAAAGGTTCTCGAGTGGTCGACTGAATCAGTCGAATCGGTATCAACTTTCCATAATTTTGACCAAGATGCAAGTAATTTGCTATTTGATTATCTTGATACATTAGACGTTTGGAATGGATCATGCATAGAAGAGATAAAACAGCTGCTTAAACCATACCATCGCTGTATAGATTTAAATTCACAATATTTTAAAACAGCTCGATTGCAAGTATATAATGCTGAACGTGATACATTATTCTCAGAGCAAATCCTGCCAAACTTTCGAGAAATCCCAATCACTGGTGACGGCAATTGCCAGTTCAATTCTATCTCGTATGCTCTAACTGGAAATGAGAGTTTCTCTGGCGATTTACGCATTTTAGCATTTAAAAGTGTCATAGAAAATATACAATTTTTCTCATCATTGCATTCAAGTGGTTTTATGGAAACCGATAGTATGGTAATGTTGTTGAAACTTTGTTGTGGTAATGGTCAATGGGGTAATCAAGATTCGTTATTTGCTCTGTGCATGAAACTTGAACGATGCATTTATGTTCTCGAAAAGACTGAGATAGCTTATAAAATGTATGTTATTAAACCGCGTGTTTCCTGTGCATCTCCTATAGTGCTACATCTTCGTAACGCTGGTTCTGGAAATGCTCATTATAATCTTATGCTTCCAATACAAGAAAACGTTACCTATGATTTTATCAATCTCGAGACATATGATTTGGCTAATTTGTTTACACACTGAAACATTACAAAACATAAAAAAATAAGTTCAAATAAAATGGCTCACTAGCTAAAGACTACTAAATTAGTAGAAGAGGCTGAATAAGAATTTTCATATTAGCTTAAATCTTCTACAATAGAGGTGGCTGAGTGTGCACATACCTTATTGAACGGTGCATATATCTTCTCGAAAAGACTGGCAGAGCTTATAAAATTTATGTTATTAAACCATGCGTTTCTTGTGCATCTCCTACAGTGTTACATATTCGTAGCACTGAAAGAATACAAGAAAACGTTACCTTTGATTTCATAAACCTTGAGACATCTATGAAATAAAAATACGTTGACATAAAAATGCACACTAGCTTTAGACTTCAAAAATTAGTAGAAGAGGCTGAATAAGAATTTCCATATTAGCTTAAATCTTCTACAATAGAGGTGGCTGAGTGTGCACATACCAACGCATTTTCCACCCATATTCATATCACCAAACACTGTCGTGCCTGGTCAAACCATTAAGAAATTGGCACGAAATCCCGAATGATTTCTGAATGTATTCCAGCTGTATAAAGTTGGCATCGAATTTTTCTTTGACCTGGAATTCATTCAGAAATCAATCAGGATTCCGAATCAATTTCTGAATGTATGGTTGGGGATGCGTTATTGGTTATGGTGGTAGTTTATGAGGCTGAATATCAGTACTAGCTAATTTCTTCAACTGAACCAATGATTTTATGCTAGCAAAATATTCATGCACATGAGTTGAAAAAAGAAACTGTATGTAGAAAGATCAGTAGTTTAGATTATAGATTCATGTTGTAGTTTTCTCAAATATAGATCTCTCTTATACTCATGCTTATGCTTGTGTTGTAGTTTTCTCAAATATACTGTATTTGTGTTTACTTGTGTTAAAGTTTTCTAAAGAGTGTATCCCAGTAAGTCAAGCTGATATTCTGACTCAACCCAGGCCATGTGACGTTGCCAAAAAACTCGATGAATACATATGGCCTCCGTTAAGCCAAACCGAACTGAGCGCCATAATTTTTCTCTAGCATTTTGCATGTTAAAATGAATTTTTAGATAACTTACCATTAACGTTAAGTTGAGGAACACTTATTTGCTTTCTTTTGCTATTTGTGTTCCCTAAAATAAATAGATGTGGGTCTTGCTAATGCTATTTTGGATGCGAAAGCGTTTTTAGACCATGTATTTCAAAATGGCGCTTGGTCTCTTTGGCCTAACACAGGCCATATCGTGTTTGATGATCCTCGTTTATTTCAAGATTAACGTGGGTTCGGATGCAACACATGAACTCTCAAGAGAACACACTATCGAAACTTGTTAAACGATATTCGTTCGCTTCATTTTTCGTCGTTATGTTAGACACTTTTGCAAACTTATCCCTATTTCCTGTGTTCCTATCCTTGCATGTAACTCCGCCAGTATATATTTCTCTGTAGTGTACTATTTGGAATGCATGATTTAGCAATCAAGTGAGTAAATAGCATAGTATTGAGAAATGTAACTGCCGGTCGCAAGCCCGAATAAAGGAGGAGTGATGCATTTCTGTTGTCTTTCACCAATGAGAGATTTTCTTTGATTACTTTTTCTTTTGTTCATTACTCGTTCGTTTCGACATTTACTACTAAACTCTTCGTATAATATTCTAGTGAAAACTGTCGGTTTTCGATATGAACTGAAAAATTAGCGCAAAGTCGTAATAATCGAAAGAGAAAATAAACAAAGAGAGGCTCTCAATGTTACTTACGATTTAATCTAAAGTTTTTCCAGAATAATTCGAACCGATTAGTTCTCTTCTGTAGTTATCAGATAAGGCGTGAACTTCTTTTCTACGGATTCTCTCATTCGACAAGGTTCTAGTTTTGATCCTTCAGCAAGCATTCTCTCGATATCTGGTAACCTTTTATTCCCCGATCGATAACAGCAGCAATATTTGATTCAATGTTACTCGACATTGGGCAAGTATACCAGTAAAGTATTTATTTTGATGCGCTACTCATTTTACTGAGTAATGTTTGTTTTAAACCATGATTAGTGTCAAACGAGTGTGTAGTCATTGACGAGTAACATTACGCCTTATTATTGTTAATGGGGTTCCAGTTCAGCCGGAATTTAAATTTCAGGTTGCTTTGACGCAGAAAAAGATAACGGTCGCCTAGCAATAAATAAAACAAACTGTTTCGTTGCATCGGCCAGATAGGTAGTGTTTTTCTACGAACCGGTGATTTTTGCAACTTTAAGAAGGTTACGGGTAAGTCTCTTCTTAAAACCGGATCTCAGAGTGAAATTCTCTTTCCCTTTCTGGTTTGGTGTAGATTTATTCAAGATGAGTGAGCAAGAGATGGATATGCTGGACATAGAAGATGATCTAGTGGAGTTGTGCGAGGAGCAGAACGAAGAGCAGCGGAAGAAAATGAGCATTAAACAACAACAACCGCAACATCAGCAGCAACAACAACAGCCACAACATCAGCAACAACAGCAGCAAAAACAACAGCCACGACAACAGCAACAACAGCAGCAACAACGGCAGCAACAAAAACAGCAGCAACAACAACAGAATAACAATCGTCGGAAGCAACGAAACCAGCGTGACCAACGTGACCAACGGAACCAAGATCGGGCACGTGGAATTAGCCTGGTAAATATGTGCATATTTAACTCTAAGGCAAAATACTTATGTCATCTAAATTCACAGGAAACTCGTATGGAAACGTTCGAGCGACTCGCTCGTCGTACAACTGCTCTCGGAAAGAGCGTACGACGAGCAATTGAGGCAGAGCGGTTGCCCGGCCACCGTATGTATGACATTATATTTAATTTGATTTTCATTAATATTCCCTATTTCTTGCAGTCATTTTGGGATACATGAACCGATATAAAAATGTTTGTAAAAATATGGATTATGAGCTTAATAAAGAATGAAATTAATAAATAAAAATTAACCTGTCGTATTCCATTTGATTCAATTCGGCGAGATTCGAAAATATTTGTGTGCGTTTATGTGTGTATGTGGGGGCATATTCTAGAACTAAAGCCACATCGGTTCTTCGGTGATGACTGAACCAATTTTCACTAACCTAGTCTCAAATGAAAGGTATAGTATGCGGCAGGGAGTATCACCCCTCCATTTACACCCCTATCTCCTTCCTACAACAAACCACCTCCCTCCCACACCATGGCATGGGTGGGAGGGAGGTGGTTTGTTGTAGGAAGTGTGTCCCCCTCCCATTCCCACTAAAAGCCCACCCACCACCCAGCATTCCAAAACATGTTATCATGTAGACAAAATTGAACTCATGTCTGCTGATTGAATATTATATTTGTATTTTTGAAGTGTGTCAGCCTTGACATGTTGCTCATCAGGTTCGTGGCAGTCGTGCATATGTATATACGTGCCAAGTATGATAAGAATGTGTCATTTCCACATTTATATTGAACATAACCAGCTTTATTAAATGATTATTATTAAAATAAATTAAAATTATTAAATGATATATGAGAAAGGCACAATTACACCACTAGGTGGATTAAAACAGGTTTTTATTCATTTTGTCAATTCACTTCATTTTGTTTATTTGGTTCGTTTGTTTCATTTATTCATTTAATTTATTTTTTATTCATTTTATTTTCTTTGTTCATTTCATTCATTTTATTAATTTGAACCCTTAAATTAAATTGATTCATTTGATTCATTTAATTCATTTTGTTCATATCTTTAATTTTATTCATTTCAGGTTCAGTCATTCCATTTATTTATTTCATTCAATTTGTTAGTTTGAGTCAATTCATTCTATTAATTTTACACTTATTTCTAAATATAGTCTAAATTTTCATTAATTAAGCTAATATAATTTGATTCGTGTATTTTATAGTTTTGATTTACTACTTCGCATGAGTTCTGTAAACTAATGAATGATCCAACAGTGATATGTGTAAGAAATGTCTCATCTCACTGCTAGGTGGATTAGATCGGTTTTTAATCCACATAGCGGTGCAATTATGCCTTTCTCAATCATGAACAGGAGAATTATTGAGTTGTTCATATTCATTAAAAACTTTCAAATGTATATATTACATTTTTGTTATACATGACAAGACAACTATATACAAGAAAAGAAATCATTATTCGAGTTATAAAATTTTATAAAAGAAAAACCAGCCACGGCAATATTAAATTGAAATATTGAGAAAGGCAAAAGGGGCAAAATCGGCAAAGTCCCAAAAAGTCAATTTTTATGAAATTTGTTTTTTAGAGATAACATAAAATCTCGACGTTTCATGCATTTTAAAGATGTTTGGCATCAAAAATACGAATTCGATTTCTGATATTTCATGGGGTCCCCGCTTTGAAAAAAATTTTGAGTTCCGGCTTATATGGGAATTTCAAATGTGACCGGACGGTTCAGTCTATATTTCCGGAACCATATAAGCGATCCGTACGAAATAAGCATTTATAGGCATCTGGGAGTATAATATAGCTATCATTTGGGACTAAGTTTGTGAAAATCGGCCCAACCATTTCCGGGAAACTGATAAGAGTTTGCTAGATTTGAAAGATGGGCGCTTTTCCCGGGCACTTCCGGAACTGTCTATGGTGGTCAATGTAGTCAACGAAAGTTTGTTTGGCCGTCGGTGACCTAGAACTGCAAATTTAAGTTGTTTGAGAGACATTTTAGCGAAATTTTTACCTTTTTTGCTTTCATCGGAGTATCGGTTTGAATCACAATTTGCTATGTGATCGCACGCCACAACCAGGGTTACCATACTCACAGATTTTTTTGTAATGTCACAGATTTTTTTCATAATTTTTGATCACAGATTTTTTTACACAGATGACAGATTTTTGGCATTTTGATGAAAATTTCACAGATTTTCACAGATTTTTGAAAACATTGTGATTTTTCACAGATTTTTTGAAAATTTATCACAGATTTCCACAGATTTTTTTCCTTTTTTAGTCATCACAGATGGTAAAAAGTTTTTTTTGATCGAAACACAGATTTCAATGTGGCATCCCTGGCCACAACCCGTAACTCCGGAATCGGAAGTCGGTTAGGGATAATATTTAATAACCATTTACGGGGACGCAACATCTTTCATTTGAGACTAAGTTTGGTCGATTCGGTCTAGCCATCTCCGAGAAACCGATGTGACTGTTTTTCTGAATTTGGATACTTCCACCGGGACTTCCGGAACCGATGATGGTGGCCAATGTGACCAAAAAGACGTTTAATGGCTGTTAATGACCTAGTACTACAAATCGAAGCAGTTGTGGTCACATTTTGGAAAAATTTTCACCATTATACATTCATTGCAGAATTTATTAAAATCGACATTTTCTTCGTGATCGTACTCATCACCCTGTAATTCCGGAACCGAAAGTCGGATCCATTAGAAATTTCAATAGCAGCATATGGGAGCGTTGCACCTTTCATTTGGGGTTAATTTTGTGAAAATCGGTTCAGCCGTCTCTGAGAAAAGTGAGTGAGATTGTGTTCGCGTACACACACAGACACACATACACACACATACATACACATAGACATTTGCCGAACTCGACGAGCTGAATCGAATGGTATATGTCACTCGGCCCTCCGGGCCTCCGTTGAGAAGTCGGTTTTCAGAGCAATTGCAATACCTTTCTATTGAGAAAGGCAAAAAGAGAAGTGAGATTGAATAAAAAGCGAGTTTAGGAAGAACATAAAAACAAGCAAGTAAAAAAAAATTCACGAAGAACAGAAATAAAGGGCACTGCAGTTGTTATCTGATATCAGAGCATCCCCCGTCGATCACGTTCATCTTATCAGGTCGATCGAGAAATATAATTGTCATATAGGTAGAATGTGCAACAACGTGGTGCGACTGAATTCGATAAATTTGCATTATAGCTATATAGCTGAAAATTAAATTGATCCACATAGTGTACCGCAACGATTGAATTATTAATTAGAAGTATATAGAGAGGTAAAAAGTTACAGCAATTGTACCAAGGTGAAACAAATGTAATGAATTTCTCTTGATTTAGTTTATAGGTTATACCTGTTGATTACGCTGAGTCACAATCGGTGATCATTAGTAGTCTCACGATAAGACGTAAGATGTACCATTTTGATTAAATTAAAACATTAATATTGTGCCTATTCTGCTCAGTAATAATTGCAAGGTGCCTAATACCCGTAGGTCCATCAGATAAACTGCCTACAACGCGCAATCAATGTAAGCAAGATAGGTGACCTTGCATTTCCACTTTCTAATAAAACACTTACAAATTATAGGTAATTTGTAACCGTTCTGCAAATATACGAATTGAATAAAGCAGTTTACAATACAGAAAGGCGTTAGAAATTTGGTGAGACCACAGCAGTGTAAAAACCAATCCAATCTAAAACTAATGATGTAAATGTAATGAATTAACCCACAATTCAAATACATAGCAAAAAACCTGTTTTAATCCACCTAATGGTGTCATTGTGCCTTTCTCATTTATCCAATAACAAGTTATGATCAATATATTTGCGAAAATGTCTATTACATTCTTATTACACTTTGCACATATTTACAAGAGCACGAGTGCCACTAACCTGATGAGCAACATGTTGACGATGACGTCCTTGGAACAAAAAATATAATATTTAAGTGGATAAATCAACATGAATTGAATGTTGTCTTCGTGTTAACACAATTTTGAGAGAAACCTAGTTGATGAAAATGGATTCAGTCATCACCGAATCCGATGTGACTTTAAATCTGGAATATGCCCGGTACCTTATTTCGGTTTAAACTCCTATGTAACCGTAGTAACTCCGGAATCAAAAGTCAGATCTCAATGAAATTCAATAGCAGTCAATGGGTGTATTGTATTTATCATTTGAAACCAAGTTTGTAAAAATCAGTTAAGAATTTGCTGAGAAATAGGTGTGATATTATCATACGAACTTTGATAGTTCCCCGAGAATATCAAGAACCGTCATAGGTGGCCAATATTTGTTTTGTTTTGATTATAGAGGTTTTAACCTTAGGGTCATTCGCCTCTTTGTCGGGTTAGAGAAATCTCTAACCCTATGTGCGGGGTTGGGAATTGAACGCAGGTGAGCTAGGTACAAGGCAATTGATTTACCAACTACTCTATCTCCACCCCCCTAAGTGGCGGCCAATATGGCCAAAACTACTTTGATTGGTCTTTAGGGATCTAGGCCCACTAATCCAAGTAATGTTAAATCCGTTTCAATATGTATTGCATCATTTGGACATCTTCATGTTGCAAGTTTATATAGGAATTTGCTATGTGGCTGCAGTCTTTAGCCCGTAATTCCGGAACCGGAAGTAGGATCAACAAAAATACAATAGCAGCTTGTGGGAGCGTTAGAACCGTTCATTTGAAACTAAGTTTGTGCAAATCGGTTCAGCTATCTCTAAGAAAATTGAGCGATTTTATTTGATACACACATGCACACACAGACATTTTGCGGTCTCGACGAATTGAATCGAATAGTAATGTGACACTTGGCCCTCTTGGACTCAAATGGCAGGTCGATTTTTGAAGCGATCCTAATATGTATAGTCAAAAATCATTTATATTTCCAAACCAAACTACTTTCACATCGGTATTAGAGTAGATTTGTTTCGTAATCACGTATTTGATAGGTCGATTGATTTGAGGTATCAACTAATAAAAGTATTACTGTTCGTGAAATCTTTGTTCTGGTTGTAGCTTCGCCAAACGGTTGACTGCTTATCATTTTAGTTTAGCTGTGTAAAAATTTTTACAAGAACAAGGTAAGCATGTTTGTTTATATTCAAGATGATGCTGTTCGAATAATACTTCTAACATTGATAGTATTAGTTCAGTTGGACGAATCCTGAAGCTGACAAGTCCATACAAGTAACAAATAATGTTATAACTAGTGTATTAGGAAAAGATTGAAGAGTTAAAATAACTCATTTGCTCCTTTTATAAACTGGCTGTCCAGAAATGGACGAAAGCAAACAGAACAAAAGCGAATATGGTTTTGCCTTTCTCAATAGAAAGGTATTGCGATTGCTCTGAAAACCGACTATTTAACGGAGGCCCGGAGGGCCGAGTGACATATACCATTCGATTCAGTTCGTCGAGTTCGGCAAATGTCTGTGTGTGTATGTATGTGTGTATGTATGTATGTGCGTGTGTATGTGTGTGTGTATGTGACCAAAAATGTCACTCATTTTTCTCAGAGATGGCTGAACCGATTTTGACAAACTTAGTCTCAAATGAAAGGTGCAACGTTCCCATAGGCTGCTATTGAATTTCTAATGGATCCGACTTCTGGTTCCGGAATTACAGGGTGATAAGTACGAACACGCAGAAAATGTCGATTTTAATAAATTCTGCAATGAATGTATAAAGGTGAAAAATTTTTCAAAATATGACCACAACTGCTTCGATTTGTAGTATTAGGTCACTAACATCCATTAAAAGTCTATTTGGCCACATTGGCCACCATCCTCGATTCCGGAAGCCCCGGCGGAAGTATCTAAATTCAGAATAACAGTCACATCGGTTTCTCGGAGATGGCTAGACCGATTCGACTAAACTTGGCCTCAAATGAAAGGTATTGCGTCCCCGTAAATGGCTATTTAATTTCATCCCGATACGACTTCCGGTTCCGGAGTTACAGGTTGTGGCGTGCGATCACATAGGAAATTGTGATTCAAACCGATACTCCGATGAAAGCAAAAAAGGTAAAAATTTCGCTAAAATGTCTCTCAAACAACTTAAATTTGCTGTTCTAGGTCACCGACGGCCAACCAAACTTTCGTTGACTACATTGACCACCATAAACGGTTCCGGAAGTGCCCGGGAAATCAGTTTCCCGGAAATGGTTGGGCCGATTTTCACAAACTTAGTCCCAAATGATAGCTATAATATCCCCATAGATGTCTATAAAATTTCGTACGGATCGCATATATGGTTCCGGAAATATAGACTAAACCGTCCGGTCACATATGAAATTCCCATATAAGCCGGAACACAATTTTTTTTTCAAAGGGAGGACCTCATGAAATTTCAGAAATCGAATTCGTATTTTTGATGCCAAACATCTTTAAAATGCATGAAACGTCGAGATTTTATGTTATCTCGAAATTTTTTTTTTTATGAAAATCGACTTTTTGGGACTTTGCCGATTTTGCACCTTTTTGCCTTTCTCAATAGAAAGGTATTGCAATTGCTCTGAAAACCGACTTTTTAACGGAGGCCCGGAGGGCCGAGTGACATATACCATTCGATTCAGTTCGTCGAGTTCGGCAAATGTCTGTGTGTGTATGTATGTGTGTATGTATGTATGTGTGTGTGTATGTGTGTGTGTATGTGACCAAAAATGTCACTCATTTTTCTCAGAGATGGCTGAACCGATTTTGACAAACTTAGTCTCAAATGAAAGGTGCAACGTTCCCATAGGCTGCTATTGAATTTCTAATGGATCCGACTTCCAGTTCCGGATTTACAGGGTGATAAGTACGAACACGCAGAAAATGTCGATTTTAATAAATTCTGCAATGAATGTATAAAGGTGAATTTTTTTTTCAAAATATGACCACAACTGCTTCGATTTGTAGTATTAGGTCACTAACATCCATTCAAAGTCTATTTGGCCACATTGGCCACCATCATCGGTTCCGGAAGCCCCGGCGGAAGTATCTAAATTCAGAATAACAGTCACATCGGTTTCTCGGAGATGGCTAGACCGATTCGACTAAACTTGACCTCAAATGAAAGGTATTGCGTCCCCGTAAATGGCTATTTAATTTCATCCCGATACGACTTCCGGTTCCGGAGTTACAGGTTGTGGCGTGCGATCACATAGGAAATTGTGATTCAAACCGATACTCCGATGAAAGCAAAAAAGGTAAAAATTTCGCTAAAATGTCTCTCAAACAACTTAAATTTGCTGTTCTAGGTCACCGACGGCCAACCAAACTTTCGTTGACTACATTGACCACCATAAACGGTTCCGGAAGTGCCCGGAAAAGCGGCCATCTTTCAAAATTTACGAACTCACATCAGTTTCCCGGAAATGGTTGGGCCGATTTTCACAAATGATAGCTATAATATCCCCATAGATGTCTATAAAATTTCGTACGGATCGCTTATATGGTTCCGGAAATATAGACTAAACCGTCCGGTCACATGAAATTCCCATATAAGCTGGAACTCAATTTTTTTTTCAAAGGGGGGACCTCATGAAATTTCAGAAATCGAATTCGTATTTTTGATGCCAAACATCTTTAAAATGCATGAAACGTCGAGATTTTATGTTCTCTCGAAAAAATTTTTTTTATGAAAATCGACTTTTTGGGACTTTGCCGATTTCGCACCTTTTTGCTTTTCTCAATAGAAAGGTATTGCAATTGCTCTGAAAACCGACTTTTTAACGGAGGCCCGGAGGGCCGAGTGACATATACCATTCGATTCAGTTCGTCGAGTTCGGCAAATGTCTGTGTGTGTATGTATGTGTGTATGTATGTATGTGTGTGTATGTGTGTGTATGTGACCAAAAATGTCACTCATTTTTCTCAGAGATGGCTGAACCGATTTTGACAAACTTAGTCTCAAATGAAAGGTGCAACGTTCCCATAGGCTGCTATTGAATTTCTAATGGATCCGACTTCCAGTTCCGGAATTACAGGGTGATAAGTACGAACACGCAGAAAATGTCGATTTTAATAAATTCTGCAATGAATGTATAAAGGTGAATTTTTTTTCAAAATATGACCACAACTGCTTCGATTTGTAGTATTAGGTCACTAACATCCATTCAAAGTCTATTTGGCCACATTGGCCACCATCCTCAGTTCCGGAAGCCCCGGCGGAAGTATCTAAATTCAGAATAACAGTCACATCGGTTTCTCGGAGATGGCTAGACCGATTCGACTAAACTTGGCCTCAAATGAAAGGTATTGCGTCCCCGTAAATGGCTATTTAATTTCATCTCGATCCGACTTCCGGTTCCGGAGTTACAGGTTGTGGCGTGCGATCACATAGCAAATTGTGATTCAAACCGATACTCCGATGAAAGCAAAAAAGGTAAAAATTTCGCTAAAATGTCTCTCAAACAACTTAAATTTGCTGTTCTAGGTCACCGACGGCCAACCAAACTTTCGTTGACTACATTGACCACCATAAACGGTTCCGGAAGTGCCCGGGAAAAGCGGCCATCTTTCAAAATTTACGAACTCACATCAGTTTCCCGGAAATGGTTGGGCCGATTTTCACAAACTTAGTCCCAAATGATAGCTATAATATCCCCATAGATGTCTATAAAATTTCGTACGGATCGCATATATGGTTCCGGAAATATAGACTAAACCGTCCGGTCACATATGAAATTCCCATATAAGCCGGAACTCAAATTTTTTTTTTCAAAGGGGGGACCTCATGAAATTTCAGAAATCGAATTCGTATTTTTGATGCCAAACATCTTTAAAATGCATGAAACGTCGAGATTTTATGTTATCTCGAAAATTTTTTTTTTATAAAAATCGACTTTTTGGGACTTTGCCGATTTTGCACCTTTTTGCCTTTCTCAATAGAAAGGTATTGCAATTGCTCTGAAAACCGACTTTTTAACGGAGACCCGGAGGGCCGAGTGACATATACCATTCGATTCAGTTCGTCGAGTTCGGCAAATGTCTGTGTGTATGTATGTGTGTATGTATGTATATGTGTGTGTATGTGACCAAAAATGTCACTCATTTTTCTCAGAGATGGCTGAACCGATTTTGACAAACTTAGTCTCAAATGAAAGGTGCAACGTTTCCATAGGCTGCTATTGAATTTCTAATGGATCCGACTTCCGGTTCCGGATTTACAGGGTGATAAGTACGAACACGCAGAAAATGTCGATTTTAATAAATTCTGCAATGAATGTATAAAGGTGAAATTTTTTTCAAAATATGACCACAACTGCTTCGATTTGTAGTATTAGGTCACTAACATCCATTCAAAGTCTATTTGGCCACATTGGCCACCATCATCGGTTCCGGAAGCCCCGGCGGAAGTATCTAAATTCAGAATAACAGTCACATCGGTTTCTCGGAGATGGCTAGACCGATTCGACTAAACTTGGCCTCAAATGAAAGGTATTGCGTCCCCGTAAATGACAATTTAATTTTATCCCGATCCGACTTCCGGTTCCGGAGTTACAGGTTGTGGCGTGCGATCACATAGCAAATTGTGATTCAAACCGATACTCTGATGAAAGCAAAAAAGGTAAAAATTTCGCTAAAATGTCTCTCAAACAACTTAAATTTGCTGTTCTAGGTCACCGACGGCCAACCAAACTTTCGTTGACTACATTGACCACCATAAACGGTTCCGGAAGTGCCCGGGAAAAGCGGCCATCTTTCAAAATTTACGAACTCACATCAGTTTCCCGGAAATGTTTGGGCCAATTTTCACAAACTTAGTCCCAAATGATAGCTATAATATCCCCATAGATGTCTATAAAATTTCGTACGGATCGCTTATATGGTTCCGGAAATATAGACTAAACCGTCCGGTCACATGAAATTCCCATATAAGCTGGAACTCAATTTTTTTTTCAAAGGGGAGACCTCATGAAATTTCAGAAATCGAATTCGTATTTTTGATGCCAAACATCTTTAAAATGCATGAAACGTCGAGATTTTATGTTATATCGAAAATTTTTTTTTTATAAAAATCGACTTTTTGGGACTTTGCCGATTTCGCACCTTTTTGCCTTTCTCAATAGAAAGGTATTGCGATTGCTCTGAAAACCGACTATTTAACGGAGGCCCGGAGGGTCGAGTGACATATATCATTCGATTCAGTTCGTCGAGTTCGGCAAATGTCTGTGTGTGTGTATGTATGTGTGTATGTATGTATGTGTGTGTATGTGTGTGTATGTGACCAAAAATGTCACTCATTTTTCTCAGAGATGGCTGAACCGATTTTGACAAACTTAGTCTCAAATGAAAGGTGCAACGTTCCCATAGGCTGCTATTGAATTTCTAATGGATCCGACTTCCGGTTCCGGAATTACAGGGTGATAAGTACGAACACGCAGAAAATGTCGATTTTAATAAATTCTGCAATGAATGTATAAAGGTGAAAATTTTTCCAAAATATGACCACAACTGCTTCGATTTGTAGTATTAGGTCACTAACATCCATTCAAAGTCTATTTGGCCACATTGGCCATCATCCTCGATTCCGGAAGCCCCGGCGGAAGTATCTAAATTCAGAATAACAGTCACATCGGTTTCTCGGAGATGGCTAGACCGATTCGACTAAACTTGGCCTCAAATGAAAGGTATTGCGTCCCCGTAAATGGCTATTTAATTTCATCCCGATCCGACTTCCGGTTCCGGAGTTACAGGTTGTGGCGTGCGATCACATAGCAAATTGTGATTCAAACCGATACTCCGATGAAAGCAAAAAAGGTAAAAATTTCGCTAAAATGTCTCTCAAACAACTTAAATTTGCTGTTCTAGGTCACCGACGGCCAACCAAACTTTCGTTGACTACATTAACCACCATAGACGGTTCCGGAAGTGCCCGGGAAAAGCGGCCATCTTTCAAAATTTACGAACTCACATCAGTTTCCCGGAAATGGTTGGGCCAATTTTCACAAACTTAGTCCCAAATGATAGCTATAATATCCCCATAGATGTCTATAAAATTTCGTACGGATCGCTTATATAGTTCCGGAAATATAGACTAAACCGTCCGGTCACATATGAAATTCCCATATAAGCCGGAACTCAATTTTTTTTTCAAAGGGGGGACCTCATGAAATTTCAGAAATCGAATTCGTATTTTTGATGCCAAACATCTTTAAAATGCATGAAACGTCGAGATTTTATGTTATCTCGAAAAAATTTTTTTTATAAAAATCGACTTTTTGGGACTTTGCCGATTTTGCACCTTTGTGCCTTTCTCAATAGAAAGGTATTGCAATTGCTCTGAAAACCGACTTTTTAACGGAGACCCGGAGGGCCGAGTGACATATACCATTCGATTCAGTTCGTCGAGTTCGGCAAATGTCTGTGTGTGTGTATGTATGTATGTGTGTGTGTATGTGACCAAAAATGTCACTCATTTTTCTCAGAGATGGCTGAACCGATTTTGACAAACTTAGTCTTAAATGAAAGGTGCAACGTTCCCATAGGCTGCTATTGAATTTCTAATGGATCCGACTTCCGGTTCCGGATTTACAGGGTGATAAGTACGAACACGCAGAAAATGTCGATTTTAATAAATTCTGCAATGAATGTGTAAAGGTGAAATTTTTTTCAAAATATGACCACAACTGCTTCGATTTGTAGTATTAGGTCACTAACATCCATTCAAAGTCTATTTGGCCACATTGGCCACCATCATCGGTTCTGGAAGCCCCGGCGGAAGTATCTAAATTCAGAATAACAGTCACATCGGTTTCTCGGAGATGGCTAGACCGATTCGACTAAACTTGGCCTCAAATGAAAGGTATTGCGTCCCCGTAAATGACAATTTAATTTCATCCCGATCCGACTTCCGGTTCCGGAGTTACAGGTTGTGGCGTGCGATCACATAGCAAATTGTGATTCAAACCGATACTCCGATGAAAGCAAAAAAGGTAAAAATTTCGCTAAAATGTCTCTCAAACAACTTAAATTTGCTGTTCTAGGTCACCGACGGCCAACCAAACTTTCGTTGACTACATTGACCACCATAAACGGTTCCGGAAGTGCCCGGGAAAAGCGGCCATCTTTCAAAATTTACGAACTCACATCAGTTTCCCGGAAATGGTTGGGCCGATTTTCACAAACTTAGTCCCAAATGATAGCTATAATATCCCCATAGATGTCTATAAAATTTCGTACGGATCGCTTATATGGTTCCGGAAATATAGACTAAACCGTCCGGTCACATGAAATTCCCATATAAGCTGGAACTCAATTTTTTTTTCAAAGGGGGGACCTCATGAAATTTCAGAAATCGAATTCGTATTTTTGATGCCAAACATCTTTAAAATGCATGAAACGTCGAGATTTTATGTTATCTCGAAAATTTTTTTTTATGAAAATCGACTTTTTGGGACTTTGCCGATTTCGCACCTTTTTGCCTTTCTCAATAGAAAGGTATTGCAATTGCTCTGAAAACCGACTTTTTAACGGAGGCCCGGAAGGCCGAGTGACATATACCATTCGATTCAGTTCGTCGAGTTCGGCAAATGTCTGTGTGTGTATGTATGTGTGTATGTATGTATGTGTGTGTGTATGTGTGTGTGTATGTGACCAAAAATGTCACTCATTTTTCTCAGAGATGGCTGAACCGATTTGGACAAACTTAGTCTCAAATGAAAGGTGCAACGTTCCCATAGGCTGCTATTGAATTTCTAATGGATCCGACTTCCAGTTCCGGATTTACAGGGTGATAAGTACGAACACGCAGAAAATGTCGATTTTAATAAATTCTGCAATGAATGTATAAAGGTGAATTTTTTTTCAAAATATGACCACAACTGCTTCGATTTGTAGTATTAGGTCACTAACATCCATTCAAAGTCTATTTGGCCACATTGGCCACCATCCTCAGTTCCGGAAGCCCCGGCGGAAGTATCTAAATTCAGAATAACAGTCACATCGGTTTCTCGGAGATGGCTAGACCGATTCGACTAAACTTGGCCTCAAATGAAAGGTATTGCGTCCCCGTAAATGGCTATTTAAATTCATCTCGATCCGAATTCCGGTTCCGGAGTTACAGGTTGTGGCGTGCGATCACATAGCAAATTGTGATTCAAACCGATACTCCGATGAAAGCAAAAAAGGTAAAAATTTCGCTAAAATGTCTCTCAAACAACTTAAATTTGCTGTTCTAGGTCACCGACGGCCAACCAAACTTTCGTTGACTACATTAACCACCATAGACGGTTCCGGAAGTGCCCGGGAAAAGCGGCCATCTTTCAAAATTTACGAACTCACATCAGTTTCCCGGAAATGGTTGGGCCAATTTTCACAAACTTAGTCCCAAATGATAGCTATAATATCCCCATAGATGTCTATAAAATTTCGTACGGACCGCTTATATGGTTCCGGAAATATAGACTAAACCGTCCGGTCACATATGAAATTCCCATCTTTAAAATGCATGAAACGTCGAGATTTTATGTTATCTCGAAAATTTTTTTTTTATAAAAATCGACTTTTTGGGACTTTGCCGATTTTGCACCTTTTTGCCTTTCTCAATAGAAAGGTATTGCAATTGCTCTGAAAACCGACTTTTTAACGGAGACCCGGAGGGCCGAGTGACATATACCATTCGATTCAGTTCGTCGAGTTCGGCAAATGTCTGTGTGTGTGTGTATGTATGTGTGTATGTATGTATGTGTGTATGTATGTATGTGTGTGTGTATGTGACCAAAAATGTCACTCATTTTTCTCAGAGATGGGTGAACCGATTTTGACAAACTTAGTCTCAAATGAAAGGTGCAACGTTCCCATAGGCTGCTATTGAATTTCTAATGGATCCTAATTCCGGTTCCGGATTTACAGGGTGATAAGTACGAACACGCAGAAAATGTCGATTTTAATAAATTCTGCAATGAATGTATAAAGGTGAAATTTTTTTCAAAATATGACCACAACTGCTTCGATTTGTAGTATTAGGTCACTAACATCCATTCAAAGTCTATTTGGCCACATTGGCCACCATCATCGGTTCCGGAAGCCCCGGCGGAAGTAACTAAATTCAGAATAACAGTCACATCGGTTTCTCGGAGATGGCTAGACCGATTCGACTAAACTTGGCCTCAAATGAAAGGTATTGCGTCCTCGTAAATGGCAATTTAATTTCATCCCGATCCGACTTCCGGTTCCGAAGTTACAGGTTGTGGCGTGCGATCACATAGCAAATTGTGATTCAAACCGATACTCCGATGAAAGCAAAAAAGGTAAAAATTTCGCTAAAATGTCTCTCAAACAACTTAAATTTGCTGTTCTAGGTCACCGACGGCCAACCAAACTTTCGTTGATTACATTAACCACCATAGACGGTTCCGGAAGTGCCCGGGAAAAGCGGCCATCTTTCAAAATTTACGAACTCACATCAGTTTCCCGGAAATGGTTGGGCCAATTTTCACAAACTTAGTCCCAAATGATAGCTATAATATCCCCATAGATGTCTATAAAATTTCGTACGGATCGCTTATATGGTTCCGGAAATATAGACTAAACCGTCCGGTCACATATGAAATTCCCATCTTTAAAATGCATGAAACGACGAGATTTTATGTTATCTCGAAAAATTTTTTTTATAAAAATCGACTTTTTGGGACTTTGCCGATTTTGCACCTTTTTGCCTTTCTCAATAGAAAGGTATTGCAATTGCTCTGAAAACCGACTTTTTAACGGAGACCCGGAGGGCCGAGTGACATATACCATTCGATTCAGTTCGTCAAATTCGGCAAATGTCTGTGTGTGTGTATGTATGTGTGTATGTATGTATGTGTGTATTTATGTATGTGTGTGTGTATGTGACCAAAAATGTCACTCATTTTTCTCAGAGATGGCTGAACCGATTTTGACAAACTTAGTCTCAAATGAAAGGTGCAACGTTCCCATAGGCTGCTATTGAATTTCTAATGGATCCGACTTCCGGTTCCGGATTTACAGGGTGATAAGTACGAACACGCAGAAAATGTCGATTTTAATAAATTCTGCAATGAATGTATAAAGGTGAAATTTTTCCAAAATATGACCACAACTGCTTCGATTTGTAGTATTAGGTCACTAACATCCATTCAAAGTCTATTTGGCCACATTGGCCACCATCATCGGTTCCGGAAGCCCCGGCTGAAGTAACTAAATTCAGAATAACAGTCACATCGGTTTCTCGGAGATGGCTAGACCGATTCGACTAAACTTGGCCTCAAATGAAAGGTATTGCGTCCCCGTAAATGGCAATTTAATTTCATCCCGATCCGACTTCCGGTTCCGGAGTTACAGGTTGTGGCGTGCGATCACATAGCAAATTGTGATTCAAACCGATACTCCGATGAAAGCAAAAAAGGTAAAAATTTCGCTAAAATGTCTCTCAAACAACTTAAATTTGCTGTTCTAGGTCACCGACGGCCAACCAAACTTTCGTTGACTACATTGACCACCATAAACGGTTCCGGAAGTGCCCGGGAAAAGCGGCCATCTTTCAAAATTTACGAACTCACATCAGTTTCCCGGAAATGGTTGGGCCAATTTTCACTTAGTCCCAAATGATAGCTATAATATCCCCATAGATGTCTATAAAATTTCGTACGGATCGCTTATATGGTTCCGGAAATATAGACTAAACCGTCCGGTCACATATGAAATTCCCATCTTTAAAATGCATGAAACGTCGAGATTTTATGTTATCTCGAAAATTTTTTTTTATAAAAATCGACTTTTTGGGACTTTGCCGATTTTGCACCTTTTTGCCTTTCTCAATAGAAAGGTATTGCAATTGCTCTGAAAACCGACTTTTTAACGGAGACCCGGAGGGCCGAGTGACATATACCATTCGATTCAGTTCGTCGAGTTCGGCAAATGTCTGTGTGTGTATGTATGTGTGTATGTATGTGTGTATGTGTGTGTGTATGTGACCAAAAATGTCACTCATTTTTCTCAGAGATGGCTGAACCGATTTTGACAAACTTAGTCTCAAATGAAAGGTGCAACGTTCCCATAGGCTGCTATTGAATTTCTAATGGATCCGACTTCCGGTTCCGGATTTACAGGGTGATAAGTACGAACACGCAGAAAATGTCGATTTTAATAAATTCTGCAATGAATGTATAAAGGTGAAATTTTTTTCAAAATATGACCACAACTGCTTCGATTTGTAGTATTAGGTCACTAACATCCATTCAAAGTCTATTTGGCCACATTGGCCACCATCATCGGTTCCGGAAGCCCCGGCGGAAGTATCTAAATTCAGAATAACAGTCACATCGGTTTCTCGGAGATGGCTAGACCGATTCGACTAAACTTGGCCTCAAATGAAAGGTATTGCGTCCCCGTAAATGGCTATTTAATTTCATCTCGATCCGACTTCCGGTTCCGGAGTTACAGGTTGTGGCGTGCGATCACATAGCAAATTGTGATTCAAACCGATACTCCGATGAAAGCAAAAAAGGTAAAAATTTCGCTAAAATGTCTCTCAAACAACTTAAATTTGCTGTTCTAGGTCACCGACGGCCAACCAAACTTTCGTTGACTACATTAACCACCATAGACGGTTCCGGAAGTGCCCGGGAAAAGCGGCCATCTTTCAAAATTTACGAACTCACATCAGTTTCCCGGAAATGGTTGGGCCAATTTTCACAAACTTAGTCCCAAATGATAGCTATAATATCCCCATAGATGTCTATAAAATTTCGTACGGACCGCTTATATGGTTCCGGAAATATAGACTAAACCGTCCGGTCACATATGAAATTCCCATCTTTAAAATGCATGAAACGTCGAGATTTTATGTTATCTCGAAAATTTTTTTTTTTATAAAAATCGACTTTTTGGGACTTTGCCGATTTTGCACCTTTTTGCCTTTCTCAATAGAAAGGTATTGCAATTGCTCTGAAAACCGACTTTTTAACGGAGACCCGGAGGGCCGAGTGACATATACCATTCGATTCAGTTCGTCGAGTTCGGCAAATGTCTGTGTGTGTGTGTATGTATGTGTGTATGTATGTATGTGTGTATGTATGTATGTGTGTGTGTATGTGACCAAAAATGTCACTCATTTTTCTCAGAGATGGCTGAACCGATTTTGACAAACTTAGTCTCAAATGAAAGGTGCAACGTTCCCATAGGCTGCTATTGAATTTCTAATGGATCCGACTTCCGGTTCCGGATTTACAGGGTGATAAGTACGAACACGCAGAAAATGTCGATTTTAATAAATTCTGCAATGAATGTATAAAGGTGAAATTTTTTTCAAAATATGACCACAACTGCTTCGATTTGTAGTATTAGGTCACTAACATCCATTCAAAGTCTATTTGGCCACATTGGCCACCATCCTCGGTTCCGGAAGCCCCGGCGGAAGTATCTAAATTCAGAATAACAGTCACATCGGTTTCTCGGAGATGGCTAGACCGATTCGACTAAACTTGGCCTCAAATGAAAGGTATTGCGTCCCCGTAAATGGCTATTTAATTTCATCTCGATCCGACTTCCGGTTCCGGAGTTACAGGTTGTGGCGTGCGATCACATAGCAAATTGTGATTCAAACCGATACTCCGATGAAAGCAAAAAAGGTAAAAATTTCGCTAAAATGTCTCTCAAACAACTTAAATTTGCTGTTCTAGGTCACCGACGGCCAACCAAACTTTCGTTGACTACATTAACCACCATAGACGGTTCCGGAAGTGCCCGGGAAAAGCGGCCATCTTTCAAAATTTACGAACTCACATCAGTTTCCCGGAAATGGTTGGGCCAATTTTCACAAACTTAGTCCCAAATGATAGCTATAATATCCCCATAGATGTCTATAAAATTTCGTACGGACCGCTTATATGGTTCCGGAAATATAGACTAAACCGTCCGGTCACATATGAAATTCCCATCTTTAAAATGCATGAAACGTCGAGATTTTATGTTATCTCGAAAATTTTTTTTTTTATAAAAATCGACTTTTTGGGACTTTGCCGATTTTGCACCTTTTTGCCTTTCTCAATAGAAAGGTATTGCAATTGCTCTGAAAACCGACTTTTTAACGGAGACCCGGAGGGCCGAGTGACATATACCATTCGATTCAGTTCGTCGAGTTCGGCAAATGTCTGTGTGTGTGTGTATGTATGTGTGTATGTATGTATGTGTGTATGTATGTATGTGTGTGTGTATGTGACCAAAAATGTCACTCATTTTTCTCAGAGATGGGTGAACCGATTTTGACAAACTTAGTCTCAAATGAAAGGTGCAACGTTCCCATAGGCTGCTATTGAATTTCTAATGGATCCTAATTCCGGTTCCGGATTTACAGGGTGATAAGTACGAACACGCAGAAAATGTCGATTTTAATAAGTTCTGCAATGAATGTATAAAGGTGAAATTTTTTTCAAAATATGACCACAACTGCTTCGATTTGTAGTATTAGGTCACTAACATCCATTCAAAGTCTATTTGGCCACATTGGCCACCATCATCGGTTCCGGAAGCCCCGGCGGAAGTAACTAAATTCAGAATAACAGTCACATCGGTTTCTCGGAGATGGCTAGACCGATTCGACTAAACTTGGCCTCAAATGAAAGGTATTGCGTCCTCGTAAATGGCAATTTAATTTCATCCCGATCCGACTTCCGGTTCCGAAGTTACAGGTTGTGGCGTGCGATCACATAGCAAATTGTGATTCAAACCGATACTCCGATGAAAGCAAAAAAGGTAAAAATTTCGCTAAAATGTCTCTCAAACAACTTAAATTTGCTATTCTAGGTCACCGACGGCCAACCAAACTTTCGTTGATTACATTAACCACCATAGACGGTTCCGGAAGTGCCCGGGAAAAGCGGCCATCTTTCAAAATTTACGAACTCACATCAGTTTCCCGGAAATGGTTGGGCCAATTTTCACAAACTTAGTCCCAAATGATAGCTATAATATCCCCATAGATGTCTATAAAATTTCGTACGGATCGCTTATATGGTTCCGGAAATATAGACTAAACCGTCCGGTCACATATGAAATTCCCATCTTTAAAATGCATGAAACGTCGAGATTTTATGTTATCTCGAAAATTTTTTTTTATAAAAATCGACTTTTTGGGACTTTGCCGATTTTGCACCTTTTTGCCTTTCTCAATAGAAAGGTATTGCAATTGCTCTGAAAACCGACTTTTTAACGGAGACCCGGAGGGCCGAGTGACATATACCATTCGATTCAGTTCGTCAAGTTCGGCAAATGTCTGTGTGTGTGTATGTATGTGTGTATGTATGTATGTGTGTATGTATGTATGTGTGTGTGTATGTGACCAAAAATGTCACTCATTTTTCTCAGAGATGGCTGAACCGATTTTGACAAACTTAGTCTCAAATGAAAGGTGCAACGTTTCCATAGGCTGCTATTGAATTTCTAATGGATCCGACTTCCGGTTCCGGATTTACAGGGTGATAAGTACGAACACGCAGAAAATGTCGATTTTAATAAATTCTGCAATGAATGTATAAAGGTGAAATTTTTCCAAAATATGACCACAACTGCTTCGATTTGTAGTATTAGGTCACTAACATCCATTCAAAGTCTATTTGGCCACATTGGCCACCATCATCGGTTCCGGAAGCCCCGGCTGAAGTAACTAAATTCAGAATAACAGTCACATCGGTTTCTCGGAGATGGCTAGACCGATTCGACTAAACTTGGCCTCAAATGAAAGGTATTGCGTCCCCGTAAATGGCAATTTAATTTCATCCCGATCCGACTTCCGGTTCCGGAGTTACAGGTTGTGGCGTGCGATCACATAGCAAATTGTGATTCAAACCGATACTCCGATGAAAGCAAAAAAGGTAAAAATTTCGCTAAAATGTCTCTCAAACAACTTAAATTTGCTGTTCTAGGTCACCGACGGCCAACCAAACTTTCGTTGACTACATTGACCACCATAAACGGTTCCGGAAGTGCCCGGGAAAAGCGGCCATCTTTCAAAATTTACGAACTCACATCAGTTTCCCGGAAATGGTTGGGCCAATTTTCACAAACTTAGTCCCAAATGATAGCTATAATATCCCCATAGATGTCTATAAAATTTCGTACGGATCGCTTATATGGTTCCGGAAATATAGACTAAACCGTCCGGTCACATATGAAATTCCCATCTTTAAAATGCATGAAACGTCGAGATTTTATGTTATCTCGAAAAATTTTTTTTATAAAAATCGACTTTTTGGGACTTTGCCGATTTTGCACCTTTTTGCCTTTCTCAATAGAAAGGTATTGCAATTGCTCTGAAAACCGACTTTTTAACGGAGACCCGGAGGGCCGAGTGACATATACCATTCGATTCAGTTCGTCGAGTTCGGCAAATGTCTGTGTGTGTATGTATGTGTGTATGTATGTGTGTATGTGTGTGTGTATGTGACCAAAAATGTCACTCATTTTTCTCAGAGATGGCTGAACCGATTTTGACAAACTTAGTCTCAAATGAAAGGTGCAACGTTCCCATAGGCTGCTATTGAATTTCTAATGGATCCGACTTCCGGTTCCGGATTTACAGGGTGATAAGTACGAACACGCAGAAAATGTCGATTTTAATAAATTCTGCAATGAATGTATAAAGGTGAAATTTTTTTCAAAATATGACCACAACTGCTTCGATTTGTAGTATTAGGTCACTAACATCCATTCAAAGTCTATTTGGCCACATTGGCCACCATCCTCGATTCCGGAAGCCCCGGCGGAAGTATCTAAATTCAGAATAACAGTCACATCGGTTTCTCGGAGATGGCTAGACCGATTCGACTAAACTTGACCTCAAATGAAAGGTATTGCGTCCCCGTAAATGGCTATTTAATTTCATCCCGATCCGACTTCCGGTTCCGGAGTTACAGGTTGTGGCGTGCGATCACATAGCAAATTGTGATTCAAACCGATACTCCGATGAAAGCAAAAAAGGTAAAAATTTCGCTAAAATGTCTCTCAAACAACTTAAATTTGCTGTTCTAGGTCACCGACGGCCAACCAAACTTTCGTTGACTACATTGACCACCATAAACGGTTTCGGAAGTGCCCGGGAAAAGCGGCCATCTTTCAAAATTTACGAACTCACATCAGTTTCCCGGAAATGGTTGGGCCGATTTTCACAAACTTAGTCCCAAATGATAGCTATAATATCCCCATAGATGTCTATAAAATTTCGTACGGATCGCTTATATGGTTCCGGAAATATAGACTAAACCGTCCGGTCACATATGAAATTCCCATATAAGCCGGAACACCATTTTTTTTTCAAAGGGGGGACCTCATGAAATTTCAGAAATCGAATTCGTATTTTTGATGCCAAACATCTTTAAAATGCATGAAACGTCGAGATTTTATGTTATCTCGAAAAATTTTTTTTTATGAAAATCGACTTTTTGGGACTTTGCCGATTTTGCACCTTTTTGCCTTTCTCAATAGAAAGGTATTGCAATTGCTCTGAAAACCGACTATTTAACGGAGGCCCGGAGGGCCGAGTGACATATACCATTCGATTCAGTTCGTCGAGTTCGGCAAATGTCTGTGTGTGTATGTATGTATGTGTGTATGTGTGTGTGTATGTGACCAAAAATGTCACTCATTTTTCTCAGAGATGGCTGAACCGATTTTGACAAACTTAGTCTCAAATGAAAGGTGCAACGTTCCCATAGGCTGCTATTGAATTTCTAATGGATCCGACTTCCGGTTCCGGATTTACAGGGTGATAAGTACGAACACGCAGAAAATGTCGATTTTAATAAATTCTGCAATGAATGTATAAAGGTGAAAATTTTTCCAAAATATGACCACAACTGCTTCGATTTGTAGTATTAGGTCACTAACATCCATTCAAAGTCTATTTGGCCACATTGGCCACCATCCTCGGTTCCGGAAGCCCCGGCGGAAGTATCTAAATTCAGAATAACAGTCACATCGGTTTCTCGGAGATGGCTAGACCGATTCGACTAAACTTGGCCTCAAATGAAAGGTATTGCGACTTCCGGTTCCGGAGTTACAGGTTGTGGCGTGCGATCACATAGGAAATTGTGATTCAAACCGATACTCCGATGAAAGCAAAAAAGGTAAAAATTTCGCTAAAATGTCTCTCAAACAACTTAAATTTGCTGTTCTAGGTCACCGACGGCCAACCAAACTTTCGTTGACTACATTGACCACCATAAACGGTTCCGGAAGTGCCCGGGAAAAGCGGCCATCTTTCAAAATTTACGAACTCACATCAGTTTCCCGGAAATGGTTGGGCCGAGTTTCACAAACTAAGTCCCAAATGATAGCTATAATATCCCCATAGATGTCTATAAAATTTCGTACGGATCGCATATATGGTTCCGGAAATATAGACTAAACCGTCCGGTCACATATGAAATTCCCATATAAGCCGGAACTCAAATTTTTTTTTTCAAAGGGGGACCTCATGAAATTTCAGAAATCGAATTCGTATTTTTGATGCAAAACATCTTTAAAATGCATGAAACGTCGAGATTTTATGTTATATCGAAAAATTTTTTTTTATAAAAATCGACTTTTTGGGACTTTGCCGATTTTGCACCTTTTTGCCTTTCTCAATAGAAAGGTATTGCGATTGCTCTGAAAACCGACTATTTAACGGAGGCCCGGAGGGCCGAGTGACATATACCATTCGATTCAGTTCGTCGAGTTCGGCAAATGTCTGTGTGTGTATGTATGTGTGTATGTATGTATGTGTGTGTGTATGTGTGTGTGTATGTGACCAAAAATGTCACTCATTTTTCTCAGAGATGGCTGAACCGATTTTGACAAACTTAGTCTCAAATGAAAGGTGCAACGTTCCCATAGGCTGCTATTGAATTTCTAATGGATCCGACTTCCGGTTCCGGATTTACAGGGTGATAAGTACGAACACGCAGAAAATGTCGATTTTAATAAATTCTGCAATGAATGTATAAAGGTGAAAATTTTTCCAAAATATGACCACAACTGCTTCGATTTGTAGTATTAGGTCACTAACATCCATTCAAAGTCTATTTGGCCACATTGGCCACCATCCTCGATTCCGGAAGCCCCGGCGGAAGTATCTAAATTCAGAATAACAGTCACATCGGTTTCTCGGAGATGGCTAGACCGATTCGACTAAACTTGGCCTCAAATGAAAGGTATTGCGTCCCCGTAAATGGCTATTTAATTTCATCCCGATCCGACTTCCGGTTCCGGAGTTACAGGTTGTGGCGTGCGATCACATAGCAAATTGTGATTCAAACCGATACTCCGATGAAAGCAAAAAAGGTAAAAATTTCGCTAAAATGTCTCTCAAACAACTTAAATTTGCTGTTCTAGGTCACCGACGGCCAACCAAACTTTCGTTGACTACATTAACCACCATAGACGGTTCCGGAAGTGCCCGGGAAAAGCGGCCATCTTTCAAAATTTACGAACTCACATCAGTTTCCCGGAAATGGTTGGGCCAATTTTCACAAACTTAGTCCCAAATGATAGCTATAATATCCCCATAGATGTCTATAAAATTTCGTACGGATCGCTTATATGGTTCCGGAAATATAGACTAAACCGTCCGGTCACATATGAAATTCCCATATAAGCCGGAACTCAATTTTTTTTTCAAAGGGGGGACCTCATGAAATTTCAGAAATCGAATTCGTATTTTTGATGCCAAACATCTTTAAAATGCATGAAACGTCGAGATTTTATGTTATCTCGAAAAAAAATTTTTTATAAAAATCGACTTTTTGGGACTTTGCCGATTTTGCACCTTTTTGCCTTTCTCAATAGAAAGGTATTGCAATTGCTCTGAAAACCGACTATTTAACGGAGGCCCGGAGGGCCGAGTGACATATACCATTCGATTCAGTTCGTCGAGTTCGGCAAATGTCTGTGTGTGTGTATGTGTGTGTGTATGTATGTATGTGTGTATGTGTGTGTGTATGTGACCAAAAATGTCACTCATTTTTCTCAGAGATGGCTGAACCGATTTTGACAAACTTAGTCTCAAATGAAAGGTGCAACGTTCCCATAGGCTGCTATTGAATTTCTAATGGATCCGACTTCCGGTTCCGGATTTACAGGGTGATAAGTACGAACACGCAGAAAATGTCGATTTTAATAAATTCTGCAATGAATGTATAAAGGTGAAAATTTTTCCAAAATATGACCACAACTGCTTCGATTTGTAGTATTAGGTCACTAACATCCATTCAAAGTCTATTTGGCCACATTGGCCACCATCCTCGGTTCCGGAAGCCCCGGCGGAAGTATCTAAATTCAGAATAACAGTCACATCGGTTTCTCGGAGATGGCTTGACCGATTCGTCTAAACTTGGCCTCAAATGAAAGGTATTGCGTCCCCGTAAATGGCTATTTAATTTCATCCCGATCCGACTTCCGGTTCCGGAGTTACAGGTTGTGGCGTGCGATCACATAGCAAATTGTGATTCAAACCGATACTCCGATGAAAGCAAAAAAGGTAAAAATTTCGCTAAAATGTCTCTCAAACAACTTAAATTTGCTGTTCTAGGTCACCGACGGCCAACCAATCTTTCGTTGACTACATTAACCACCATAGACGGTTCCGGAAGTGCCCGGGAAAAGCGGCCATCTTTCAAAATTTACGAACTCACATCAGTTTCCCGGAAATGGTTGGGCCAATTTTCACAAACTTAGTCCCAAATGATAGCTATAATATCCCCATAGATGTCTATAAAATTTCGTACGGATCGCTTATATGGTTCCGGAAATATAGACTAAACCGTCCGGTCACATATGAAATTCCCATATAAGCCGGAACTCAATTTTTTTTTCAAAGGGGGGACCTCATGAAATTTCAGAAATCGAATTCGTATTTTTGATGCCAAACATCTTTAAAATGCATGAAACGTCGAGATTTTATGTTATCTCGAAAAAATTTTTTTTATAAAAATCGACTTTTTGGGACTTTGCCGATTTTGCACCTTTTTGCCTTTCTCAACAGAAAGGTATTGCAATTGCTCTGAAAACCGACTATTTAACGGAGGCCCGGAGGGCCGAGTGACATATACCATTCGATTCAGTTCGTCGAGTTCGGCAAATGTCTGTGTGTGTATGTATGTGTGTATGTATGTATGTGTGTATGTGTGTGTGTATGTGACCAAAAATGTCACTCATTTTTCTCAGAGATGGCTGAACCGATTTTGACAAACTTAGTCTCAAATGAAAGGTGCAACGTTCCCATAGGCTGCTATTGAATTTCTAATGGATCCGACTTCCGGTTCCGGATTTACAGGGTGATAAGTACGAACACGCAGAAAATGTCGATTTTAATAAATTCTGCAATGAATGTATAAAGGTGAAAATTTTTCCAAAATATGACCACAACTGCTTCGATTTGTAGTATTAGGTCACTAACATCCATTCAAAGTCTATTTGGCCACATTGGCCACCATCCTCGGTTCCGGAAGCCCCGGCGGAAGTATCTAAATTCAGAATAACAGTCACATCGGTTTCTCGGAGATGGCTAGACCGATTCGACTAAACTTGGCCTCAAATGAAAGGTATTGCGTCCCCGTAAATGGCTATTTAATTTCATCCCGATCCGACTTCCGATTCCGGAGTTACAGGTTGTGGCGTGCGATCACATAGCAAATTGTGATTCAAACCGATACTCCGATGAAAGCAAAAAAGGTAAAAATTTCGCTAAAATGTCTCTCAAACAACTTAAATTTGCTGTTCTAGGTCACCGCCGGCCAACCAAACTTTCGTTGACTACATTGACCACCATAAACGGTTCCGGAAGTGCCCGGGAAAAGCGGCCATCTTTCAAAATTTACGAACTCACATCAGTTTCCCGGAAATGGTTGGGCCGATTTTCACAAACTTAGTCCCAAATGATAGCTATAATATCCCCATAGATGTCTATAAAATTTCGTACGGATCGCATATATGGTCCCGGAAATATAGACTAAACCGTCCGGTCACATATGAAATTCCCATATAAGCCGGAACTCAATTTTTTTTTTCAAAGGGGAGACCTCATGAAATTTCAGAAATCGAATTCGTATTTTTGATGCAAAACATCTTTAAAATGCATGAAACGTCGAGATTTTATGTTATCTCGAAAATTTTTGCCTTTCTCATATAAAGAAAGGCTATGCAATCACTGTAAAAATCGACTTTTTAACGGAGGCCCGGAGGGCCGAGTGTCATACACCATTCGATTCAGTTCGTCGAGATCGGCAAATGTCTGTGTGTGTATGTATGTGTGTGTGTGTGTGTATGTGTGTGTGTGTCATTTAAACTCACACAATTTTCTCAGAGATGGCTGAACCGATTTTCGCAAACTTAGTTTCATATGAAAGGTATAACGCTCCCATAAGCTGCTATTGAATTTTTAGTTGATCCGACTTCCGGTTCCGGAGTTACGGGTTGAAGAGTGCGGTCACACAGCAAATTCCCATATGAACTGGTATCACCATGATGTTCAAATGATGTAAAACATATTAAAATTGATGTAACATTACTCTAGTTTGAGGGTCTGGATAACTAATGATCAATCAAAGCAGCTTTGACCACATTGGCTACCTATGACAGTTCATGACGCCCCCGGGGAACCCGCCAAGTTCCTAAGCTAATATCACACCCATTCCCCAACGAATTCTCTACCGATTTTTACAAACTTGATTTCAAATGAAAGATACAGTAATACCGTTGACTGCTGCTGAATTTCATTCTGTTCTGACTCTTGCTTCCGGAGTTACAGGGGTGTTAGTAAGGATGCACTGGAATTTCCCATGTAAATCGGTACAATCGTAATACCTCAGAGGCTAAAAACTATTGAAATTGTCACCAAATTACTTCTAATCGCAGATCTAGGTCACTGATTGCCAATCAAACATTCTTTGAATATATTATCCACTATCGACGATTCCGGAAGTCCGGAATTCCGAGCATATTCCACAAATAAAGTCTCATCGGTTCTTCGCTGATGACTGAACCGATTTTCTCAAACCAAGTCTCAAATGGAAGGCAAAATATGCAGCTGAGTATTGCATCAGAGCCCCTCCCCCCTGCCTTGCCCTTATATCTCCCTCCTTCATCACTCCCCTCCCCTTGGACCACCTTCACGCCCGCATTTCCTTCATCCACCCCGTATACCGAAATAAGATGAAGGATTTCTGACGCATCCTCCACTCCCACTCTACTAACCCCCCATTCCCTCCACTTTTAAACCCATTCCACCAACATTTCAAAATATAATCACATGAAGATAACATTGAACTCATGCTGATTAAGCTAATTAAATACTATTCTTTTGCCTTTCTCATATAGAAAGGTTACGCAATTGCTCCAAAAACCGACTTTCTAACCGAGGCCC